>NC_053144.1:33731373-34031373 GCF_016808335.1 Panicum virgatum | reverse complement strand
CTTGTTCTTCTTCCCCTCGCGACTTGCGGGGGGGTCGCCCATACTCTTCCTCTTCATTTTGGCTGCGGGTTGGTCCTGCACAAAAACAGCACCAACGGCCTCCTCATCGGAGGCGTGGTTAGTCGCGATGCCCAGAAGCTCACGAGTGGTGCGCAGCTTCTGACATCCCAGTTTTTGATCCAGCATCTTGCAGCTGGTCCCGGTGAGGAAGGCGCTGGTCATGTCGGCGTTGATGATGTCGGGGAGAGAGTTGCATTGTTTGGAAAAGCGCCGGATATAGTCCCGGAGGGACTCGCCGAGCTCCTGCTTGCAACTCTTGAGGTCCCAAGAGTTGCCCGGGCGAACGTAAGTGCCCTAGAAGTTTCCGACGAAAAGCTTCCGGAGGTCGGCCCAGCTGCCATTCGAGTCAGCAGGCAAGAACTTGAGCCTAGGCACGAACATTGTCCCCCAGGCAGATTGGGAGATACTGGATGACGAATAGGTCGTTGTTTACTCCCCAAGCACGGCATGCTAGCTGGTAGTGTTCCAGCCACATGCCGGGGTTTGTCTCCCCGGTGTACTTCACGACGTTCGCTGGTGGCCGGAACCGCTGAGGGAGGTGTGCCCTGCGGATCACCCTGGTGAAGGCACGCGGTCCTGGAGGATCCAGGTTCGGGCTTCGGTCCAAGTCGATGTCTCGGTCGTATGAGCGGCCGCCTCGCCGAAGCATTGAGAACTCTAGGTTGGGAGCGTACGCATGTGCGTCCTCCGCACAGGCCGCCACGCGGTCCACGTCAGTGTTGTGTCGCACCTACCACATCCCGCGGATCATGATCCGCGCGTTGTACCAGGCCCTATGCGGCTATGGACCGGGGGCCATGGCGGGAGCAGAGCGGGTGCGGGCACCGGGGCCGGTGCATCGTCTACGACATCCAGTGGTGCAGGTAGGGCCTGCTGCACTGCGGAAAACTCCCAGTGCTGTGGTCGTGCGTCCCCGACAGGGCATGATGCAGCCTGGCGGTGGTGTAGGGAGGAGCTCTCCGCCTGCTGGACAGTGGTAAGCTCCACTAGGTGCCTGACCTGGTGGTGAAGGTCGCGTTGCACCGGGTCCTCCGACTCAGTGAGCGCTTGCAGGAGGATTGCTGCCGCGGCGATATTCTGGCTCGCGCGGAACTCTTGCGGGAGCTGCATGCGGGCGTCATTGACAATGTTGCTGTGAACCCTACGCGCCCGGCGGCGGGTGGCCCCAGCAGGGTCTCCCCCCTTGGCTCGGTGTGAGGCTGAGGTGGAGGGTTCGCCGGAGGAGGGGCTCATGCCGGCAACGCGCAGAATTCGGCGGTGTGAGCCTGTGCGTTGGTGAGCGCTGGCGCACGGTGATCCGGATTGGTATGCATCGTGTTGGATGGCTCCACCACTGGCGGTGGATCACGTGGCACGGTTGCCATCTTACTCATGCGCCGGGACGCAGATACGCCACCCAGGTATGTATCCCCTGTGCTGGAGGCGTTGCTCAGGGGCTCCTCATCGCATAGGAGGTTGTGGATGGAGTTAGGGTAGCCCTCCGTGACACCCACGAACTGGAATGCAGACTGGCGCTCGCGCATGGTCCTGTGCATCTCTCGAATGTGGGTGCTCGTGGAGTTCGCCAGGCCGAACGCTAACGGTCCCGAGGGTAAGCATGGAGGAGGCAGCGGTGAACCGCCCCTGAGCTGTCGGGAGATGTTGGTCAATGAGTAGAGGACCAAGTTGACATCCTCAGTAGCCGGGTTGGACGCCATCATGAGTGCAATATGTCAAAGCACCGCGTGGATGGGCCGTGACGGCTTGCGCTTCTGGATGCGCCGGCGAAGCACGTGTTAGTGCCTCAGCCTGATGGGCTTGGGAGGCAGAGGAGATGGCTCCTCTATGTCCTCTGGTGCCGCCGGGGCGGCCTCCTCCTCGCGGAGGCGGAGGGTATCGAGCTGATCGGTGATGAACTCTAGGCTTCCAAAGTTGAAGCTCTGGGACGGCTGGAACGGTGGAGGTGCCCACAACCCCTCACGGGGGATTGCAGGGAACTCCAAGGAGCCAAAGCGAATCGTCTCACTCTGGCTCGCCGCTGGAGCGGCAACGGGGGTGAAGGAAACCATCCGACTGTCGGAGTGACGAACGCGCGAAGCGCTCCCTACGGACGGTGCCAATCTGTCGCAACCGAATATGGGCGACTACCAAACTACTCGATTGCTCGTGTCTCGCGCGTTGGATCGGAATGGTATAACACACAATGACTCGAGGAATTTAGACTAGTTCGGGCCAGAAATGCCCTACATCCAGTATGGGGGGTGGTTCTCTCGCTCTATTGCTCGAGCCAGGTGCTCAATGTTTCAGAGAGGAGCTTACAAGCCTTCAAGCAGTAAGAATGGTTCGATCTCTTTCCTATGTGAGTGGGATCCCCCTTTTATACTTCAAGGTGGGACCCCCTATTTACATGTCTCTAGTGTGGACTTCTTGCCCGCCGGGGGGCTCTTCGCTCTTGTCAGTCGGCGGGTCCCGCTCTATTGGTCGGGAGTGGCGGAGCACCTTTGGGTTAGTTTTCTTGGGCGATGGGTCTTCGCGCTCCAGTCCCATCCCGGTTGGCCAGGATGATCTCCTTGCTCAATCGGGGCTCAGCGGTCATCCTGTCATCTATCTATTCATACCGACTCCGCACGTCCTCTTCGGCACACCTGAGCACGGTACGCCCGTTGAAGGGCGTTCTGCTGCAATCAGGCGGCCTCACCCGGTCACAGTCGTCCGGCGCAATGGAGTGGTGTCAGCGCGATCATGATGATGGCGTGCGGGATGGATGAGTTGACGCCCCCCTCCCATCCATTGTTATGAGTACGGTTAGGTGGCACAGTCTATACTGTGACCTTGTCAATGGGTCCTGTTTGGGCATATGGACAAGTATCGCGGGAGTGGATGATGCGTACGGCGGAATAGGTTTGGCTTGACCGGCCCATCCCCGACCCGAGTCGCCTCCTTGGTGAGCACGGCTCGGGCGGTGCGGTACGGGGTGAGCGTGGGTGCGTCCCCGGTCGAGTGGCCACCACGTGGCCCCCTTCCCACTTGGGGGGTCGGGAGCTGGATGGGCCACGCACCGCTCATCGCTGTCCGCTTGTGCCCTTCGTGGGCTGAGCGGCCGGTCCAGCATCCGACGGAAGCATGCCTGTTGGGGACCTAGGGTCCCTGCCCCCATCAAAATGGCTTTGGGGGAGTGTCAAAATTTAGAACCGGTATTAAGTGGATCCCAAGGCCATTTAGTACCAGTCCTAAATGTGACTGGTACAAACACTTAGGGATGAATGCGTAGTTTTCTGGTTGTGTTAATTGGAATGTGTGAATGCTAGCTTTTCCATTCCAAATATCATTCAAAGTGGTTTCAACAAAATTAATTTTTCTAAATTTGAAAAGATAGGGATTTGAACTTTGGAGGAAGGTTCATTGTGATCGAGGCAGGTATGTTCATCCTTGTTCTTCTAGTATGGCACTCAAATTATACAACAAGATAGAATGACATGGAAAAGACTATGAGTTTATCCATAAGCTGAATAATTTGTTGGTCACACTATAGAAATGCATAACTTAGCAAAAATTTGTTGCATATGTAGTATTGAACCAAGCATGCAAAGTCAAAAGGCACCCACCGTTCTTGGATCATAAATATTTGTCGTTTAGCTATGTGAGCTCTAAACTGATCCATCAAATATGTGTATGGCACTAGCTAACTGAGATAAATTGATGGGTTACTTTGTGGTGTGAACCTATCATCCCGGTTTGAGTCCTATACTCAAATACGATAAGATCCAATGTTTCTATATTTATATTCAAGTAATTAATTGTCTCTAACATGGACATTGATAGGAAAGTTTTCGTGTTGATTTTATCAATCTTAAAACTCAGGAGCTCTATCTCCCGAAAGTTGTTATATAGAGGTAAGTATACGTCTGCATGTACTACCAGTGGTAACGGATCATAGCCCTAGCTAGTTGTATGTTCATAATCTAACTTGGCTATTATATATTTTTTGCTCAAAATTCTAAATTATTAGAGCACGGACCTTGGATTATCAAGGTTACACTACTACAATATTCTTAACCGAGACGGGAAAAAAGCATTAACAGAGGTAGTTTTGCAAATAACCTCCAATGAAAGGTCACAGTTAGTCATGCATTAACGGAGGAGGTTGGCCGCCTGCCTCGGTTAAATGGATAAAGAAAAAAAATAAAAAAATCATGTGGACAAGCCCAACGAGCCCACCCTCAGGCCTGCCATGCCCATCCACGACAGCCACCGCCGCTCACGTATCCAGCCGCCCAGGTCAGCTATGAGCCCGTGGAGGAGTTGGAGCACCACCAGGGGATACCGGATCCGGCCCTTGCTCACCGAATCTGGTGTCCACGGCACCGGATCCAGCCCGTGTGGAGGAAGAGGAACGTCTACTTGCCAAATCTAGTCCCTGCTCGCTGGATCCGATCGTCTCGTGCCGGAGGAGGGCACGCCGGGATGGCTCAGGGCATTACCGCCGCTCCGCCACTGCCGGAGGGAGAGAGGGCAAGCCGGGCTGAGGGAGGGAGTGTGCCACCGGACCGAGAGAGGCCGCTCGCGGTGAGGAAGGGTGATGAACCCTCCGCTCGCGTGCGCCGCCTCCACCTGAGTGTGCTGCCTCCACCTGCGTGCGTTGCCTCTATCCTGCGCGCACCGTGCCGCCTCCGCTGCTGCTCCTCGCGCCGCCGAAGATGAAGGGGAGGGAGTCGCACTACCGGGATAAGAGAGGGCCAAGCTGGCTCCGCTGCTGCTGCTGTGGAGAATGAAGAGTGAGGGATGGAGGGGTGGCTCGGGGGTGGAGCTGTGGAGAGAGGGAGGGGTAGTGGTGCTGTGGAGAGAGGCACGACTAGGAGACGGAGGATAGGAATGAGCGAGGGAAACTCTAACTCCTGCCTATATACTCCAAGCGACATATCAGGCCGAGATGGGATGTCTGGGATCCGACATGGGCCAGCATTATCCGACGCGGGTCTTATAGGGTGCCCGCCTCTCTGTTAATGTAACTGAGGCATTTACGTTAGAATAACTGCCTCAGTTAATTGTCATTAACCGAGGCAGACAACTTGTTGTACAAGCTGTATGTTTAGTTGTCAGTGTGTGTCAAACAGACAGCAGATGTCTAGACTGTTGTACATGCCCTAATGCCGCTGAACCTCTGCCGCCGGATTTGAGGTCCAAGTTTGCATGGCTCACCGTTCGATTCGTCCTTAGGAGGGCTTTGCGTGGTGGCCGACCAGCGGTGGCAACAAGTTGTGGGCGATGCGGTGGGATGCCCCCAGCTGCGGGCTGCCACGGACAACCGGTAGATGATGGAAGAGGAGGGAGAGGTGTCGTAATGGACAACGCCATTACTACACAAAGTATTTGTAGGAGCGGTTAAAATTGAATTTTTAGGAACGGAAGCCAGATCCGTTGTTGCTTTTCGCAGCTAAAAAAAACATTTGCAGGGGTGCCCTAAAAATCTATTTCTAGAGGCGGGTCATGTCATCATCCGCCCCTAATTGTAGGAGTGGATGATAGCATGACCACCTCTAGAAATAGATTTTCAAGAACGGGTCACACCATGACCCGCCACTAGAGATTGAAAAAAAATAAAAAAATATGACGGCCGCAGCATGCGGTCACTGCTCTGCGCCGCCGCCGCCGCCGCGCTGCGACCCGTGTCGTCGTGCGCCGCGATCCCGCTCCTAGCCTCGTGCCTCGCTACACAACGGTGCTTCATTGTATGCCTGCGCTCCCAGCACAGCGGCCCACGCCGCCAATACTCTACGACGAGGCCCCACTGCGCCGCCCTTGCTCTGCTCTGCGTCGAGCCCTGTGGCGCCACTGCTGCTCTGCGCTGCTGCCGAGGCCCCGTGCCACCACAGCTCTGCGCCGCCGCCGCGTCGTCAGCCCCTCTCACCGCCACTGCTTTGCGCTGAGGCCCTGCACCATGGCAGCTCCGCACCGTGGCTCCTCTTGAGTCGCCGGCTCGCCGCTGCTGTGCGCCGCCGGCCTCGCGCGGCCGCATCTCCACGCACGCTGCTCTGTGCTACCGCCGCATGTGATGCTGCCTACACAAAAAATCGAAGAGAGAGGATGAGAATATGAGATTGAGAAGAATGAAGAGAGAGTGAGGGGCACCCATGTGCTACTGGCTTCTACCCTGCACAAATAAAAAGAGAGGCGCGGAAACAGAGAGCTGTAGACTGAGCATTTGATTTAGCCAACGGCATGGCAGCTCACAATGCGGATTCCCACCGCTAGACACATTCACCTTCATTTCTAGGGACGGATGAGAGGGTCGCCTGACCCTAAAAAATCTATTTTTAGGGGTGACCCTCATCTGCCCCTATAAATGATTTTTAGGGGAAGGTGACGTCCCCATCCGTCTGTACAAATAATTTTTTTCTTTTGTCTCAAATTTTATAGGGGTGAGTGAGGAGGTGACCTACCCCTAAAAATAGTTTTTTATTTTATTTGAAAAATCATTTAATTGTTTACAGATAGCAAAATAAATTAAAAAAATGTGAAACTTTTACACTATGGTTACTGTGTACTATAGAAACAAAAAAAATTCAAGTATATTTCAGTGTATATAGAGGTTAAGATTATAGAAACATCGAAGTATGACTCGAGTTATATGAGATACTATATATAGTTACAGCTATTAGATAATTTATAATAATTTTTTTGACCATTAGATTGCCTCAAATGAAAAAGTTATAAACTACAAAATTTTAGATCTCGTCATTCTCTACAATTTGATATAAAATTTGACTTCATTCAAGATCATATGCAAAAGTTATGAATTTTTTTGCCGGTAACTAATTGTAGGAGCAGGTCATGCTATCACCCGCCCCTAAAAATGTATTTGTAGGAAGGGGTGATGCCACGATCCGCCCCTACAAATGCTGTCAAGGAAAGTGATTTTTGTGAAGGGAACATGGCCGATTTGGAAGAAACCAAAAGATGCAAAGGGTTGGAATCGGCCGATGGAGTCCGTCCGATGGGCCAGAGAAATATGCTTTGAAGATGCTGATCCGCTAGCTCTGGTATCTGGCCGATGGAGAGTTGCCGATGAAGTCAAGGAAGGAGGAGAGGATCCGGACTCTACAAGAATCTTAATGATTCGGTTGTAGTATTTAGGGTAATTTATCTTTAGTTGGTCTTTTCTTTTAAGTCAAGTAATGTTTGCCATGATCGGCTAGGATTTGATAGCGCTAGGCTATATATATCAGTTGTAAGGGACCAGAAAAACTTGATACACATCCAATATAGCAAACTTTACAATTCCTATGCACTTTTCGGCGACTTTGCCTTTTCTCCTTTTCTTCGACGAGTTCTTTCAAGTTGATCAAGGACGCCTCACATAAAAGTGACTTGATTTGCTGGTGAGTTTTCGTTTTACCGAGTATATTTAAAAGTTATCGAGATTATCTAGGCTTTGACTTCCGGGCGCATCGCTGTCGTCTCGTCTAGATTTATCCACCAATTATCGATATCGGCTAGATTTGTAGGTTTTCCTATGCTTTTTGGCCATTATCATATCTAAAAACATACTAGATCGGCTTTAGGTTTTAGAGTAACACTTTTCTTATCTCAAGAGCCAGTTTAGATCTGTTTTTAGCTTCACATCATCTGAGTTACACATTTGTAGCTTAGATCTTGTCATACATGCACGATCGGCTGTTTAAGGCCGGTTTTGTCGTTTAGTGTATCGGCTGATCCTGCCGATATGCTCGTTTACTACACGCTTGCATTTAATATATTTTTGTCGTCTATAGTATCGGCAAAGCTTGCCGATATGCCCGTCTGAGAGATATTCGGAATCCCAACCGATACGCTCTCGAATTTGACTTTGTTTTTTCCCTTGTCAATTTCAGGTCAAATTGACTGGCACACTTGGTTGACTTTCCGTGACTTGGCGAACACTTGCCCTCGGATTCCAGTGTGTTGATTTTTGCGTCAACGCATCTTTTGGCACGCCTGGTGGGACCGAAAGATTCAACATGGTGGAAATCACAGATAAATCTACAGTTAGTGAAGAAAACCAGATTCCTGTTCCTGAAAACAAGCTCAAAGAAGAACAAAAGAAGGAATATGAAGAAATGGTGGAGAAATTCAAACGTGAATGCCTCAAGTCGTACAGCGTCAACAGATCTGGTGAGGTGATCAAGAAGTTTAATCTTCCATCTTTCCAGCCAATGACAGAGGCTCAACGTGAAAGCAAGATGATAGACGCAGTTGGCCAAGCTGTGGCACAAGCCTTCATCAAGAGTGCAATAGTCATGGGCAACACGGTGCACAATGCGGTGGGCAAGACTTTTGCTGAAGGCACGTTACCAGGGTGCATGGGTCCTTGCTATATACAACCAGATCAGATGCAATATACTCCCTTGGAGGTGTCTATGGCAGCAGCCCTGTCGGCTCAAGATAGCTAGGCAGGAACAAGCAACAGTCAAACTCCACCCTAGATGACTACTGCAGGATCGGCGGGTACAGTAGATCCTATCTACTCAACCACGCCGCCGATTACTACAACTGTGCAAGATGGATCTGCGTCCGTATTTCCTAAATAATGGAATCCTGCTATTGGGTATGGTATGCATCCGGATTTCTTTTCTACGCCACCCAAGATGCAGTTTAACGCGTCGGCTTCTCAGCCGATAGCCTCTCAGCCTGATCCATCGGTCATTCAGCCGATGGGTGCACAACAGGATGCATTGGCAACACAACTGAATGCACAAGGCGCATGGAGTCCACAACAGATGGCACAAGCTAATGCATCGGTGCCGTCACCGATGACCCCATAGCAGCGTCTTGCTATCCTGCTCCAACCCCGGTCTCCTTCAGAAGTATTATTGTCGCAATCTCCACATCAGAAGGGAGTCAACTGGGTATTCCACAATCAAGCAACCGGACAGATACGGTGTGTCAATCTGCTGTACATGGATATTACTGGTCAACAATCGGCTAACCCATCAGCTACACAGCCGACGATGACTCAGCAGATAACCAATCAGATGTCCCAGCAAACACAACAGATGCAATCGGCTCAACAGCCGATGAATCATGTAGCTTAGCAACTTGCAATGATGACCAACGCAGCGAGCGTGGCTTCTCCCCAACAAACGCCAAATGTTGAAACACAAGTTGATTGGAGCACGAAGATAGCTGAAGTGATGAGGGAGCAGTTTGGCTTAAGGCCGAGGCAGCAATCTGTTATGTACAAGGCTCCCTATCCTCCGGCTTACAATCAGATTCCTCTCCCCCACAAGTACAAGATGCCTGACTTCACGAAGTTCTCAGGGCAGGGAGAAGTTTCTATGATGGATCACATTAACAGGTTCCTTCTACAGTTGGGAGAAGCGGGCAACTATGACGCACTCAGAGTCCGTTTGTTCTCTTTGTCTTTGTCTGGATCGGCCTTTACTTGGTTCACTACTTTGCCAGCAAATTCCATATTACATTGGGCCGATCTGGAGAGACAATTTCATCAATTTTTCTACTCTGGGCTTACTGAATTGAAGTTGACCGATTTGACTAGTTTAAGGCAAAGAAATGATGAATCGGTTGCTGCTTTTATCCAAAGGTTCAGATATGTCAAGAACCGATATTACAGTTTGGTTCTGTCCGATCAGCAGTTGGCCGATGCAGCATTTAATGGGCTCCTGCCGCACATTAAAGATAAATATGCATCACAGGAGTTTGAAAGTA
Organism: Panicum virgatum; assembly: GCF_016808335.1. NCBI lineage: Eukaryota > Viridiplantae > Streptophyta > Magnoliopsida > Poales > Poaceae > Panicum > Panicum virgatum. The sequence goes on along the minus strand of NC_053144.1, from coordinate 34,021,629 downwards.
TTAGCCAGATCGCGAGTCGGATGACAGGAGAGACTCGATCCTACGAGTCCAAGAAGCCTTTTCAGAAGAAGATCAACTATGTGGAATATTTTGCTAATGATGAGTCTGAAGAGGAGCAAGAAATAGTTGCATTCGCTGAGTGGATACAGAACAGCAAGAAGCCGGTGACGTGTCCATTTGGAAAGAAAGAGCTTGAGTCGTATGGGTTTGACATCACCAAAGCCGACAAGATCTTTGACTTGTTATTATCGGAAGGGTTGATCAAGTTGAAGCCATATCACAAGATTCCATCGGAGGACGAGCTCAAGAATATGAAGTACTGCAAGTGGCACAACGCCACATCGCATGATATAAATGAGTGTAAGGTCTTCCGATAGCAGATTCAGATGGCTTTCGAACAAGAGAGATTGAAATTTGAGGCTCCCAAAAAGATGATGAAGATCGACGGACATCCTTTCGCCACGAACATGGTTGATATGGCTAGAGATGAAGGTTCTCCTCAAGCCAAGATTCTGACGTCATCATCGGCCAAAAAATCTAGAGCTGTTGATCCTAAAGAGTAGGTAGCGGCCGATGAGGTCAAAGGAAAGAGTCCGATGAAGGATGCTGAACGTTCATCGGTACCACGTAGACGTGTAACATCTCAAATGTTGTTGAACAAGTTTCAGCGTGATTGTGAAAGGCGGCAACGTAGAGAAGAAGAGGAACGATGCGAGCAAGATCATTGGAGGTGTCCTTTCTTTATCTACTACTGGGAAGAAGGGTTGACATTGCCATCAGCATATGATTGTCCCGAATGCAATGGTCAAGGCAGCCGATCATGTGAAAGATCACATCATGAGCCCTATCGACGTGAGCGCACTCCTGTGCATGATCGGCTAGGAAAAAGGGTATCGGTGCATGATCGACTGGGGGCAGGACAATGCTACATGATCCTGCTGGGAGAAGAGTGCCTGCACATGATCGGCTAGAGCAGATGGCCGATGAAAGAGTGCAAGATGATTAGCTGATGCGGAGAGATCCAGAAGGCGAGCCTGATCACACAGATCAATTTCAATGGTGTCCAGGTGGTTTGACCAGGTCTCAGAAGTGACGTGTTCAGAGGCTACGCCAGCTGGAGATCATTGAAGAAGAGCGAGAACAGACTCTGAACAAGAAAGGAGTCAAATCACAAGTCTGGCATGTCAAGGCTAAGGCCGATGGTGAATTGGCCAGTAACAGTTCCACACCGATCCAAGCAGTCGGTTCTTCAGAAATTTTCCAAATGGATGAGTTCCTAGAAGAAGAAGGGAAATTGGGATAGGGATTTACGTCGGCCGATTTTTCTAGAAGAAATTGATATTGGAGATGGTGATAGACCAAGGCCGACGTTTATTAGTGCCAATTTGGATCCCAAATACAAACAAGAATTGAAGAGTTTATTAAAAGCATACAAAGATTGTTTTGCTTGGGAATACTATGAGATGCCTGGCTTGGATAGGTCTATTGTGGAACATTGTTTGCCTATAAAACTGAGATATCGGCCACACCAACAAGGAGCAAGACGGTGCAATCCTAAGATTTTGCCAGATATAAAGGCTGAGATCACACAGTTAATTGAAGCTAATTTTATTCGGCAGTGTCGTTATGCCAAATGGATTTCTAATGTGGCTCCTGTTTACAAGAAGAATGGCAAACTACGAGTGTGCATTGATTTCAGGGATCTCAACAAAGCTACGCTAGTGGATAGTTATCCTATGCCGATAGCTGATATATTGGTAGATGCTGCTGCTGGGCGCAAAGTGATCAGTTTTTTGGATGGCAATGCTGGATACAATCAGATTTTTATGGCAGAGGAAGACATCCACAAGACTGCATTCAGATGTCCAGGACATCTCGGTTTATTCGAGTGGGTAGTCATGACCTTCAGATTAAAAAATGTCGGTGCTACGTACCAGAGGGCCATGAATTATATCTTTCATGGACTCATCGGCAAAATTGTGCAGATATACATTGATGACGTGGTTGTGAAGTCAAAGGGGCACCAAGAACATTTGGCCGATCTGCGTAGAGCTTTGGAATGCACCAGAAGACATGGTTTAAAGATGAATCCAAACAGGTGCGCTTTTGGTGTATCAGCTGGCCAATTCTTGGGTTTTATGGTACATGAACGAGGGATTGAAATTAGTCAGAAGACTATATCAGCTATCGACAAAGTTGAAGCCCCTACGACGAAGGTTGAACTTCAGTCATTGATCGGCAAGATTAATTTTATTCGAGATTTATATCTAATCTGTCAGGAAAAATTCAGCCGTTCAGTTCTTTACTGAAGTTGAAGGCCAATCAGGAATTTGTATGGAGAGAGGAACATCAGAAGACATTGGATGAAATCAAACATTATCTGGTAAAGCCTCCGGTATTGTTTACTCCCCAAAAGCACAAGCCGTTTAAATTGTATTTATCGGTTGATGAACGTGCTATCGGTTCGGCCCTTATTCAAGAATTTGAAGGAAAAGAAAGTGCTATTTATTTTGTGAGCAGAAGGTTGTTGGATGCTGAAACCAGGTATTCTCCTATCGAGAGATTGTGTCTTTGCTTATACTTCTCCTGTACCAAGCTTAGATATTATTTATTATCGGCTGAATGTGTTGTTGTGAGCAAAGATGATGTTATTAGATATATGCTCTCATTGACGATTTTAAAAAGGAGAATAGGGAAATGGATTTTGGCATTGTCAGAATTTAATTTGAGATATGAATCGGCTAGCAGTTAAGGGTCAAGCCGTAGCCAATTTTGTTGTGCAACATTATGGACTAGAGCTAAACATGGTAGATCTTGTTCCTTGGACTTTATTCTTTGATGGATCTTCGTGTGGAAACGGTTCTGGAATTGGTGTGGTGCTGATTTCCCCTCGGGGGGAAAATTTTGAGTTCTCATTTCCGATTGAAGCCTCTGCAACCAATAATCAAGCTGAGTATCATGCTATTCTCAAGGGAATTCAATTACTTCGAGAGATCAAAGCCGATGCTGTTGAGATTTTTGAAGATTCTATGCTGGTGATTAATCAGTTAATTGGGGAGTATGAATGCAAAGATGATATTTTACAATTATATCATGAAGAATGTCTCCGGCTGTTGAAAGAATTCAAGAAGGTAACCATCGAGCATGTTCCCAAATTTCATAACAGTGATGCAAATCGGCTAGCTCAGCATGCTTCAGGATATTGGCCGATGGAAGGAATAATGGCCTTGGAATTAACAACCGATGATTGGAGGAAAGAGATTATTGATTATTTGAAAGATCCATCCAAGAAAGTGAACAAAAAAATCAGATTCCAGGCAATCAAGTATGTATTGTTGGAGGAAGATTTATATTATCGGACAATTGATGGGGTTTTGCTCAAATGCATTGATAAAGAAGAAGCAAAGATGTTAATGAGTGAAATTCACGAAGGTGTCTGTGGATCCCATCAATCGGCCTATAAGATGAAATGGGTGATCTGGAGGAACGGATATTTTTGGCCGACAATGCTAGAAGATTGCTTCACATATTACAGAGGTTGCCAAGAATGTCAGAAGTTTGGGAGCGTGTAAAGAGTTCCTGCGTTAGCCATGAATCCCATAATCAAGTCGTGACCATTTAGAGGATGGGGAATTGATTTGATCGACTAGATATATCCTCCATCCAATAAAAATCATAAGTTTATCTTGGTGGCCACTGATTATTTCACCAAGTGGGTTGAAGCAATTCCTCTGGAAAATATTACATCAAAAGAGATGATTGAATTCGTCAAAGAACATATTATCTATCGGTTTGGTATTCCACAGACCATTACGACCGATCAGGGTACTATGTTTATGTCTGATGAATTTGAAGAATTTGCTACTGGAATGGGGATTAAATTGCTGAATTCTTCTCATTATTATGCCCAAGCTAATGGTCAGACAGAAGCATCTAATAAAGGGGTCAATAAATTGATCAAGAGAAAGATTGATGAATATCCTAGAAAGTGGCATACTGTGCTTCATGAAGCTTTATGGGCATACATAATGGCTTGTCATGGCGCTACAAAGGTGTCTCCATATCATTTGGTATGCGGACATGAAGCTGTCCTCCCATGGGAGTTGAAACTTGATTCACGGCGTGTCATGTTTCAGAATCAATTGACGGCCGATGAATATTCTGCTCTGATGAAGGATGAATTAGAGGATCTGGCTAGCCATTGGCTGAAGGCTCTTATCAATGTTGAGGCGAATAAAGCCAGAGTTAGCCAATGGTATGATAAGAAGGTAAAAGCCAAAACTTTTGACCAAGGCAAATTGGTTTGGAAGTTGATACTGCCGATAGGAACAAAGAGTTCAAAATTCGGCAAATGGTCGCCAACGTGGGAAGGACCACTCAGAGTAATGCTTATATTTTAGAGACACTCGAAGGGGAAGAGTATTCTAGAGCTCTTAACGGAAAATATTTGAAGAAGTATTACCCTAACATTTGGGTGGATGGATAGCCAGTTAATTGAGTTATCAGTTGAATTGTTATGGCCGACACGATATGTGTCGCCCTTAGTGCAAAAAATCTACACAATCCAGATTGTTCAAATTCGGGTCAGAGCTGGTTTTTTGCAATGTCAATTGGGAAATTGCAATGGGAATTGGCAAAAAAGGGAAATACTTCATTAATAGTACTGTTTACAAAGGGGCCGATCTAAGGATCTGGCCGATACAGCAAAAGATTGTTTCTAGGAAGATGCTACTCCTAGAAATCTAATCATCAGCAAAGACGTTGCCGATGACCACCTCTATACTGACATCTTCGGAGATGGTGGCGGCTGCCATCTCCATGTCTTCAACGAGCTCTTCGAAGACCCACCAGTCCTCGATGCCCAGCGGAAGGTGGACCGGTTCGATCTGCAGGAGGTCATGACCAGTCTGAAACTGGGTAGTGGCGAGGGCTACAGCGGCACCACGGCGGACCCCATGTCCGGCAACCTCCCCGACGCGGTTGGGATGTCCTATAGACGGGCAGTGATGGTGTCACCGCGAGTGTTCACCGACCCGGTCGCGTTGGCGGCTGTGGCATGGAGGGTTTGGACCTGTGACTCTAGGACTGAAGCAAGATGTCAGAAAAAGAGTCAGAAAAACAGGAGAGCGCAATGCTTCGGAAGGGGCAACTTACAGGCGACCCTGGAGTCGGCGGCGGCGAGCTGGGCCTGGAGGATTGCCCGATCGGATTACCCCGCCTCCAGTTCGACAGCAATGTACAGAGACTAGATGGTCTCCTGGGAATAATTCTGCCCAGTTTTGTCCTTCTCGCGAAGGAGCTGACGAATGTACTCCTTGGTGCTCTCGGGAACACCAGGAGAAGGAGGTCCCTCCGAGTTGGAGGAACCAGAAGAGGCATCGTCACTTTACAGAAAAGAGGCAAAGAAATTAGAGATCGATGTTGAACAAAAGCATGGCAATCCGAAGACGGAAGAAAGTCGCTGGCGGGGCATTGGAGGGACCCTCATCGGGGCGCTTGGAGCCTGCCAATGCTACAGGAAGACCTAGGGTTTTTTTTGAAGAAAGAAGAGAGGAGGCTCTGTAGCTAATGGAGACTTGTTGTCGATACAAGGACAGAAGGTGATATTTATGGCCCAGTCTGGGTAAGTGAAAAGACGAAAGGTGAATCGGCGTGTTGGATTTGTGCGGACGGAAGGTGAAAGGCCAGGGGCAAAGAAGAGTTTTACTCGATCGAATGGGGTAAGCCGTATGCACGGGGTACGAGGAATGGCTTTAAATGGTAGTTGGAGTAGTTTCGGAACAAAATAAATTATTCTGAAACTGAGGGCATGTGTTGACACCATTTTTTGACACGTGTCAAGGAAGGTGATTTTTGCGAAGGGAAGGTGGCCGATTTGGAATAAACCAAAAGATGCACAGGGTTGCAATCGGACGATGGAGTCCGTCCGATGGGCCAGAGGAATATGCTTTGAAGATGCTGATCCGTTAGCTCTGGTATCCGGCCGATGGAGAGTTGCCGATGAAGTCAAGGAAGGAGGAGAGGATCCGGACTCTACGAGAATCTTGATGATTCGGTTGTGGTATTTAGAGTAGTTTATCTTTAGTTGGTTTTTTCTTTTAAATCAAGTAATGTTTGCCGTGATCGGCTAGGATTTGATAGATCTAGGCTATATATATCAGTTGTAAGGGACCGAAAAAACTTGATACACATCCAATACAACAAACTTTACAATTCCTTTGCACTTTTTCGGCGGTTTAGATATGTTTTTAGCTTCACATCCTCTGAGTTACACATTCGTAGCTTAGATCTTGTCATACATGCACGATCGGCTGTTCAAAGCCGGTTTTGTCGTTTAGTGTATCGGCTGATCCTGCCGATATGCTCGTTTACTACACGCTTGCATTTAAGATCTTTTTGTCGTCTATAGTATCGGCAAAGCTTGCCGATACGCCCGTCTGAGAGATATTCGGAATCCTAGCCGATACGCTCTCGAATTTGACTTTGTTTTCTCCCTTGTCAATTTCAGGTCAAATTGACTGGCACGCTTGGTTGACTTTCCGTGACTCGGCGAACACTTGCCCTCGGATTCCAGTGTGTTGATTTTTGCGTCTACAGCAACCATGGCAAAACTCTATATTATGAATTGAAGTCTGACAAGTCGGATACAAAGCCATACCAGGAGCCGAGGATTGCTCAACGACCCCGAGGATGACTTGCTTGCTAAAGAGAACTATCCTAGCTCCACTACCTAGCTAAGAGAGCAAGAGAGAGGAGAGCCTTCTTGGAGAGAATGGAATGAAGTGTGTGTGTGTGTGTGTGTGTGTGTGTGTGTGTGTGTGTGTGTGTGTGTGTGTGTGTGTGTGTGTGTGTGTGTGTGTGTGTGTGTGTGTGTTGAGGGGAGTGGAGGAGAGGCCTATTTATAGCTCTAGAAGTCGGTTTCCCGCCAACGCACATATGGAAGGTGATCAGGTGCCTTGGCAGCCACTCCTCCTTGAAGTGCACCTGGACGGGAACCAGGCCAGGTTCGGCCGACCCAGGGGGTCGGCCGACCCCACCTGGCAGCCTCTCGGCCTGATCTTCTGCTGGATGGTATATTCTTTGATCCTTATCCTTATCCTCTGGTGCATCTTGCATGGAGGCCCCATTTCCTCTGACATGTGGGCCCTCTTTGTAAGGGTGTGATGCCAGATGCGATATTCTACGCAGTTGTATGGCGTCTGCTGCGTGTTTTCGTCTTATTCCGCTCCTGCTCATCTGAAATGTACAAAACTCGAAAACAACTGTGGAGCGAGGTTAGTGATACAAATATGTGAGTAAGGCATGTAGTTTTCCTTTATTATTGAGTATATTTTACGGGTGAAAATGGCACTTAAGCACCGTCAACAACTCCCCCAAGCTAGCCCTTTGCTCATCCCGAGCAAAGTTTTAGACTTAGGTTGTTGATCAGGAGTTGCTACAGTGTCGCGTTCCTGACTTATGCCCAAGGCACAACCTAGTGTTCTTACCTTTATTCTGAATAAGTTGGCCTTGTTCGCACCTTTTACCTTATTCCTGTGGGGCTTATAGCATCATCCTCATCTTTGGCGGTTGAGGGTCAGAACGGCTTGTAGAGTACCACTTACCACTCCTTTGCTCAACCGTCAATCCGGAGGTTTTATAAAGTTTTTGAAAAGAAATATTGTAGTTCCTCGGGTGATCTCTCGGATCGCTCAATGTGTTTCATTCCTCACCAAGGCCTTTTAATGCACCTTTCTTTTTCCATCCTACTTCTAATGGCTTCTTTTTGGTGGATCTGTAGGTATGGAGGATATAATGGCAAACTTGCTTCTCATATTTCGCTAAGTCAAAGACTGGATCCACAGGAGAAACAAGTCATAAGCCTTGATCAAGACGTGCAAGTGTGTGGATATTTTTGGTGGATGGTGGATGAAACTCCTTCATATGAATTCTTTCCCTTACAAAAATTTTTTTGGTATGGGCTATATTTTCTCTTTCTTTTTTTTTCTTTTTCTTTTCTTTTATTTGGCATGCCTTGTGGGCATGTGACATACCTTCTTTGGGTATGCATCTTTTCTCTCTCTCTCTTTATTTTTTGACATGCCTTGTGGGCATGTGGCATATCTTCTTTGGGTATGCATCTTTTATTTCTTTTTGTATAGCCCATACATCATGATGATACTTTGGAGAGAGATAAACATGGTACAACATGGAGTTTTATTTGTGGATGGATGGATGTACTTGCTATCTTCTAGGTGTTAGAAGTATAGCATGTGAGTGGTCGTGTACATGATCTTGATCATGGGCATATGAAGTGATTCTCACAAAGGGTCACAACAATTTGACAAAGCTCAATGAGAAGACAAGTTGCATATGTGGAAAGGCTGTTCAAACTTGTAACTCATATGGCTCGGGATGGGAATTGCATATCGCCGAGGAACTTTTATTTTTATTTTTGTATTTTTGAAAAGAAATACTCCGGATATCAAGCATCACGTAGGAGAAGATCATAGCAACTCTTTTCAGCCATATCATAATCCACAACAACCTAGATTCGATTTCTACATTTTCGCTACCCACAAGTTTCAATCTTAAGGTTTGAACATCTAGCCACCAAACTCAGAACATAGGGAGAGCACAAGATTGTAACTAGGCATATGAAAGGAACTAACAGAGCAACTATTCATCATCTCAACAAGAAAAAACTACACATTCTTACTACACATACTGGAAAGCAAGTTAATATTTTTGGGTTTTTGAAGGTTTTGCCCATTTTTATTTGATTTTAGTTATGCGAATTTTTATGGATTTTTAGAATTTTGCAAATTTTTATATGGTTTCATGCAAGGTTTTGAAAGCAGTAAAGATAGAGTTTGATACAAGGTACCTCTCATGGGGGTCCTCCCTCGAGCTAGCTTCAGGCTCACTGCTGCTGGTTGGGATTAAACCCAGCCCAACGGTAGTAGGCCCTCCACTCCTCCTGGGATTGCTGCTGTTGTTGCTCCAGGTAGCGGATCCTCTCGCCTGTGTATCGCTGCCAGTTTTGAGTTGACTCGATGTGCTGGCCCAGCGACTCATCGATGTTGGTGGTGCGCATGTTCAGCTCGCCCATCTGCCGAGTCAGAGTGGCGAAACCTCTGGACGAAGTTGTACGTTGCGGGGCACCACTGGAGCTGGAACTGGTGGACCGGTGCCCTGAGGCCTGCCGTGCCCACTCGGTGGAGCTGGCACTCTGCCATGACAAACCTCCAGCCTCATATTGCTGTGGTTGAGGCTGAGGTTGCTGCTGCATGAACTCCTCCCTTTTGGCCCTACTTCTTGTAACCCTGCCAAGAAGACCAGAAACACTATGCCTACGGCTCTCCTCTTGTAGAACAAGAGGGATGGTTAGCGAATGGCAGTTATACAGATGATACCCCGCGTTTGGCAATGGGGTTTCATTTTCATAAGCAAGTGAAAAGAAAATCAAGGAGTCATCCGGGCCTTTCTTGAGTGTGTGTCCTTGAACCAAGTACGCCTCATCGATCATAACACGGGGCTCCTCAATGAAGGGAACGGGGTTCCCATCTAAGATTCCCATGTTTGATGCGATGCGGGTGATCAAAGAAGTGCATTCAATAGGACCCATCATCCGAAAATTTGTGAGCCATTGCTTAACCATTGCTTGTGCAGGGGAGATTCGGATTTTGTTGACCATAGCGTATAATATCATCAACTCATCATTCCGCACTGGTCATGGATCATCTCTTGGCAAGAGAGTGAGAGCCACCCACTTGTGGATCAACGAAGAGTCGGATTTTGAATGTCATTGCACCGAGGTGCAAACTTGCCATGAACAACTTGACCCGAAATCAAACCCCAAAACTCATGTCAATCAAAACCGCAGCAAGCTTTTGCAAGGGAAACTGGCGAGCGCGTGCTAAAACCAAGGAGGTGACTGAAATTTCTCCAATTAAAATAGCGTTCAACTCCAAAAAGTCGAAAAGAAACACCATCGTCCACCTCTCAAAGAGTGCAAAGAATCTGGAAGGTGAGGAGACGAGAACCATTCTCCTCAACGGGCACAAAACCATCCCATCCAACCGCATGCCAAACACGAGCGAAGTCAATGTCCATACATGTTTTTTCGAGAAGGTCCAGATCGAAGGCTCTGGCATGACCAAAGCTTCCATTCTTGATCATGGCGTAGGCTTGACGCTTGCGGTCATCTTGCAAGTCGAGGTATGGTGCATCATCTTCATCATCTCCATGTTCTCGGCTTGCGGTTCTGCAGCTTGCTCCTCGAACTATTCTTCTTGTTCGTCTTGCTCATAATCCATTGTAGTCGGTGTTGGTGCAGGTTCGGGAGAATGATGAGAGCTTGACTCGCCCTGCGAACGGGACGAGCACAACCTCGTCATCCTCTTGAGAGCTCCGGAAATTTTTTGCCCTGCACCTCTCATGCTTGCAACAAGAACGAACAAGAACGAACGAGAACAACTCGATTCGGGTTACGTTAGTGAAATGAAAATGAAACTCTTACCCAAAAGTTGTTCCTCCAAATATGTGATCAATCTTGCAGAAAAGAAATGAGAGAGAGAGTGTGTTCTTGCAATCAAACTTGAGTCAAAATCCAAAGGAAACCCGAGCAAGAATGTGTGAGAGGGAGTGGGAGTGGAGAGAGTGAGCATGAGAGCTTATCACCCCTCTCTCGGCCTCTATTTAAAGGAATTTGGGCGAGTGCACCCGGGGAAGAGCCAGGCACAACAGTCAGGTAGCCGTTGGAGAAGGTGGGGCTCAGGAGCTGTTGGTCCTGGGTCAGCCGGCCCCAGGGTGGGCCCCCTGGTGCCCCCCTTTGGCCAGATGCTTCCTCAACGGTTATGAACTTTGGAAATACGGTGCACGGCCAAAAGTTTGCTCGAAAAGATGTCCAAACTATTTTTCCCAAAGGATTTTAAAACTCAGAAAATATTTTTGGTCTTTTTGTAAAAAGGAAAAGTGCTAGAAAAAATTCCAGCATGCAGAAAACAATTTTGAAAATTTCAAACATGCAGTGGAGAAAAATAAATAAGGTGCAAAGAAAATGTTGAAAAGTGGATGAAACAAACATGAGATAAATACCAATTTACCTTTGGCAAGGGCGCGTCATTTAAAGTCCGACGTGCACGACTTTTCTCCATCATTCTTACCATTCGTCGGCTCGTCCTGGAGAACTGGACAAGGCCGAACTCTCGACCTTCTGCCACACCTTCTTTTCCTTCTTCTTTCTTTTAGGTGCGGAGGGTCATTGTCCTGGCTGGGGTTCTAGTGCACCCCAGAGTGCTTGCCCTTCACTGCCTTGTTGGATCATGAAGCACTGCTCTTCCTTCTTCTTGAACCTGAAAAACATATCCTCCCTTCCGACACGAAAACGGATTTCTCCCTTTCCGACATCGATCCTTGACTTGGCAGATCTTAGAAAAGGTCGCCGAAGTACGAGATCGACTCCGATGTCGCCCTCCATATCCATTACCTCAAAGTCGGCAAGGACGAAGGAGTCTTGTACTCGTACGAAAACGTGTTCGGCTATCCCTTCGGGATACCGAATGGTTGAATCTGCAAGCTGTACGAGCATAGTTGTTGGGGAAAGAGCAGGATATTCAAGTGCTTCATATATTACCTTGGGCATTATATTCACGCTTGACCCCAGATCGCATAGGCATCGCTCGAAGTGTTTGATGTAGATCGAGCAGCTGATCATGGGGACCCCTGGATCCTCTTGCACCGCTGCCACCATGCCATCCCAAACGTCGTTCCTTGGGGGATAGTACCTACCTGCATGGTTATTGCATGGTGGCCTCCGGGACGACTTACCCCGTCCGGTAGACACCATGCTGACATTTTCAACGGGAGACTCGGGTTGCCTCGGGGATCTTCCCGCTCTCAACAGTAGGTAACGAAGCAGCAATTTGTGCAAGCTGGGTTTCGATCATTTTGTTAACTGGTTTTTAAGAGTAGAAGACAAAGCTTCAAGCTTAACATTTAAACTTTCCAGGGATTTATCATTGGCCAAAAACTTTTTATTTATATTTTCATTGATTTTAACTTGGCCAAGAACAAGTTCTCTCAAGGGAGGTTGGTTTGAATTGAAATTCGAATTATAAGAAGGATTGTAGTTATTACCTCCCTGAAAAGGTGGACGTGGCTGGTTCCACCCCTGGCCTCCTTGTTGTGGACGGTACCCGTTGTTGTTATTGTTGAGGTAGGCGCAGTTTTCACGAATTTCGTGGCAGTCGTTCCCCGAGTGTCCTTCATTACCACAGACTTCGCACGTGAAGTGCGATTCCATGGCACGAGCATAGTTTTCTCTATGCTTCTTGAATTCGGCCCTTTCGCCAAGATGCTTCAGTAGGAGGTCCAATTTGGCAACGATCATATCCGTCTCCTTGATGATATGTGTGCCCTTGGTGCGGGGTTGGAGTCATTCATCGCTCCACCCCTGATTGGAGACCATCTTCTCGACCAATGCTTTTGCTTTGGTGATAGTCAGGTCGAGGAAGGCTCCTCCAGCAGCAACATCAATGTTGGCTCGAGATGTCGTTGTGAGCCCATTGTAGAAGCTTTGCAGGACGAGCCACTTGTCCATGCCATGATGAGGACAGGCCAGGATGTATTCCTGCAACCTCTCCCAAGCTTCTGGGATGGATTCCATCCCTGTCTGCTGGAAACTTGAAATTCTCCCGCGCAGGGCATTTGTTTTGCCCAGCGGGAAGAATTTTGCGAGGAATGCCTTGGAGCATTTGGCCCAGGTGTCGGTGTCCTTTTCTTTATAAAACCACTATTTTGCCTTCCCCAGGAGGGAAAAGGGAAACAGACGAAGCTTGACAACGTCGGCGGCGACACCCTGTATGACAATGGTGTCGCAGAGCTCCAGAAATTTCTGCAAATGTGCATTTGCGTCCTCATTTGGCTTGCCACAGAATGGGCTAGCCTGTACCATGTTGATGAGGCTTGATTTGAGCTCGAAGTTCACATCCCCGACATTGATGTTGGGGCCAGTGGCCACATTGTCGGTGGAGGGGACGGAAAACTCGCGGAGAGTCTTTTCAGCCATAGCCTCAAGAACGAGTGGTGCTTCCGAAATGGGTTCCTGTGCCGGGAGGATAGCGAGAGGAGGAATGATGTGAGGTCATGCCCTTCTCACGAGCCTCTCTGGATTGTCTGTGTAGTTTTCTGGCAGGGAGAAACCGGTCATACACTACCCCTGTCTTTTTTCAAATAAAAAAAGAAGACATAAAGTGACATTAGCCTGAAAGAGTAAAGACTATATCCTGAGTACAAGGTCTAAGTTAATATCAGCACAATATCTTTGTTCACATGCCATCCCTGGCAACGGCGCCAGAAATGCTTGTTGACATTTCTTAGCGCAATCACTAGGAATGGTTAATCCTTAGCAACAGCGCCAGAAATGCCTGTTGGTAGTCCTTAGTGCAATCACTAGAAATGAGGGCGCCGAACCCATCCTAGCAACTGCACCCAAGGGGTGCCACTCTCGTGGTATAATCAATATGATTACAGATGGATCCGCAAGCGCACAGATATACCATTGTAGCATTTCACCCGGAGAGTAAGGGTATCGTTATTTATTTGTGTCCCAAAGGACGGCAGCGGCAAAGGTATTGTACTCAACATTAACCATGACATTGTGCCTCAAGCAATAGGCAATACTCGAACATTGGTAAGTACAGATAAAGAATGAGCAAGGGTAATGTGACACAGCACACATTCACACTCCAAGAGGAAGGAATAAAGGAGAGAAACTATAAAACAAAGAACTACTCTATCCTACGTTAAGTCAGCTGGAGCTTAGGCTAGGTTAGGTGTCCTAGTGCGTCTATCCAAAGCTGGGGTAATGTTAGATCATGGTTAGGACTGCAGGTGCCAGGAAAATGGGATAGCGGGGAGAAGGTCCCGCACCGGAGTACATCCAGTTCCGTTACCTCTTTGCATGAACTCCTACACCGAACCCGAACATCAGGGAGTACGCTAATGCAACACCGCTGTTACGCCGGACAGACAGGGCTGTCACCACCTACCATCTACCCCAGTCACACCATGAAGCACGGTCATATCCGAAGGATCCCGCATACCCGAGCACCACGCTTGTGTATGAAGTCACTACTCTAGTGCCCCCAGGTCTCCCACCCTTCGGATGGACGAGTAAAACACTAGAGCAAGCCCGAAAGCACAACAAACCTCTATCCGTACCCGGATCATCTGGCCTAACCAAGACCGTAGCATAACTTATGAACGAACTAAGCATGGATTGATAAACTATCAAGATAGAAAAGCAACCATGGCAAAACTCTATATTATGAATAGAAGTCTGACAAGTCGGATACAAAGCCATACCAGGAGCTGAGGATTGCTCAACGACCCCGAGGACGACTTGCTCGCTAAAGAGAACTAGCCTAGCTCCACTACCTAGCTAAAAGAGCAAGAGAGAGGAGAGCCTTCTTGGAGAGAATGGAATGAAGTGTGTGTGTGTGTGTGTGTGTGTGTGTGTGTGTGTGTTGAGGGGGGTGGAGAAGAGGCCTATTTATAGCTCTAGAGGTTGGTTTCCCGCCAACGCACAAATGGAAGGTGATCAGGTGCCTTGGCAGCCACTCCTCCTCGAAGTGCACCTGGACGGGAACCAGGCCAGGTTCGACCGACCCAGGGGGTCGGCCGACCCCACCTGGCAGCCTCTCGGCCAGATCTTCTCCTGGATGGTATATTCTTAGATCCTTATCCTTATCCTCTGGTGCATCTTGCGTGGAGGCCCCGTTTCCTCTGACATGTGGGCCCTCTTTGTAAGGGTGTGACGCCGGATGCAATATTCTGCGTAGTTGTATGGCGTCTGCTGCGTGTTTTTGTCTTATTACGCTCCTGCTCATCTGAAATGTACAAAACTCGAAAACAACTGTGGAGCGAGGTTAGTGATACAAATATGTGAGTAAGGCATGTAGTTTTCCTTTATTATTGAGTATAGTTGACGGGTGAAAATGGCACTTAATGTAACACCCGGTTTATAAAAGAACATAAACCGAGCAATCATATACGTGCCAGGATCAAGTCACACGTATATACAACAGAATGAACAGTATATCATAGCACATATCACGTAAAAAGACATAATAAAGCGAATACGAATGTTATTTATTACAATAATGACAAGAATGTCTGATACAGCGGAAGCGAAGTACAAAATACGGTAAAAGCTCTCCGAAGCTGAAGCAGGGCGCCACAGGGACGTCGACTGGGAGACGAACACCTAGAAGTCCTCGTAGTCCTGGTAGCGCTGGACGAACTCCCTCGTGTCGGCAGGAACTGAGCAGCAGTAGCGTAGCCAAGAGGAAAAAGTAGAGAAGAGACAAGGGTGAGTACACAACTTGTACTCAACAAGTATAGCACAAACTATGAGGCTCTAGGCTGGCTGACTCAACTGCATTAGCTTTTAAGTGTTGGCAAAATTTTATTAAAGCTATTTACTACGAGTTGATGAATTACCATTAACCCAGTTACATAGTAATTAATCAAGTTTAGTCATGATACTACTGAGAACCAAAACCAAGACCAAGCCACCAAGGTAAACCCCGAGAAGCACCTCCCTCGTCGGAAGGAGATAACTTCACTAATCAAAAGGAGGATCTGGGCCGCTCATAACCGTGAGCACGGCTAGTATACCAGTTTTACACTCTGCAGAGGTTGCACATCTTTACCCACAAGTCGTGAGCTACGCCAGTTGTTCATCACACTTCCTTAGGTGAGATGGCCAGCGACTCACTACGAGGCCTTTAAAAAGAATCTCGTTGGTAAGGCGTAACCGCGAGAGTTAGGTCGGCGACAATGGGGCCCACCTCCAGGGGTACAAGCACAGGAGCGCAATCCAAGCACAGACCAAGCCGGAGGAGCAGGGACCATTGAAGCTTACTACTCTTGCCCCGCAGGTAAGTTACTCCAAACCAAAAAGATCTAATTATTACGCCAAGTCTATCCCATTCTAGCCTTGTGGTAGTGCTGTTGTCCCAGGTTGTCGCTCTATGAACCGGTCCTTATGGAGAGTGGCCAACCAAGCACTAAGCACCGTGCTGGCCCCCTAAACCATGTTTCTACAAAAACCATTTTTTAACGAGACGTGAGCCACTCATCCACACAGAGGGCCACTCTCAGAATTAAGTTCAAGTAAACCATTAATCAAATTAATTAAAAAGGACCAGAGTGTGTTGTAGCGCAGCAACCTAGCACAACTAACCAAAATGCAACCCAAAGGTATATATAAAGGATATAAAGTGGCTAGGACAGTCCTTATAGGCATACAGTATTAAAATGCAGTATGAAATTGTATTTAAAGGTGATGGGTTGTTCATGTTATACTTGCCTTCCTCGTACTGCTCCTGCTGCTGCTCAAAGTGCTCCGAAGACGGCTGCTCCGGGTACTGGTACTGGGGCTCCTCAGGTAGCTCAGCGTCTACTCACGAACACATGGCCAAAACGATGCACAGGAATAAACATACAAGCAAACGCTAACAAAAACTAAGAAACAGTACATCAATACATAAAAACAGCGCACTAAACTACTCTAATACTGTTCTACGCGTTACAACGATCGCGTGGACATAAAGAACGCCTAAAACGGAGCTAAAATGTGAAAACTAGAGCTAAAACAAGGTCCAGGGGCTTTTCTGTAAGAAAAACTAAGTTTCTGGGGGTTTTCTGCAAAAACTGAGGACTAAAACATAATTAACCATTAAATCTAGGGGCTAACATGCAAAAGGCCAGGTGCTGGACGGCGGGTTCAAAAACTAAAAAGATCAGGGTTCAAAACATAAAAACCAGGACTGAACTGTAAATATTTTGAACATGGGTGGACTGCGGGTTGAATCAGGGAAAAGTCCGGGGCTCTTTAGCAAAAAGTCGAGGCCGAACCGGTATCTACGCGTCTGGGCCATTGGATCTTGATCTCGTGGCTCAGCGCGGTTTTGGATTTAGATCTAATCTGATCCGTAGATTACGGATCGGACGGCTGGGACTTGTTTGGGCGCGGGCTGGCGGCGCAAACCGCCGGAGCAGAGCTCCGCGGCGGCGAGCTCGCCGGAGCTGGCCTTCCGGCCGCTACAGGGGCTCGTTTGCGTCGGGGAAAGACCGTGGAGCATGCCCGCGGCACGCGTAAAACAACTGGGCCAAAAGCGGAGCATGGGGACGCCCTGGGCGGCGGTTGCTGCGCGGGCGGCGACCCTACGCGACGGGGCTCGCCGGCGCGCGAGATTCAAGCCTTGCTGTAAGCTATGCGTGCGTGCAAAGGGCGCGGGAGGTTCCTGTGTAGCACGGGCAACTATTGTGGGTTTCGTGGGGGGGCCAAACGAGGCTGCAGCGAGTCCGCCATGGCGAACCGCGGGGCTGCGCAGCAGCGGAACTCCGGTGAACGGCGTCCCGGTCGCTGCAAGGGCTACGGCCTACCTAACCTGGCGCAAAAGGGCAAGGGAGGGGCACTGGTTCTTACTGAGGGTTCAGCTTGGCCGGAGAAGGAGCGCAGCGTCGACGGCGATGCTGACCGGCGGCGAGGCGGGAGCAGAGCTCGTGGTCCCGCCGGCGTAGGGCTCCCCAGGGCTCCCAGTCGCCACGAATCGGTTCACAGGGGTCCTGCAGAGATGCCGCGGGGGATCAGGGGTGCAGGAGTCGCCGGTGGCGAGGGAATTGGGGCGGCGGCGCTCGCTTACCTGCGGCGGTGCAGAGGTTCTGCGGGGAGGGGAAAAACTGTCGCTAGGGTTTAGGGCGGCAGAGGTGGGGTGCAGCGGGGGTCCGTGGGGCGTTAAATAAATGCCAGCGGGGATCCTGGGAGGGCGTGCCCCGATGGTAACCCCGCCGAGATTTGCGGGCGAAGGGCGCGGCCGTTGCGCGGCGAGCGCTGCGCGGGGGAGAAGAACCTGCCAGTGGGGCCGGCCTGGCAGCGGGTGAGACGGGGAGTGCGTGCGGGCCGGGCGCGAGGCGGAGGCAGGCCGCGGGGCAGGCCGTGCGTCGCGGGACTGGGCCGAAGCGGGTTTTGGTGTGGGAGCGGGTTGGGCTGCTCGCGAGCGGGCCCGGGGAGGGAAAGGAAAAAGTGGGCCGGGCTGGGTTGAGTTTGGCTTCGAGTTGGGCTGGGGTTCTCCTGGGTTTTGGGCTTTCTTTCCTTTTTCTTCTTCTATTTCTTTTCCTACTCTTCTCCTTTCTAAATCTAATTCAAGCAAAGTTTGAATTCAAATTTGAATTTGAATTCAAACCACACTCAAATAAAATTATGCACCAGCATGAATGCAACAAAAATTTAAACCTATGATAAATTTTAATTAATTAAGGAACAAAAATTAGATTAAATGCCAACTGAACACAATAAACCTTAGAAAATTAAATAAAGCCAATTAAATTTATTAATAAATACTGAAATTTAAATTAGGGTGTTACAGACCCTACCCCCTTAAAGAAATCTCGTCCCCGAGATTTAGCTGGGCTGGCTAGCAAAGAGATCTGGATATGTCTTCTTCAACTCCTCTTCTCGCTCCCAAGTAGCCTCAGCTTCACTGTGATGACTCCACTGAACTCTGCACATCTTGATGCGCTTGTTCCGAGTAACCCTCTCTGATGTCTCCAGAATCTTCACCGGATGCTCAGTATATGTCAGATCTTCCTGGACATCTACTCCATCCAGGGGTGCCTGCTCCTCGGGTACTCGCAAACACCTCTTCAGCTGAGATATATGAAAGACATCATGAACTCCTGAGAGACTGAGAGGTAACTCCAGGCGATAAGCAACTTCGCCTTTCCGCTCTAGCACCTTGAATGGCCCCACATACCGAGGTGCTAACTTTCCCTTGACATTAAATCTGCGGATTCCTCTCATCGGAGACACCTTCAGATATACATAATCACCGACACTGAAAGTCAGATCCCTCCGTTTGCCATCTGCATAGCTCTTCTGTCTGCTCTGTGCAATCCTCAGATTTTCCCGCACAGCCTGAACCATCTGCTCTGCATCATCTATGATCTCAGGACCAAAGAGCTGATTCTCACCGATCTGATCCCAATAGAGAGGAGTTCTACACTTTCTGCCATACAATGCCTCAAAGGGTGACTTCTTCAGACTGGCCTGATAGCTGTTGTTATACGAAAACTCAGCAAATGACAGGCACTTATCCCAACTAGTACCGTACTGAATAGCACAAGCTCTCAGCATATCCTCCAACACTTGGTTGGTTCTCTCTGTCTGCCCATCTGTCTGAGGGTGATAAGCTGTACTGAAACGCAGCTTCGTATCCAACGAATCATGGAGCTGCTCCCAGAACCGAGAAGTGAACTGAGACCCTCTGTCAGATATGATCTTCTTCGGCACACCATGCAAGCAGACAATCCGAGAGATGTACAACTCCGCAAGTCTAGCACCGGAGTAAGTAGTGTTCACTGGAATGAAGTGAGCAACCTTCGTCAGACGATCCACTACTACCCAAATGGAGTTGTACCCTTTCTGAGTACGAGGCAATCCAACGATGAAGTCCATAGTGATTTCCTCCCATTTCCACTCTGGAATCTTCAAAGGCTGTAACAGACCTGCTGGCCTCTGATGCTCAGCCTTGACACGCTGACAGGTGTCACAAATAGCCACGTACTCCGCCACTGAACGCTTCATCCCATACCACCAGAAGCGTTCCTTCAGATCATAGTACATCTTCGTGCTGCCCGGATGAATAGAGTAAGCTGTATCATGGGCCTCACTCAGAATCAACTTCCGGAGATCATGCACATCAGGCACGCAGATCCGGTTCTTGTACCACAAGGTACCCTGATCATCCTCTCTGAAATGAGGAGCCTTGCCCTTCTTGAGCAACTCACGAATCTCCTGCAGCTTCTCATCATCTTTCTGATGCTGCCTGATCTCTGACTCTAGAGTCGGTACTGCCTCAAAAGTTGCACTGGAAGTATGATGCAAGAAACCCAGACTCAACTGCTCGAACTCCTCGCATAACTCTGGAGGCATCTGGAAAGCCACGGCCATGTTGACATAACTTCTTCTGCTCAGAGCATCTGCTACAACATTGGCCTTGCCCGGATGATAGTGAATCTCCAGGTCATAGTCCTTGACTAACTCTAGCCATCTTCTCTGCCGCATGTTCAGCTCATTCTGCGTGAAAATGTACTTGAGGCTCTTGTGATCAGTGTAGATATCACACCGCTGCCCATACAAGTAATGCCTCCAAATCTTCAGAGCATGCACAACTGCGGCTAACTCAAGATCATGAGTAGGATAATTCAGCTCATGCCGACGTAACTGCCGTGAAGCATAAGCTATCACTCTGCCCTCCTGCATCAGAACACACCCAAGACCATCCTTCGAAGCATCACAATATACCGTGAACCTCTTCGTCTGGTCTGGCAGAGTCAGGACTGGCGCCGTTGTCAACCTCTTTTTCAGCTCATCAAAGGCCATCTGGCGCTCATCAGTCCACACGAAAGCCACATTTTTCTCTAGCAAGGAAGTCAAAGGCTTCGCGATCTTGGAGAAATTCTCAATGAACCTCCGATAATATCCTGCTAAGCCCAAGAAAGATCTGACTTCCTTCACCGTCTGCGGTGTCTCCCACTCTAGCACATCCTTCACCTTGCTCGGATCAACAGCAATGCCTCCCTGAGAGATAACATGACCAAGGAATGGAACCTCGTCAATCCAGAACTCGCACTTGCTGAACTTGGCATACAACTGATGCTCTCTCAATCTCTGCAACACGAGCCTCAGATGCTCTTCATGCTCTTCCTCTGTCTTGGAGAAGATCAGAATATCATCAATAAAGATCACCACGAAAACATCCAGATAATCCATGAAGACCATGTTCATCAGATGCATGAAGTAAGCTGGGGCATTAGTCAAGCCGAAGGACATGACTGTATACTCATATAGCCCGTACTTGCAGGTGAATGCCGTCTTCGGAATATCCCCAGGACGGATCCTCAGCTGAAAATAGCCCGAACGAAGATCAATCTTCGAGAATATACGAGCACCTCGAAGCAAATCGAAGAGATCCTCAATACGGGGCAGTGGATGCTTGTTCTTGATAGTGACTGCATTCAGCTCCCGATAATCCACACACATCCTCTTCGAGCCATCCTTCTTATCCACTAGCAGCAATGGAAAAGCCCAAGGAGAGAAGCTGCGACGGATATAGCCCTTGGCTAGCAACTCATCAATAGTCTTCTTAACTTCTTCATGCTCTATAGGTGCCATACGGTAGGGCCGCTTTGCAATAGGAGCTGTGCCAGGCAAGAGATCAATACAAAACTCAATGGCGCGTTCAGGCGGCATACCTGGCAGATCATTCGGAAAGACATCCGGGAATTCAGACACCACGCGAATACCGTCCGTGGGTCTAGCCTCCATCTGATGAAGAAATCCAGAAGGCTCTACTGCACTGATAACAACCTCTTGGCCACTGGAAGCTGATAGCAAGACTGTCCTCTGAGCACAATCTATACGAACTCCCCATTTGGCCAGAGTCTCCATTCCCAGAATGACATCAATGCCCTTGGTGTCTAGCACCATCAGATCAGTACAGAACTCTACTCCCCTCAAAGAAACACTGACTCTCGGGCAGTAAGTGTGAGACCTCAACTATCCTCCCGGTGAAGATACTAACAGGCACCTCTTTAATGTGCTAGTATGAATACCATGATGCTCGACAAAAGACTGAGTAATGAAGGAATGCGTAGCACCAGTATCAAAAAGCACTGTAGCTGGATATGAATTAACCATGAACGTACCAATAACCACGTTGGGAGCCTCGGCCGCTGACTCGGCCGTCACGTGGTTCACCCTGCCCTGTGCTGGCGCCCTGGGCTGAGCTGGGCGCCCCTGCTGTCCCGCCTGCGCCTTCTGGGGGCAAGCGTTGGCGTAGTGCCCCGGCTGGCCGCAGTGAAAGCAGGTGCGAGGAGGTCCCTGAGCCTGCTGTCCGGTAGGAGCTGCCGGACGTGGAGCCTGTGGTGCCGGTGGAGCTGGTGGAGCACGAGCCGGAGGTGCCGGTAACCTCGGGCCCTGACCTGCCTGCTGCTGTCGAGGCGGATACTGCTGCGGTGGCCTCTGCTGGTACTGCTGAGGAGGCCGGTACTGCTGCTGGTACTGCTGGGGCTGCTGGAGTCGAGGACGAGTGTTGCTGCCAGAAGCAACGGGGACAACCTTCCTCTTCTTGTCCTCCATCTCCAGGTGCTTACGCTCAGTGTTGAGCGCACTGTCAACCAGATGGTTGAAGTCGTCGAAGTGGAGGTTGAGCAGCGCGTACTGGAGGTAGTCCTCAAGACCCTCCATGAAGTGCTCCTGCTTCTTACGGTCATCCGCAACCTCGGCAGGGGCGTAGCGTGCCAGCTGAAGAAAGCGATCACGATACTCCGTGACCGACATAGTCCCCTGAATTCACAAAGACAGATAGATATCGGAAGATTAACTCAAGATTCATAAGGATAGAACAAGGGGCATTAGCTCAAAAGAAACCGCTGAATGATTATATTTAAGATTACCTGCTTCAGTGCAAGGAACTCCTTCTGCTTCATCTTCATAACGCCCGCGGGGATGTTGTGGCTGCGAAAGCGCTCCCTGAACTGGAGCCAAGTGAGAGACTCGTGGTCATGAACTGGGTGGGACTCCCACCAGTCCAAAGCTGCACCTCGCAGCTGTCCTGCTGCGTACAAGACGCGCTCACGGTCATCGCACTGGGCGATGTCCAGCTGACGCTCCACTTTACGGAGCCAGTCATCAGCCTGAAGAGGGTCGGACGTGTGAGAGAACGTCGGCGGGTGACCCCTCAGGAACTCAGCACGCCTGTCGCGAGGCTGCGGCGGCGGAGGAGGCGGAGGCTGAGTGTGAGCGTGCTGAAGAGCCTGAACCGTGTTGTTCAGGGTAGCCATCATCTGCATCTGGAGCTGGAAGTACTGCTCCGGAGTCAAGGGCGGAGGCATCGGGATCCCAGTACCCTGGTTGTTCTGACCCTGCTGCTGGCCAGAACCGGAACCGGTGCTCCTGGTGTTCACCATCTGATTTGAACAAAAGATTTCACGAGTAAGGATATTGCAGGAATAAACTCAGATGGATATGATAACTCTTTGCGGAAAAAGACTCAGCCATGATAAAGTAGGCAGGATAGAGTTGACTGTTTTACCCCCCAACGATCTAACTCGTTTTATTAATTAGTTAACTTTTACATCTAAGTGATTTAATCAAATTTAAACTACTAAGCTATGCAATCAGTCAAAAATCCAAATCAAACATGTAGCATAATAACAAGCAGACAATTTTCACGACTTAGCCGAGTTTAGCAAAAGACTCGACTAACACAACGCGTCGCAGATCGTGCTATCGTATTATTATAAAAGGGTCACCTAGCTATGCTCATGGTGGTCAGATGACTGATTCAGGCCAAAATATACGAAACTATTCTTCAGAGAGAGAAATCAAGGCAAGAAGGGTAAAAAGTCAAAGAAGTCAAGGGGTATAATAGTAAAATAGTTTCAGCAGACAAGGATTGGTGAGAAGAAGTCCTAAAACTCGACCAGTTCTATCTAGGCTTCGTCCTACAGTCGATATGGCTTTGATACCACTCTGTAACACCCGGTTTATAAAAGAACATAAACCGAGCAATCATATACGTGCCAGGATCAAGTCACACGTATATACAACAGAATGAACAGTATATCATAGCACATATCACGTAAAAAGACATAATAAAGCGAATACGAATGTTATTTATTACAATAATGACAAGAATGTCTGATACAGCGGAAGCGAAGTACAAAATACGGTAAAAGCTCTCCGAAGCTGAAGCAGGGCGCCACAGGGACGTCGACTGGGAGACGAACACCTAGAAGTCCTCGTAGTCCTGGTAGCGCTGGACGAACTCCCTCGTGTCGGCAGGAACTGAGCAGCAGTAGCGTAGCCAAGAGGAAAAAGTAGAGAAGAGACAAGGGTGAGTACACAACTTGTACTCAACAAGTATAGCACAAACTATGAGGCTCTAGGCTGGCTGACTCAACTGCATTAGCTTTTAAGTGTTGGCAAAATTTTATTAAAGCTATTTACTACGAGTTGATGAATTACCATTAACCCAGTTACATAGTAATTAATCAAGTTTAGTCATGATACTACTGAGAACCAAAACCAAGACCAAGCCACCAAGGTAAACCCCGAGAAGCACCTCCCTCGTCGGAAGGAGATAACTTCACTAATCAAAAGGAGGATCTGGGCCGCTCATAACCGTGAGCACGGCTAGTATACCAGTTTTACACTCTGCAGAGGTTGCACATCCTTACCCACAAGTCGTGAGCTACACCAGTTGTTCATCACACTTCCTTAGGTGAGATGGCCAGCGACTCACTACGAGGCCTTTAAAAAGAATCTCGTTGGTAAGGCGTAACCGCGAGAGTTAGGTCGACGTCCCTGTGGCGCCCTGCTTCAGCTTTGGAGAGCTTTTACCGTATTTTGTACTTCGCTTCCGCTGTATCAGACATTTTTGTCATTATTGTGATAAATGACATTCGTATTCGCTTTATTATGTCTTTTTACGTGATATGTGCTATGATATACTGTTCATTCTGTTGTATATACGTGTGACTTGATCCTGGCACGTATATGATTGCTCGGTTTATGTTCTTTTATAAACCGGGTGTTACACTTAAGCACCGTCAACACGCTGCACTGGGCATCATCAAGCGGCGCTCCCAGCATAAGGCGTGCTACCGGGCCCACACCTCGCTCATCCACTTATCGACCATCATAGCCCAGCACTCAGCCTTCCCGGCGCACCAGTTCGGGATCACCTACATGTAATCAGGTGTATGTCATATTGGAATCTCAAATTCACAAAAAATGAGTAGAGATGTTCTTGATTTACCTTCGAGTATTGATCCGGCCTGAGAAAGAGTTCCCGAGTGGGTCCTTTCTTGATTGACCTTTTCTCGTAATCGGCAATGTATCGGACATTGGCCTGAACGCGTGACTCGTAGTGCATGTCCTTCACTTGTTTGTAGCAGGCTTTGTTAGCCACTTGATTTGCCCTGGCCTCATGACCTGGAGCGCACCTGTAGAAATCCTGCATATCGGACCGATACTTGCACTAAGTATTCCAAGAATTTAAAGTCCATCCGATATAATGACCAATGTAGTGCCACGATTACTTACCCACAATTCCCTGACCACCCGCCTCGCCTTGGTGCCGAAATTCCTCTCTTCACGATCATCTGTATCTGCGACGGCCATGTAGTGGTCCCACGTGTACCCCCTGACCCCGGCAAGCTCCACGAGGCCAGGGAAGTGCTCCCTGCATAGAGCACCGAGGATGCCATTGGGCATCCGGTTGTGGGCACCTCCAGACATTATCACCCAATTCCTACAAATATGTTCAAGAGAAAGTATTAGTTTGTATTGTGATTTTGAAAATATCAAATGAAAAAGAATTGATAACATCACATGTTACTTACCGAGGCCCTGCGGGTCGAATAATCAGCCTTCTCTCTAGCGGTATCGGCTGAGGCGGGAGTGTCGACGGTCCTCGTAACCACACCCGCGTACCCCCTGCTGTCTGCTCGTCCTGACCCCCCTCCTCATCATCGTCCTACTCCTCCTGCTCCTCCTCGTGCTCCTCCTCATGCTCCTCCTCGTCCTCCTGCACCTCCTCCTCCTCCTCCTCCTCCTCCGCCTCCGCCTGTACAGGAGAAGGTGTCCTCTCACTCCTCCTCCTCCCCCCTTTCCTCCTCCACCACCTCCTCCAGTACCTCTCCTTCTCCCTCCCCCTCCTCCAGTATGTGTCCCTCCTACACCACGGCTCCCAGACGCCTCTGCTACACTGGACCCCTTAGGACGCGCTCCACCTTTATTCTGATACAAGGAGCTTAGGAAAGACATCTTGCCACCGCATGGCATCTCGATTCAATGACCTGCAATCAAGATGAGTGAACGAATCAGCAAAGATAAACATAGTAATAAATAGTGCAGATGATACTTAGAAAATGATACAAAATAAACAAACAAAATTGGAAAAAGATGTGAATGAACAGAATATTAGTACAAATTAACATAGTATTAAACAATGCGGATCATACATGATTTAGAAATAGTCGTCATGATCGGGAGCCGCTGGATCATAATCCTCATCATCACTATCATCCTCATAACCAGCAGTATCCGAAGGAGGAATGTCGTCTTCACTGTCTCTGCCTAAACGCAGTCGCTCAAGTAATTCTAAGTCATAGACATTTTTGACCTCATCTCCGACCTCAGCCTCGTGGACAACCCTTTCATTGTCTACTTTCATTTCAATCACGTCTATTAAGTCTATCTCGAAACTCCCTTCTAGTCCCTCTTCTTGAACGAACTCTCTGTCATTGTTGTAGTCTTCATTGCTTGGGACTGGTAGTTTGCTATGTGGCGATATCTTGTACACAACATCCCAACCCTTAAGTCATTTGTCGGTTTGGCACGGGTATGAGAGATAATAAACTTGTATGGCCTGTTGAGCCACAATGTAGACATCGTCGCCTGGTAACTTTGAATCCTGTCAAATTTTGACTAGGCCAACTTTGGGTGTATGCCTCGTTAATTTAGGATCGAACCAGTGGCATTTGAATATAACAGGAGTCAGTGGTACGGAACCATAAAACTGGAGTTCGTATATTTCTAATAATCTTCCGTAATAGTCGACCCCATCTTGGCCCGGTATAAAAACTCCTGTATTAGTGGTTCTTCGATTGGGCCGACTCTGCTCATACCCCATTGTGTGGAAGCAGTATTCATTCACATCATAATCGTTAAATGACTTGACCCTATAGCTAAATCCATTGGCAACCTGTCTCAACTCAGCACTCATAGATGAATCGGTCTGGCCCTGCAAGCGCAAGTACCATAGTTCGTCATATTATTCGAACGAAGAAATGAAAGTGGGCTCTGCAATGGACATTACCTTCTGTTTGAACCAAGAAATGAAATCGGGCTGTGAATTCCCCGCACCATTTTTAAGAAGGGCATCCGATTCCTTCGGGGTAGGAGGCCTTGAGTGACACCAGAATTGATGATGAAATTCCCTGTATCAAACATGAGGGGGTGGACTATGCACCCTATGTGTTGGAGGCTGAACAATGGAAACTTGTGATCAGGTTAGACGAGAACTTACCCTATGTATGGTTCCACCTCGGAAAGGTTGGTTAACAAATAAAACATGATATGGCGCCACTCTTCATAGTTCAGAGTCTTGTACCTCGCATCACTTGCACTTCCAAGTTGCCCTCAGAAAATGCTGAGGCTCGATTCATTATTGCCAGCATTTTAACGAGGGGGTGGATTATGCACGCTTGGAAGCTTCTCACCAAAGTATTTAGTTGTGAAGCTTGACACCTCCTATATGCCTCTGCAATGGAAGCTTCGATTTTGCATTTATTTTCACATTTCATTCGAAGAACCTTCTGACATTTCTCGATTGAATAGCACCAACGATTCTGCACAGCCCCCCCCCCCAATCGTGCCTCATACGGGAGGTGCAAAAGCAAATGCTACATCGGATTGAAGAAGGCGGGTGGAAATATCTTCTCAAGCTTACATAGCAACACAGGAGCCATTTTTTCCATGTTCGCAATTACGGCCCGAGATAACTCCTTAGCACAAAGCTGCCGAAAGAAATTGCTCAACTCTGCCAACACTTGCCAGACATGATCGGGGAGGTATCCTCGAACCATCACCGGAAGAAGCCACTCAATCCATATGTGGTAGTCATGACTCTTGAGCCCATTGATTCGCATAGTAGTTAGGTTCACTCCTCTCCTCAGATTCACAGCATACCCATCGGGAAATTGTAACTTTTGGATCCACTCTAGTGCTTCCTTCTTTTGGGCCCTCGTTAGGACGAAGTCGGCACGTGTCTTCTTCCATTGTCTCCCGGGTCCTACAGTCCTCATTTCGTATCTTGGTCTATCGCACAACGTTGCCAGATCCACTCTAGCCTTAACGTTGTCCTTCGTCTTATCTGTGTCCATTACTGTTCCAAAAAGAGACTCACCCCAATTGGAAAGGGGGTCCCTCCGAGTTGGAGGAACCGGAAGAAGCATTGTCACTTTATAGAAAAGAGGCAGAAAAGTTAGAAATCAAAGTTGAACAAAAGCATGGCAATCCAAAGACGGAGGAAAGAAGGGCTTACTCCACGCGGCGACGAATCACCGACGGGGCATTAGAAGGACCCTCATCGGGGCGCTTGGAGCCCGCCATTGCTACAGGAAGACCTAGGGTTTTTGCTGGAAGAAGAAGAAATGAGGCTCTGTAGGTAATGGAGACTTGTTGCCGATACAAGGACGGAAGGTGATATTTATGGCCTAGTCTGGGTTAGTGAAAAGACGAAAGGTGAATCGGTGTGTTGGGTTTGTGTGGACGGAAGGTGAAAGGCCAAGGGCAAAGAAGAGTTTTACCCAGTTGTACGGGGCAAGCCGTATGCATGGAGTACGAGGAATGGCTTTGAACGCTGGTTGGAGTAATTTCGGAACAAAATAAATTATTCCGAAACTGGGGGCCTGTGTTGACACCGTTTTTTGACACGTGTCAAGGAAGGTGATTTTTGTGAAGAGAAGGTGGCCGATTTGGAAGAAACCAAAAGATGCACAGTGTTGGAATCGGCCGATGGAGTCCGTCCGATGGACCAGAGGAATATGACGCGAAGATGCTGATTTGTCCGTTCTGGTGTTCGGCGAATGGATAGTTGCCGATGAAGTCAAGGAAGGAGGTGAGGATCCAGACTGTAATATTTTAAGTAGTTTATCTTTTAGATAGTCTTTTCTTTAGGGTCAAATAATGTTTGCCGTAATCGGCTAGGACTTGATAACGCTAGGCTATATATATCAGTTGTAAGGGACTGGAAAAACTTGATACACATCCAATACAACAAACTTTACAATTACTTTGCACTTTTTCGGCGACTTCGCCTTTTTTCTTCTTTTTTCGACGAGTTCTTTCAAGCTGATCAAGGACACCTCACATTTGAGCGACTTGATTTGCTGGTGAGTTTTTGTTTTACAGAGTATATTTGAGCTTTAGCTACCGGGCGCATCGCTGTGGCTTCGTTCAAATCTATTCGAAAGTTATCGAGTTTATCTAGACTTTGACTTCCGGGAGTATCGCTGTCGTCTCATCTAGATTTATTCACCAATTATCGATATCGGCTAGATTTGTAGGTTTTCCTATGCTTTTTGGCCATTATCATATCTAAAAACATATTAGATCGGCTTTAGGTTTTGGAGTAACACTTTTGTTATCTCAAGAGCCGGTTTAGATCTATTTTTAGCTTCACATCATCTGAGCTACACATTCGTAGTTTAGATCTTGTCATACATACGCGATCGGCTGTTCAAAGCCGGTTTTGTCGTTTAGTGTATCGGCTGATCCTGCTGATACACTCGTTTATTACGTGCTTGCATTTAAATATCTTTTTGTCGTCTATAGCATCGGCAAAGCTTGCCGATACGCCAATCTGAGAGATATTCGGAATCCCAGCCGATACGCTCTCGAATTTGACTTTGTTTTCTCCCTTGTCAATTTTAGGTCAAATTGACTGGCACGCTTGGTTGACTTTTCCGTGCTTGGCGAACACTTGCCCTTGGATTCTAGTGTATTGATTTTTGCGTCAACACATCTTTTGGCATGCTCGGTGGGACCCGAAAACTTCAACATGGTGGATCTTACTGATAAATCTGCAGTTAGTGAAGAAAACCAGATTCCTGTTCCTGAAGATAACCTCAAAGAAGAACAAAAGAAGGAATATGAAGAGCTGGTGGAGAGATTCAAGCGTGAATGCCTCAAATCATACAGCGTCAACAAATCTGGTGAGGTGATCAAGAAGTTTGATCTTCCATCTTTCCATCCATTGACAGAGGCTCAACATGAAAGCAAGATGATAGACACAGTTGGCCAGGCTGTGGCACAAGCCTTCATCAAAAGTGCAACAGTCATGGGCAAAACGGTGCACAATGCAGTGGTCAAGACTTTTGCTGAAGGTACGTTACCAGGGTGCATGGGTCCTTGCTATATACAACTAGATCAGATGCAATATACTCCCTTGGAGGTGTCTATGGCAGCAGCCCTGTCGGCTCAAAATAGCTAGGCAGGAACAAGCAACAGTCAAACTCCACCCCAGATGACTACTGCAACATCGGCGGGTATGGCAGATCCTATCTACTCGACCATGCCGCCGATTGATACAACTATGCAAGGTGTATCTGCGTCTGTATTTCCTAAAGGTTGGGATCCTGCTACTGGGTATGGTATGCATCCGAATTTCTTTTCTACGCCACCCAAGATGCAGTTTAATGCATCGGCTTCTCAGCCGATAGCCTCTCAACCTGATCCATCGGTTGTTCAGCCGATGGGTGCACAGCAGGATGCATTGGCAACACAGCTGAATGCACAAGGCGCATGGAGTCCACAACAGATGGCACAGGTTAATGCATCGGCGCCACCGCCAATGACCCCACAGCAGCGTCTTGCTATCCTGCTCCAACCCCAGTCTCCTTCAGAAGTGTTATTGTCGCAATCTCCGCATCAGAAGGGAATCAACTAGGTATTCCACAATCAAGCAACTGGACAAATACAGTGTATCAATGTGTCGTACATGGATATTATTGGTCAACAATCGGCTAACCCATCAGCTACACAGCAGACGATGACTCAGCAGACACCTAATCGGATAGCCTAGCAAGCACAATAGATGCAATTGGCTGGACAGCCGATGAACCATATAGCTCAGCAACTTGCAATGATGACCAACGCAGCAAGTGCGGTTTCCCCTCAGCAAATGCCAATAGCTGAGCCGCAAGTTGACTGGAGCACAAAGACAGCTGAAGTGATGAGGGAGCAGTTTGGTTTGAGGCCAAAACAACAATCCATTATGTACAAGACTCCCTATCCTCCGGCTTATGATCAGATTCCTCTCCCACACAAATACAAGATGCCTGACTTCACAAAGTTCTCAGGGCAGGGAGAAGTTTCTACGTTGGAACATGTTAATAGGTTCCTTCTACAGTTGGGAGAAGCGGGCAACCAGGATGCACTCAGAGTCCGTTTGTTCTCCTTGTCTTTGTCTGGATCGGCCTTTGCTTGGTTTACTACTTTGCCAGCAAAATCCATATTATATTGGGCCGATCTAGAGAGACAATTTCATCAGTTCATCTTCTCTGGGATTACTGAGTTAAAGTTGACCGATTTGACCGGCTTGAGACAAAGAAACGATGAATCGGTTGCTGCTTTTATCCAAAGGTTCAGAGATGTCAAGAACCGATGTTACAGTTTGGTTCTGTCCGATCAGTAGTTGGCCGATGCAACATTTAATGGACTCTCGCCGCACATTAAAGATAAATATGCATCATAGGAGTTTGAAAGCATTAGCCAGATTGCGAGTCGGATGACAGGAGAGACTCGATCCTATGAGTCCAAGAAGCCCTTTCAGAAGAAGATCAACTATGTGGAATATTCTGCTAATGATGAGTCTGAAGAGGAGCAAGAAACGATCACATCAGCTGAGTGGATACAGAACAGCAAGAAGCCGGTGACGTGTCCGTTTGGAAAGAAAGAGCCTGAGTAGTATGGGTTTGACATCACCAAAGCCGACAAGATCTTTGATTTGTTATTGTCGGGAGGATTGATCAAGTTGAAGCCATATCATAAGATTCCATCGGAGGACGATCTCAAGAATATAAAGAACTACATGTGGCACAATGCCACGTCACATGACACAAATGAGTGCAAGGTCTTCCGACAGCAGATTCAGATGGCTTTCGAACAAGGGAGATTGAAGTTTGAGGCTCCCAAGAAGACGATGAAGATTGACGGACATCCTTTTGCCACGAACATGGTTGATGTGGCTAGAGATGAAGATTATTCTCAAGCTAAGATTCTGACATCATCATCAGCCATGAAATATGGAGCTGTTGATCCTAAAGCGCAGATAGCGGCCGATGAGGTCAAAGGAAAGGGTCCGATGAAGGATGTTGAACGTTCATCGGCACCACGTAGACATGTAACGTCTCAAATGCTGTTGAACAAGTTTTAGCATGATCGTGAAAGGCGGCAACGTAGAGAAGAAGAGGAGCGATGCGAGCAAGATCATTGGAGGTGTCCTTTCTTCGTTTACTGCTGGAAAGAAGGGTAGACATTGACATCGACATATGATTGTCCCGAATGCAATGGTCAAGGCAGCCGATCATATGAAAGGTCACATCATGAGCCCTATCGGTGTGAGCGTACTCCTGTGCATGATCGGCTAGGAAAAAGGGTATCGGTGCATGATCGACTGGGGGGCAGGACAATGCTACGTGATCCTGCTGGGAGTAGAGTACCTGTACACGATCGACTAGAACAGATGGCCGACGACAGAGTGCAAGATGATCAGCCAATGCGAAGAGATCCAGAATGTGAGCCTGATCGCATGGATCAATCCCAATAGTGTCCAGGAGGTTTGACCAGGTCTCAGAAGCGACGTGTTCAGAGGTTATGCTAACTGGAGATTATTGAGGAAGAACAAGAATAGAATATACACAAGAAAGGGATCAGGTCACAAGTTTGGCGTGCTAAACCCAGAGCCAATAGTGATCAAAATTCTAGATCATCGGCTGCGCTAATTAATATGGTTTTCATAATGCCGAAAGAGTTTATGGTGCCAGATGATGAGGATCATGAACTAGAATTAGTGGAAGCCATGGCACAGTTAAATTTGGAACCATTGCCAGCAACATTTGAGAAGCCAGAAGATGATAAGAGGCAGCATCTTAAGGCACTGTTCTTGAAAGGATTCGTTGATGGCAAGCCTGTTACGAAGATGTTGGTTGATGGAGGTGCAGCCGTGAATATAATGCCCTATGTTATGTTGCGCAAGGTTGGGAAAAATCAGGATGATTTGATGAAGACTGATATGATGCTTAAGGAATTCGAAGGAGTCGTATCTCCTATTTTAGGGGCCTTATGCGTCGATCTCACAATTGGCAGTAAGACCCTTCCCACCACTTTCTTCGTTATTAATGGCAAAGGTTCATATAGTTTACTGTTGGGTCGGGACTGGATACATGCCAATTGTTGCATTCCATCTACTATGCATCAATGTTTGATTCAGTGGGTTGACGATACTGTTGAATTAGTATCGGCCGATTCGTCATTCAGCGTGGCATCGGCTGAAGCCCATATAGTTAGTTATGATCGGATGAATTGTCTTTCTGGTCAAGCATGGGAGAAGGATTTCTTTCGGATGGCTGATTATGAAGTCACATCGGTGAAGTCAGGAGATTCTTCGGATGAGTCTTGATCAAAGAGGGGTATGGCCGATTGTAGTATCGGCCGGATTTTGTAAATTATAGCCAATACTAGAAAGTATAGCCTTTAGTGCAAAAAATATGTGAAAGCCGATTTGCAAGTCAGATGCATCGGTTGTAACATGGCCGACACGATATGAGTCGCCCTTAGAGCAATAAATCATAAAGACAAGTTTCTGGGTTGAGATTAAGTTGCCTGCTGATTCTGAAGATTACACGAGATGTTTTTACAGTAATCCTAGAGCTTCCTGGATTACTTTTATCGCGCGCAGGAGGATTTGATCAATGTTTTCAATTACTTGGTTTTTATCTACTGATGAGCTAGAGATCAGCCGCAAACTCTT
The DNA here is from genome assembly GCF_016808335.1 of Panicum virgatum. NCBI lineage: Eukaryota > Viridiplantae > Streptophyta > Magnoliopsida > Poales > Poaceae > Panicum > Panicum virgatum. The sequence goes on along the minus strand of NC_053144.1, from coordinate 33,987,973 downwards.
GTGAAGTTGATATGCTTGACGAGCATGCTTTTGCTTATCTTCCTCAAGTTTGGCAATGGCCGGTGGAATCTGAGAAAGATCGTGATCTGCGATGTCTATTGCTTGGTTTACCCGATTAAGTTCTTGCAGAAGACGATCCCGTTCAGCTTCCAATGCTGCCTTATTTCTCAGAATGCTAGCCGGGGTATCATTCAGAGATTTGATCTCACCAATGGCCGATTCTGCTAAAGCTTTGAAGTTATCCTTTTGCTTGATGATTTTTTCCTGCTGAAGATGATCGGCGAGTTGTTTCTGGGCCTTGTTGAATTCTGCACGATGACTCTCGATAAAGGCTGTAGGAATTAACGCCTCTTCGATCGGTTCTGGAAGCTTACCCTCTAGTTCTTCCAAGATGGCTCGAATTGGCTGTGCATTCTTGATTAGTTGTCCGATGTCTTGATTCAGAAACTGAAGGGATTCTTGGAGTTTGGCCTTGATTTCATCCGACAATACAACTGGATCGGCCGATGTTGCTTCTTCTCCTTCTTCCTGGGGAGTGGCTCCAATTTGAAAAGAAAACAGACTATTGTCTGAAGATTCTTGTGCCTGACAGGGAGATGTGATTAGAATGGCCGAATGGAGGCAAAGGGATGATGAATCCTAGAAAGTGGCATACTGTACTTCATGAAGCTTTATGGGCACACATAATGGATTGTCATGGTGCTACAAAGGTGTCTCATATCATTTGGTATACGGACATGAAGCTGTTCTCCCATGGTAGTTGAAACTTGATTCACGGCGTGTCACGTTTCAGAATCAATTAACGGCCGATGAGTATTCTGCTCTGATGAAAGATGAATTAGAGGATTTGGCTGGCCATCGGCAGAAGGCTCTCATAAATGTTGAGGCAAATAAAGCCAGAGTTAGCCAATGGTAAGATAAAAAAAGTAAAAGCCAAGACCTTTGAGTAAGGGGAATTGGTTTGGAAGTTGATACTGCCGATAGGAACAAAGAGTTCAAAATTCGGCAAATGGTCGCCAACATGGGAGGGACCATTCAGAGTAAACAGATGCATTCCTGGCAATGCTTATATTTTAGAGACACTCGAAGGGGAAAAATATTCTAGAGCTCTTAATGGGAAGTATCTAAAGAAGTATTACCCTAGCGTTTGGGTAGATGGATAGCCGAATAATTAAGTTATCGGTTGAATTGTTATGGCCGACACGATATGTGTCGCCCTTAGTGCAAAAAATCTACACAATCCAGATTGTTTGAATTCGGGTCAGGGTTGGATTTTTGCCACGTCAATTGGGAGATTGCAATGGAAATTAGCAAGCAAAAAGGAAATACTTCATTAATGATACTATTTACAAAGGGGCCGATCTAACGATCGGGCCGATACAGCAAAAGATTGTTTCTAGGAAGATGGTACTCCTAGAAATCTAATCATCGGCAAAGACGTTGCCGATTACCGCCTCTATGCTGACATCTTCGGATATGGAGGCGGCTGCCATTTCCATGTCGTCGGCGAGCTCTTCGAAGGCCCACCAGTCTTCGCTGCCCAACGGAAGCGGAATAGTTCGACCTGCAGGAGATCGTGATCAGTCTCTAACTAGGCCGTGGCGAGGGCTACGGCGGTGCCACGGCGAACCCCATGTCCGGCGACCTCCCGAATGCAGTTGGGGATGTCCTACAGACGGGCGGCGATGTTGTCGCCGCGCGCGTTCACCGACTCGGTGGCGGTGGCTGCTGCGGCGTGGAGGGTCTGAACCTGTGACTCCAGGACTGAAGCAAGATGTCAGAAAAAGAGTCAAAAAAATAGGAGAAAGCAATGCTTCGGAAGGGGAGACTTACAAGCAACCCTAGAGTCTGCGGCGGTGAGCTGGGCCTGGAGGATTGCCCGATCGGATTGCGCCGCCTCCAATTCGGCGGCAAGGAACTGAGACCCAATTGTCTCCTGGGAGTAATTCTGCCGAGCTTCATCCTTCTCACGAAGGAGCTGGCGAACGAACTCCTTGGTTCTCTTAGGAACACCAGGGAAAGGGGGTCCCTCCGAGTTGGAGGAACCGGAAGAAGCATTGTCACTTTACAGAAAAGAGGCAGAAAAGTTAGAAATCAAAGTTGAACAAAAGCATGGCAATCCGAAGACGGAGGAAAGAAGGGCTTACTCCACGTGGAGACGAATCGCCGGCGGGGCATTAGAAGGACCCTCATCGGGGCGCTTGGAGCCCGCCATTGCTACAGGAAGACCTAGGGTTTCTGCTGGAAGAAGAAGGAAGGAGGCTCTGTAGCTACTGGAGAATTGTTGCCGATACAAGGACGGAAGTTGATATTTATGGCCCAGTCTGGGTAAGTGAAAAGACGAAAGGTGAATCGATGCGTTGGGTTTGTGCGGACGGAAGGTGAAAGGCCAGGGGCAAAGAAGAGTTTTACCCAGTTGTACGGGGCAAGCCGTATGCACGGAGTATGAGGAATGACTTTGAACGCTAGTTGGAGTAATTTCGGAACAAAATAAATTATTCCAAAACTGGGGGGCATGTGTTGACACCGTTTTTTGACACGTGTCAAGGAAGGTGATTTTTGTGAAGAGAAGGTGGCTGATTTGGAAGAAACCAAAAGATACACAGTGTTGGAATCGGCCGATGGAGTCCGTCCGATGGACCAGAGGAATATGCCGCGAAGATGCTGATTTGTCTGTTCTGGTGTTCGGCCGATGGATAGTTGCCGATGAAGTCAAGGAAGGAGGAGAGGATCTGGACTCTGCGAGAATCTTGATGATTCAGTTGTAATATTTTAAGTAGTTTATCTTTTAGATAGTCTTCTTTAGGGTCAAGTAATGTTTGCCGTAATCGGCTAGGACTTGATAGCGCTACGCTATATATATCAGTTGTAAGGGACCGGAAAAACTTGATACACATCCAATACAACAAACTTTACAATTACTTTGCACTTTTTCGGCGACTTCGCCTTTTCTCTTATTTTTTCGACGAGTTCTTTCAAGTTGATCAAGGACGCCTCATATTCGAGCGACTTGATTTGCTGGTGAGTTTTAGTTTTACCAAGTATATTTGAGCTTTAGCTACCGGGCGCATCGCAGTGGCTTCGTTCAAATCTATTCAAAAGTTATCGAGTTTATCTAGGCTTTGACTTCTGGGCGTATCGCTGTTATCTCGTCTAGATTTATTCACCAATTATCGATATCGGCTAGATTTATAGGTTTTCCTATGCTTTTTGGTCATTATCATATCTAAAAATATATTAGAACGGTTTTAGGTTTTGGAGTAACACTTTTGTTATCTCAAGAGCTGGTTTAGATCTGTTTTTAGCTTCACATCATCTGAGCTACACATTCGTAGTTTAGATCTTGTCATACATACACGATTGGCTGTTCAATGCCGGTTTTGTCGTTTAGTGTAGCGGCTGATCCTGCCGATACGCTCGTTTATTACGTGCTTGCATTTAAATATCTTTTTGTCGTCTATAGTATCGGCAAAGCTTGCCGATACGCCCATCTGAGAGATATTCGGAATCCCAGCCGATACGCTCTAGAATTTGACTTTGTTTTCTCCCTTGTCAATTTCAGGTCAAATTGACTGGCACGCTTGGTTGACTTTTCCATGCTTGGCGAACACTTGCCCTCGGATTCCAGTGTGTTGATTTTTGTGTCAACACACCTTTGTTTGGCCGTGAAGAGTTTTCTGTGCCGCCTCCAACATCTCATAATACGCCTTTGCGGTTACCTCTGGCTCCTCCTCCTGCGGTCCTTCACCGAAATGTGCCTCATGATAGTCATGTAACATGTCTTCAACCCCACCATCAGCATCACAATCATCGATTTGTTGCCGCACAACCTCGTCCCTCATACGATGGCCTTCACAATGCAAGGTCCACCGAGTATAGTCTGGCATAAATCCATAATTGAAAAGATGTTGGCCCATAACCGTCTTTGTTTTCTGTTTGTTGTTTGCACAACGGCTGCAGGGACACCACATGACACTCACTCCTTCAGCCTGACCCCATGCGGTTTCCAAGAAATCGTTGGTCTTTTCAATCTATTCCATGGTGACGGCACTCTTACTTGGCCGTCCCGTGTACATCCACTGACGGTTATCCATCCTCTATAATGGCAGCAAGTACTAACAAAATTAAATGCAACTACACGTTGTCCCTACATTCTAATAGGTGAAGATATGTCCTAATCCCACCCGAGGATGCGTAGATGCGGTCAGTTTCCATGATCCCCTCCTATCCGAGACAGAATTTCGGCAGCGCCTCCCCGCTGTTCTCGAGATACACGTCCCGGAAGGGAGATTGTGTATCCGGAGAACAACGGGGAGATGTTGCCAAGACTCTGTCTCGGATGGGAGTGGACCATGGAAACTAACCCCATCTACGCATCCTCGGGCTGTCCAAATAACGTGGACAATTCAAAATAGATACGGCCATACATATGCAAAGATCTGCATATTTCGAACCGTATCTGTTTCGAACAGGAGACGCCTAACCGGGTTACGTGAACTACGAACAGAATACGAAAATAGAGTCTTCTACACGTGCTCACCTACGGGCTCGACGGCCGGTGCTGCTCGACGACGGCGTGCGGCAAAGTGAACGAGACGAGGACGGTGAATCAACCTCCCTTGTCAACAAAACAAGAAGTGGTGTCAAAATAATGTCAAGAAAAGAAATCATGCACTGAATCGATCAAAAAAAGTACAAAAACATGTTTTATTAACAAGACTAGCATGATTCATCTTTATTTAAGTTTTATTTCTTTATTTCATTTTGAAGAGTAAAATTGCAAACATTGATCTCCTTGATATATATCAAACGTTACCCTGCATCGCTACAACTGCTTGCATTCATATAATTTAACTAATTTCTTTTTTTCTGAAACTAACTAGACACATTTTATATGCCAATTCACTCATTAATCAATAGATAAAAAAAGAAAATAAAAAAGGTGCAGGGGTGTCGGGGTGGAGGCGAACCTGCGACTCCCCGATGGCGTGGAACCTCCGGCGTGGCTGACGGCGCGGGTCCTGCCCGGCAGCTCTGGCGGCGTGGCCGGCGCCGCGGCGCCCGGCAGGAATTTCCGGTGTGGCCGGCGGCGCGGCGCTCGCCTGGCAGCTCGGGTGTGGCCGGGGATGCAAGGCAGCGGAGGGGGTCCGGCCGCGGCGCGGCGCCCGGCCCACAGGTCCGGCGTGGCCGGGGGCGGAGGTGGGCCGGCGACGTGCAACCGCGTGCTAGGAGAGGACCGGGGCTGCGAAGGGGGCCCGGCGGCGGCGCGGCGCCCGGCAAGCGGCAGTAGCGAACGGGGCGCGGAGGCGGGGCGGCGAGGCGTGCAGATGCGGCAGTGCTGCGGCGGTGGGGCAAGGCTTCTGTGCGTGTGTGTGGCGTGTGGTGTGAGTGTGTGGTCCAAACGGTTATGTCCTGGGGCAGGGGGCTTTGCCGAGTGCCAGGATCTGGCACTCGGCATAGGCTGGGTTTGCCGAGTGCCAGGATCTGGCACTCGGCATAGGCTGTCTTTGCCGAGTGCTATATGAGGGCACTCGGCAAAGCCATTTTCTGTTTTCCAATTTCAATTTAGTTCCTTTCAATTCAAATTTTGATTTTGCAAATTTATTTGAATATAATTTGAAATTTCATTACCAAATTCAACCAACAATTCTTACTTGATGCTTAAACGAAAAATCTTCCATTATTTCTATAACTATTAGCTAAATTTTAATATATATAGGAACTACTTCTCTATATTTGCAAAAAATAATTAAAAATTACCAAAACGAATCCGAAAAATGATCAAAATTTAACATCAACCAATTTATGCTGTATATTGTGTATACAAAAAATTTAACAGGCTTCAACGAAAAAAATTGCATTATCTCATCCACGACTAGTTCAAAATCAATTTACACGGATTTAACTACTGTAGTTGCAAAAAATTATCAAATGGATTAAAAAAACCAAAATTTAACATTAGACAATCCAGCATGACTATTGTCTATAAAAAAAATTATGAAGTGAAAATCCAATTCGAATGTCACTCTGACTCAAAAGCTCAAAGAATCCTTCTCACTTTTATGAAACTTCTTCGGAGATGCTTCGTTTCGTAAGCAACATACTTGACAACTTTTGCAAAACCTTTTCAAATTTTTTTCACAGACTCCCCATATAATATCATGATATCATGACAAATTTTATGGATTTCTGATCACTTTTGATTTTTTTAGAATTTAAAACCAACTCGGGCACACCTCATTCTGACTCATTCCGTGATTAACATGTTCAAATTTTCCTTTCAATTATTTTATAATGTCTCAAATTGGACTAAATAACATGAATATAACTTTTTCATGCATTATACTACATTCTTCGAATCTCTTGCGGCTCCAAATTGAATTATCTAGAATATCATTTTTAAGGAAGCAAATTAACAACATACACCAAACTTATTGAGAATAATACCAAATTTCAACATGTAGTACATCTTATAGTATAAGTACAGACAAAAAAGTTTGGAGGGCTGAAGAAGAAATTTTTTTGGGTACTTTGTGGAGTGCCACTATATAACACTCGGCAAACAAATACTTTGCCGAGTGCCAGGATGCCGACACTCGGCAAACATATTATTTGCCGAGTGCTCCACAGCAGGCACACGGCAAAGCCTAACGGCCGTTACGGCTACAGCACGGCAGGGGCCACATAGGGGCACGTGCCATCTTTGCCGAGTGCCCCGGGTTCAACACTCGACAACATATTGTTTTGTCATGTGCCTGCTGTGGAGCACTCGGCAAATAGTATATTTGCCGAGTGTTTTGGTTTTGCCGAGTGTCTTTTTTATTACACACGGCATAGTCTGTGTTTGCCGAGTGCTCGAGATACTGCACTCGGCAAATCTGTTGGCACTAGGCAACAATGGGGTCTCCGGCAGTGCGCTCTATTTGTAGTAATGAAAAAAATCGATGTGTTTCTATAAATTGTTTTTGTAATAGTGCGTTTAGGACGAAAATAGAGGGCGGCGGCTGCGAGCCGCTAGAGACGAAGGAGGAGGGCTGCGCGATTCCATATTGCATGGAATCGATCTTGGGTCCAAGAAGTCCAACTCGTGTAAACTACGTGCCACGTTGGAGTCGGAGTCCAAGCAAGACATTGATACGATCGATCGCGGCGCTTGGCCGTCGCCCTGCTGCCTCTTATATCCACCTGCCTGCCTTAGCTGATCGATCTCGTACCACCAAAACATCAGGAGCGAACAACTTGCATTCTCGCGGGGGCGTCGTCGCGTCACGCCTCGCTCGTCTGGTCTCGACGTCGACATGGGCAGGTTCAACATCTTCTCCTGCTTCTGCTTCGCCGCAGACAAGGAATACAAGGAGGCCGAGAAGCCCACCATGCCGAAGCCACCGCCGGCGTCATCCGCACCAACGGCGACGACGAGCGCAGCCAAAACCATGAGCAAGAAGAAGCCCCCGCGGCCGCCGCTGCCGGAGATTCCTCTCCGGCGCATGCCAACCCAGGACGAGACGACGAGTTACTCATGGATACGGAGGCCGCCGGAAGACATCGTCGGAGCCCACAGGCGCACGCGCTCGGCGGGTTAGCTAAGGATTGGAGCAGCAGATTCTCGGCGGAGGATCCTCGCTGATGTTACGCTAGCTAGATCTATTTTGCAATGGAAGCATTATTTTTTGCTTGCGTACGTGTTTTCAGCGAGAGCTGTTTTGTAACGTAGATGACGCCGATTTCACACGTTTCAAGCTTTCAATATATTCAAACTAGCTCTTGTGAATTTGCGTTCCCGTCGTTGTGTGACCAAAGATTGTCCCATGATGGTTCTGGCATCTCACGTGGTAAATAGTTACCTACTTTGTTGCATAGTGTTGGTAAGAACCACTCAATTTGCATTTGGTGTAGGTGAAATTATCGAACGATTCATTAAGATGAGAGCAGGGCCGTCTCCAGAAATTTGGGGCCCCGAGGCGAAATTAAAATGAGGGCCCTAAATAGGGCTTCAATTTTTATTGTTGCATGAATATTTATAAATATTAAAGTTAAAAGAAATAAACATTGTATCGATCTCATATTCTACTAAAAGGCATCATTCATATAGTAAATCTTGGAGCAATTTATATCATTGGAAATTCCGCAAATTGGTCTATAGGATATATTTCTCAGTGCTGACAATAGTTGGATGAACTAAAGGGCAATTATAGAAACTAATCAAGTGCTAAAACAATTGCTGAATTGTGTCATTGATTAATTGATCAAGTATCAACTCACTTAACCATGAATTTTTTTAAGTAAACTTACCATGAATCAGTAATGGTGTGTGTATTGCGTGATGCCTTGAGCCCTAGGAATCAAGAGAAGATGAGGAGTGGATAAAAAAGAGAGAGGAGCGGATTAACATAAATTAGGCTAGACGGCTAGACGGAACGCAGGAGTTATGATTGACGCGGCACAGAAGCTCCGGCGACGGGCGGACTGGGTGACTCTCTAGGCGGACCAAGGAACAGGCATAGGATTTTTTTCTCTCCGATAAAACTAGCATGGCAGCACACACAGCAGCATTTAATTTAGGGGCTCCACATTTTAGGGGGCCTGTGCGGCTGCCCAGCTCGACCGTCCTTGTCGACGGCCTTGGATGAGAGCTAGCACGTGTCTGTCTTTTGACATACCACATGTCCGTCTCCACGTCATGTGCTAATAATCCACATCTTGAGGCACTTTATTACCAACACAACTCACCTAAACCAAAAACAAATCCGGTAGTCTTAGTAAGTGCCTGTCACATGCTTAGAATTAAGCACACGTATCGTAATACAATTTGCACATCACCAAATGAACTGTATCGAGAAATTTTTACATGGCACAAAGTTCGACGTTAGGAATTACAAGTTCATACAAGGATACTTCGAATCTATTAAGTTAAAGTATCAAGCTTCAATTAGGCCTTCTGCGACAGCAGGAGCCAGCTGCCGGCGCATGGCTACAGTAAAAACAGCACTGTGCTGCAAGCACAATAGTTTAGTACTATGAGAGAAGCAAATCTCGGGAACGTTCGAGATAGGCGCGAGAGGAGCTAGCGGAATCTTTTTACTATTCATCAAATAGAAAATCTATGAGCTAGCTTAAGCTAGCCGTTCGACACGACTTTATGGCTCTGTTTGGAACCAAATTTTTTTCAGAAGTCTCTATCACATCAAAAGGAATCTTACTATTTTATAATATTAAATAAAATCTGTTTATAAATATTTTTTGACAGCCGAGTTCTTTTTCGCAAGACGAATCTAATGAGCCTAATTAATTCATAATTTGATACAGTGATGCTACAGTACCATCCGCTAGTCATAAATTAATACACCTCATTAGATTCGTCTCACAATTTAGCCCCAGAGTTCTGCAGTTTGTTTTATAATTAATTTTTATTTAATACTTCTAAATACTAAAAAATTCTAAGGACTTAAAAAAACCCTGGAACCAAACAATAGTCTTGGGCTCATGGATGACAGGAAGACATGATAAACAAAATTTATTGTGTCATCACACTACTAAAAAATGATTTTTAGGTACACTTCGAATTTTTTTAGGAGCAGATTAAAATTTCACCCATTCCTACAAATAATACTCGATTACTCTAGCAAACGATCCGCCCCTAAAAATACATTTGTAGGGGCGAGTCACTCCATAACCCGCCTCTAAAAATAGTTTATTTTTAGGGGTGGATGAGGAGGTGACCCGCCCTACAAATAACATTTTTAGAGGCGGGTCCTACCTCACCCACCTCAGAGTTGGAAAGCAGTGAGCGGGTTTGGAATTAACAGAGGCCTCGTGGAATATTTTGAAACCAGTGGGCGCGCTTGGAATCAAAAGAGGCACCATGAAATATTCGGCTCCTCACCGCTCACCAACGCTGCCATGCCTGCTGCATTAATAGACCACCACTCACCACTCACCAACGCCGACCAACCAAACCAACAGACCATCACTCCCTAGGAGAGCGAGCCCATGACCGGCGGCGGCGAGGAGTAGCTGAGGCGGGACTGCGGGAGTACGTCGTCGGCGACGAGATCGACTGCGGCCGCTTCGGGACCGTCCGCCGCTGCCATGCCGCCGCCACGGCGGCGCCTTTCGCGCACAAGTCCACGCCCAAGGCACTGCTGCGGGCGCTCGAGGTGGACAAGCTCGACCTCGCGCGCGCGGTTGGGGTGCGATGGCCTCCCGCGGCACCGGCAGGCGGTCGGGTGCGGCGAGGCGCGGACGGCAGGTGCGCCGGCGGTACTCACTTCACCTTCTCCCTCGTCTTATCATTTTTCTCTCACTCACCTTCTCCCTCGTCTCTCTCTTCAGATCCGGCGAGGGCGGGCGTGGAGCGGAGGATGCGGCCGCGAGCATAGAGCGGTGGCCTGCGGATGCGTGTGCGAAGGCCGGCGGCGCGCGAGGGCGTGGGCGGCCATGGCGGTGGTGCGGCGGCGGGCCGGCCGAGCTTCAGCTCCACCACGAAGCTTCGGCGTTGCTCTGGCGGCCGCGCAGGCAGTGGCGTGGCCGGTGTGCCCGGCCCGCGGAGCTGCTGCAGCGGTTGTGGGGTGCTGCTCGGCGGCCGGCATCCTCCATCATATTTTTTATTTTTTAAATTGGTTCGTAGAGGCGGGTGACTCTACCTGCCCCAAAAATTCATTTTTAGGGCCGAGTCCGCCCTCAAAAATTCATTTCTAGGTGGCGGCATGTAACACCTTAATTTAAATTCCAGCATTTATTAATAAATTTAATTAGTTTATTTAATTTTTTAAAATTTATTGTGCTAGATTTGCATTTAATCTAAAATTTTGTTCCTTAATTAATTAAAATTTTATCATAGGTTTAAATTTTGGTGTTGCATTCATGCTGGAGCATCTCTTTTAATTGTTTGAGTGTTAGTGTTGAATTCAAATTTGAATTTGAATTCGAAAAGTATTAGTTTGGTTTGAATTAGGAAAAAGAATAGAGAAAGGAAACCCAAACTCTTTAGCAATCCAGCCCAACCCATAAAATAGCTAAGCCCTTACCTCTTCTGTTTCCGCATCGACCCAGCCCAGCTTCCCTTTTTCTTTTTCCCCGCGGCCCAGCAGCCCGGCCCACTCACCTTTTTCCTTTTCCCAGCCGCACCGGCCCAGCTTGGCCCAAGCGCCGCGGCTTCCCCCTCTCCGCACGCCCCTCCTCCTTTCTGGCCCGTGACACCGTCGCCCGAGCTAGCCCGCGTTCCGCGCCGCGCCGAGCGCAGCGCCCGCTCCTCACTTCCCGGCCCCACCTGTCGGCGACTGCAGTCGCGCGCACGCCCGACCCCGCCCCTTTCCCTTGCTGACAAGCCGACCCCACGGGTCAGGCCCGTCTTCCCCGCGCCCTCCGCTCGCGCAACAGCCGCGCAACGGAATCCGGCCGGATTTCTCGCCGGCCTTTCCTTCCGGGGCACGCCCGCCCAAGATCCCGGGCGCCCCCTTTAAACCGAACCGAGACCCCCCTGCCCCTTCCATCCACCAGCGCGCCGCCCAACCCTAGCCGCTGCACGGAGTCGCCCCGCCGTGTCGCCGCTTCTTTGCGCCGCCGCGGGCGCACCGCCCCACTCCACCAAAACCCCGGCCAGACCTCGAAGCCGCTCCGCCTTGACGCCTTCTTCCTCGACCTAGGGCCCTGCACACGCCGGATTTTGCCTGAGACCCATCGCCGGTGAGTAAGGTTCTCGCCGCAATTCAGCACCGCCGTTGGCTTCTTGACCTCCCTGACAGCCTCTCTGGGACCACAGACGGTTAGCGCACTCGCTCGAGGGAGTTGGAGGCCCGAAGCTGCGTCTCATCGACCCCTCCCCGAGCTCTGCGCCGACCCGCCGCCCGAACTTCGCCGCCGGCCACCCTGCGCTGCAACTCAGGACACCACAGGCCCCCGGTGAGATTCAGCGCCCCTCCTACTCCTTTTTAGCTAGAAATCGTAGGCAGTAGCACCCCTTTAGGTGGCCGCGCAACCCACGCCGGCGACCAGGGCCGCCTCTCATCACGGCGAGCCACAACTGAGCCTCAATTAGCCACCCAGTGCACTCCAGTGGCTTACTCATGTCGTGATCCTTCTTTTGCACCACCGCAGGCCAAAAGACCCTCGGTAGCGCCTAATCCACCTACTCCGGCGAGCCTCCGCGCAGCGCCGCCGCGCGCCACCGGTTGCGCCGCCGCCCAGCACGCCCAACCTCCTCGGTCCGTTCGATCCGGAACGAACGGCCCTGATTAGAACGGCGACCCTCTTTGATCCTAGCCACCAGATCTGGATCTGACGGCCCAGATCTGAACGTACCCCTTCAGCCGGGCCCTTTTGCATAAGAGCCCCTACCTTTCTTCCTTATCAACCCGCACTCCTATGTAGTTCAAAAATATTTACGGATAGGCCCTGTTTTTATCGTTTTAACCCCCGAGCTTTCTGGAATTTGCGCCCGCAGTCCAGCCCTTGAGTTTTTATGCGCTAGCCCCTGAGTCTAACCTTTATTTACGTTTAGGCCCTCGGTTTTTGCAGAAAACCCCCTGGAACCTTAGTTTTCTTGCAGTTTAGTCCCTGAACCTTGTTTTTAGCCTAGAATATGCATTTTAGCTCCGTTTTAGGCGTTCTTTATGTCCACGCGATCGTTGTAACGCGTAGAATAGTCTTAGACTAGTTTAGTGTGCTGTTTTTATGTATTGATGTACTGTTTCCTAGCTTTTGTTATTGTTTGCTTGTATGCTTATGTGTTGTGCCTTGTTACCGGAGGAGCCCCAGTACCAGTACCCGGAGCAGCCGTCTTCTGACCAGTTTGAGTAGCAGCAGGAGCAGTACGAGGAAGGCAAGTATAACATGAACAACCTATCACTTTTAAATACACTTTCATACTACATTTTAATACTATATGCCTATAAGGACATTCCTAGCCACTTTATATCCTTTATATATATCCTTTGGGTTGCAATTTGATTAGTTGTGCTAGGTGCCGCGCTATAACACATAATGGTCCTTTTTAATTAATTTGATTAATGGTATATGCAACTTAATCCTGAGAGTGGCACTCTGTGTGGCTTGAGTGGCTCACGTCTCATTAAAATTGGTTTTTGTTAGAAACATGGTTTAGGGGGCCAACACGGTGCTTACTGCTGGGTTGGCCACTCTCCATAAGGACCGGTTCATAGAGCGATAACCTGGGACAACAGCGCTACCACAAGACTGGAATGGGACGGTCTTGGCTTACTAATTAGGTCATTTTGGTTCGGGAGTAACTTACCTGCGGGGCAAGAGGGGAGTCGAGCTTCAATGGTCCCTACGCTACGAGGCTGGTCTGTGTTGTCTTGTACCCCCTCGAGGTGGGCCCCATCGTTGCATTGACTGAATCCTTAGCGGTTACACCTTACCAACGTGTCCTTTGTAACGGCCTCGTAGTGAGTTTGCTAGTCATCTCACCTAAGGAAGTGTGATGAACAACTGGCGTAGCTCACGACTTGTGGGTAAAGATGTGCAACCTCTGCAGAGTGTAAAACTGGTATACTAGCCGTGCTCACGGTCATGAGCGGCCCAGATCCTCCTTTTGATTAGTGGGGTCATCTTCCTTTGACGAGGCAGGTTTCCCCGGGTGGCTTGGTTCGGTTTGGTTCTCAGTAGTATCATGAGTAAATATGACTAATTACTATGTAACTGGGTTAATGGTAATTCATCAACTCGTAGTAAATAGCTTTAATAAAATTTTGCCAACACTTCAAAGCTAATGCAGTTAAGTCAGCCAACCTTAGAGCCTCATAGTTTGTGTTATACTTGTTGAGTACAAGATGTGTACTCACTCTTGCCTCTTCTCTACTTTTTTCTCTTGGATACGCTACTGCTGCTCAGTTCCTGCCGACACGAGGGAGTTCGCTTAGCGCTACCAGGACTACGAGGACTTCTAGGCGTTCGTCTCCCAGTCGACGTCCCTGTGGCGCCCTGCTCAGCTTCGGAGAGTTTTTATCGTAATTGTACTTTGCTTCCGCTGTATCAGACATTTTTTTCATTTATGTAATAAATACATTCGTATTCGCTTTATTATGTCTTATTCATGATATGTGCTGTGATATATTGTTCATTCTGTTGTATATACGTGTGACTTGATCCTGGCACGTATATGATTGCTCGGTTTATATCCTTTTATAAATCGGGTGTTAAAGAGTGGTATCAGAGCCAGGTTCGACTGTAGGACGAAGCCTAGATAGAACTGGTCGAGTTGTAGGACTTCTTCTCTCCAATCCTTGCCTGCTAAAACTATTTTACTATTATACCCCTTGAATTCTATGACTTTTACCCGTCTTGCCTTGATTTCTCTCTCTAAAGAATAGTTTTCGTAGATTTTGGCCTGAATCAGTCATCTGACCACCATGAGTATTAGCTAGGTGACCCTTTTATAAGAATACGATAGTACGTTCTGCGACGCGATGTGTTAGTCGAGTCGTATGTTAAACTCGGCTAAGTCGTGAAAATTGTCTGCTTGTTATTATGCTACATGTTTGATTTGGATTTTTGAATGATTGCATAGCTTAGTAGTTTAAATTTGTTTAAAGAAAATCACTCTTATATTAAAGTTAACTAATTAATAAAATGAGTTAGATCGTTGGGGGTAAAACTGTCCACTCTATCATGTCTACTTTATCATGTCTGAGTCTTTTTCCGCAAAGAGTTATCATATCCATCTGAATTTATTCCTGCAATATCCTTACTCGTGAAATCTTTTGTCCAAAATCAGATGGTGAACACCAGGCGTGGTTCTGACCAGCAGGGGCAGAACAACTAGGGTCAGAACACTCAGGGGACCGGGATCCCGATGCCTGCGCCTTTGACTCCGGAGCAGTACTTCCAGCTCCAGATGCAGATGATGGCCACCCTGAACAACATTGTTCAGGCTCTTCAGCAGGCTCACACTCAGCCTCCGCCTCCTCCGCCGCCGCAGCCTCACGATAGGCGTGCTGAGTTCCTGAGGGGTCACCCGCCGACGTTTTCTCACACGTCCGACCCTCTTCAGGCTGACGACTGGCTCCGTGCAGTGGAGCGCCAGCTGGACATCGCCCAGTGCGATGATCGTGAGCGCGTCTTGTACGCAGCAGGACAGCTGCGAGGGGCAGCTTTGGACTGGTGGGAGTCCCACCCAGTCCAGGACCGCGAGGCTCTCACCTGGCTCCAGTTCCGGGAGCGGTTCCGCAGTCACAACGTCCTCGCGGGCGTTATGAAGATGAAGCAGAAGGAGTTCCTTGCACTGAAGCAGGTAATCTTAAATATAATCATTCAGCGGTTTCTTTTGAGCTAATGCCCCTTGTTCTATCCTTATGAATCTTGAGTTAATCTTTCGATATCTATCTGTCTTTGTCACTTCAGGGGACTATGACAGTCACGGAGTATCGTGATCGCTTTCTGCAGCTTGCTCGCTACGCCCCTGCCGATGTTGCGGATGACCACAAGAAGCAGGAGCACTTCATGGAGGGTCTTGAGGACTACCTCCAGTACGCGCTGCTCAACCTCCGCTTCGATGATTTCAACCATCTGGTTGACAGCGCGCTCAACACAGCGCAAGCACCTGGAGATGGAGGACAAGAAGAGGAAGATTGTCCCCGTTGCTTCCGGCAGCAACACTCGTCCTCGCCTCCAGCCGCCTCAGCAGTACCAGCAGCAGTAGTACCGGCCTCCCCAGCAGTACCAGCAGAGGCCGCAGCAGTACCCGCCTCGACAGCAGCAGCAGGCAGGTCAGGGCCCGAGGTTACCGGCACCTCCGGCTCGTGCTGCTCCACCAGCACCGCAGACTCCACGTCCGGCAGTTCCTGCCGGACAGCAGGCTCCAGCACCTCCTCGCGTGTGCTATCACTGCGGCCAGCCGGGGCACTACGCCAACACTTGCCCCCGGAAGGTGCAAGCGGGACAGTAGGGGCGCCCAGCTCAGCCCAGGGCGCCAGCATAGGGCAGAGTGAACCACGTGACGGCCGAGTCAGCGGCCGAGGCTCCTAACGTGGTTATTGGTACGTTCATGGTCAACTCCCATCTAGCTACAGTGCTTTTTCGATACTGGTGCTACTCATTCATTCATCACCAAGTCATATGTTGAAGAGCATAGTTTCTTTACCACTGCATTAAGGAAGTGTCTGCTAGTCTCTTCACCGGGAGGGGAGTTGAGATCCCATATTGTTTGCCCCCGAGTCAGTGTAGCCATAAGGGGGGCAACGTTCAGTGCTGATCTGAGGGTGCTAGACACCAAGGGTATCGATGTGATTCTGGGAATGGATACTCTTGCCAAGTGGGGAGTCAGAATTGATTGTGCTCATCGGGCAGTTCACCTGACAGCATCTGATGGCCAAGAGGTGACAGTTAGTGCTTCAGAGCCCTCGGGATTTCTTCATCAGATGGAGGCTAGACCCACGGACGGTATTCGTATGGTGTCTGAATTCCCGGATGTCTTTCTGGATGATCTGCCAGGTATGCCGTCTGAACGCGCCATTGAGTTTTGTATTGACCTTTTGCCTGGCACAGCTCCTATTGCAAAGCGGCCCTACCGTATGGCACCTATAGAGCATGAAGAAGTCAAGAAAACTATTGATGAGTTGCTAGCCAAGGGCTATATCCGTCGCAGCTTCTCTCCTTGGGCTTTTCCATTATTGCTGGTAGATAAGAAGGATGGCTCGAAGAGGATGCGTGTGGATTATCGGGAGCTGAATACAGTCACTATCAAGAACAAGCATCCACTGCCCCGTATTGAGGATCTCTTTGATTTGCTTCGAGGTGCTCGTATATTCTCGACGATTGATCTTCGTTCGGGTTATTTTCAGCTGAGGATCCGTCCTGGGGATATTCCGAAGACGGCATTCACTTGCAAGTACGGGCTATATGAGTACACGGTCATGTCCTTCGGCTTGACTAATGCCCCGGCTTTCTTCATGCACTTGATGAACATGGTTTTCATGGATTATCTGGATGTCTTTGTGGTGATTTTCATTGATGATATTCTGATCTTCTCCAAGATAGAAGAAGAGCATGAGGAGCATTTGAGGCTCATGTTGCAGAGATTGAGAGAGCATCAGCTGTATGCTAAGTTCAGCAAGTGCGAGTTCTGGATTGACGAGGTTCCATTCCTCGGTCATGTTATCTCTCAGGGAGGCATTGCTGTTGATCCGAGCAAGGTAAAGGATGTGCTCGAGTGGGAGACACCGCAGACAGTGAAGGAAGTCAGGTCATTCTTGGGCTTAGCTGGATATTATCGGAGGTTCATTGAGAATTTGTCCAAGATCGCGAAGCCTTTGACTTCTTTGCTGGAGAAAAATGTGGCTTTCGTTTGGATTGATGAGCATCAGAGGGCCTTTGATGAACTGAAGAAAAGGTTGACTACGGCACCAGTCCTGACTCTGCCAGACCAGACGAAGAGGTTCACGGTATATTGTGATGCTTCGAAGGATGGTCTAGGGTGTGTTCTGATGCAAGAAGGCAGAGTGATTGCTTATGCTTCACAGCAGTTACGCCGGCATGAGCTGAACTATCCCACTCATGATCTTGAGTTAGCCGCAGTTGTGCATGCTCTGAAGATTTGGAGGCACTACTTGTATGGGCAGCGTTGTGATGTCTACACTGATCACAAGAGCCTCAAGTACATTCTCACGCAGAATGAGCTGAACATGCGGCAGAGAAGATGGCTAGAGTTGGTCAAGGATTATGACCTAGAGATTCACTATCATCCGGGCAAGGCCAATGTTGTAGTAGATGCTCTGATCAGAAGAAGTTATGCCAACATGGCCGTGGCTTTCCAGATGCCTCCAGAGTTATGTGAGGAGTTCGAGCAGCTGAGTCTGGGCTTCTTGCATCATACCTCCAGTGCAGCGTTTGAGGCAGTACCGACTCTAGAGTCAGAGATCAGGCTGCATCAGAAGGAAGATGAGAAGCTGTAGGAGATCCGTGAGTTGCTCAAGAAGGGCAAGGCTCCTCATTTCAGAGAGGATGATCAGGGTACCTTGTGGTACAAGAACCGGATCTATGTGCCAGATGTGAAGGATCTCCGGAAGTTGATTCTGAGTGAGGCCCATGATACAGCTTATTCTATTCATCCGGGCAGCACGAAGATGTATTATTGTAACACCCGGTTTATAACAGAGCATAAACCGAGCAATCATATACGTGCCAGGATCAAGTCACACGTATATACAACAGAATGAACAGTATATCATAGCACATATCACGAATAAGACATAATAAAGCGTATACGAATGTTATTTATTACATTAATGACAAAATGTCTGATACAGCGGAAGCGAAGTACAAAATACGATAAAAGCTCTCCGAAGCTGAAGCAGGGCGCCACAGGGACGTCGACTGGGAGACGAACACCTAGAAGTCCTCGTAGTCCTGGTAGCGCTGGACGAACTCCCTCGTGTCGGCAGGAACTGAGCAGCAGTAGCGTAGCCAAGAGGAAAAAGTAGAGAAGAGACAAGGGTGAGTACACAACTTGTACTCAACAAGTATAACACAAACTATGAGGCTCTAGGCTGGCTGACTGACTGCATTAGCTTTTAAGTCTTGGCAAAATTTTATTAAAGCTATTTACTACGAGTTGATGAATTACCATTAACCCAGTTACATAGTAATTGATCAAGTTTAAACATGTTACTACTGAGAACCAAACCGAAACCAAGCCACCAAGGTAAACCCCGAGAAGCACCTCCCTCGTCGGAAGGAGATAACTCCACTAATCAAAAGGAGGATCTGGGCCGCTCATAACCGTGAGCACGGCTAGTATACCAGTTTTACACTCTGCAGAGGTTGCACATCTTTACCCATAAGTCGTGAGCTATGCTAGAGGTTCATCACACTTCCTTAGGTGAGAGGACTAGCGACTCACTACGAGGCCGTTACAAAGAATCTCGTTGGTAAGGCGTAACCTGCGAGAGATAGGTCAGCGACGATGGGGCCCACCTCACGGGGGTACAAGCACAGGAGCGCAATCCAAGCACAGACCAGCCGGAGGAGCAGGGACCATTGAAGCTTACTACTCTTGCCCCGCAGGTAAGTTACTCCAAACCAAAAAGACCTAATTAGTAAGTCAAGTCTCTCCCATTCTAGCCTTGTAGGTAGCGCTGTTGTCCCAGGTTGTCGCTCTATGAACCGGTCCTTATGGAGAGTGGCCAACCAAGCACTAAGCACCGTGCTAGCCCCCTAAACCATGTTTCTACAAAAACCATCTTTTAACGAGACGTGAGCCACTCATCCACACAGAGGGCCACTCTCAGAATTAAGTTCAAGTAAACCATTAATCAAATTAATTAAAAAGGACCAGAGTGTGTTATAGCGCAGCAACCTAGCACAACTAACCAAAATGCAACCCAAAGGTATATTTAAAGGATATAAACTGGCTAGGAAATCCTTAAAGGCATACAGTATTAAAATGCAGTATGAAAATGTATTTAAAAGTGATGGGTTGTTCATGTTATACTTGCCTTCCTCGTACTGCTCTGGCTGCTGCTCAAACTGCTCCGAAGACGGCTGCTCCGGGTACTGGTACTGGGGCTCCTCAGATGGATCAACGTCTACTCACGAACACATGGCCAAAACAATGCACGAAAATAAGCATACAAACAAACATTAACAAAAACTAAGAAGCAGTACATCAATACATAAAAACAGCACACTAAACTACTCTAATACTGTTCTACGCATTACAATGATCGCGTGGATATAAAGAACGCTAAAAACGGAGCTAAGACGCATAATCTAGGCCAAAAACAAGTTCTAGGGGCTTATTTGTAAGAAAACTGAAGTTCCAGGGACTTTTCTGCTAAAACCGAGGGCTAAAACATAATTAAACTAAAGATCTAGGGTCCAACATGCAAAAACTACAACTCTGGACCGCGGGTTCTAATAGGGAAAAGCTCAGGGTCCTATTCGTTAAAAACCGGACCTAACTGGAAATATTTTTGAACTATACTGGATGGCGGGTTAATTTAGGACAAACTCAGGGGCTCTTATGCAAAGTTAACAGGCCGAAGCGGTATCTTTGATTCCAGGCCGTTGGATCTCGATTTGGTGGTCCAGATCTGATCGGTTTGGGTTCTAATCACGGGCGTCCATCTTGGATCGGACGGCGCAGGTTGAAAGGGGCGCGGGGGGCGGCGGCGGGACGCGCCGCCGACGTGCTCCTGCGGCGGCGGGCGGCCGGAGGTAGCCAATCTAGGCCGCCCCGGGGGAGATTCGAGCGGGGCTGGGGCCTAGAAGCCTCTAGGCGACACGCGTAAGCCACTGGTGGGCTCAGGAAAGGGCTGCATCGGCCGGAGAGGATGGCCGGCGGTGACCGGCGGCTTGGGTTCGCCGGCGTACCGCGTTAGTGCGGTTCCGGCCCCATTTGGCTCAGGTTTTCGGCACTAGGAGCATCTACTAGGCACGGATAAGCTACACTGAGGTCTAATTCGGGCTGCGGCACAGCAGAGCGGCGGTTCAGCCATGGCGCGGCGGCGGAGGAACACCGGCGGCAGTGTTCTGCCAACCGAGTGGCCTACGGCCCAAATTTCTTGGCGAAAAAGGAAGCACGGGCTCCAGGGTGCTCACCTAGGGGTTGCGGTGGACGGATTTGCGGCGTAGGGTAGTCGTCGGCGAAGTCCGGGCGGCGCTCACGGGCGGCGCTCGCGAAGAAGGTCGTTGCAGGGGTTGGAGTGGTGTGCAGCGGCTTGGGGAAGCTCCAGGCGTCGAGGCGGAGCCGGCGCGGTGCTCGGCCGGGTTCCGGGGTAGCGGGGCGGCACGGCCGCGGCGGAGCAGAGGCGCAGCACGGCGGGGGTGAACGGCGCGGCGGCTAGGGTTCGTGGGGTGGCGCTGTGATGCGGGGAGGGGGAAAACAGGGTCGCAAGGACCAATTATAGGGTGGGTCCGGGGATCTCGGCGGGGAGCAGCGGGATAAAGATCCCGGCGAACTCGCCGGTGATCTCGGTCGCGGCGTTGCGCTGCAGAGAGAAGGGAAAGGGAAAGAGGAGCCGCTGACGCGCGGGCCCGGCGTGGCAGGGAGAGCCCGTGGGCGCTGGCAGGTGGGGAAGGGTGACGCGTTTTGGGCGCTGGTCGTGCGGGGCGAGTGCGTGGGCCGTGCGCGGGGAGCGAAGGGGGGAAGCTGGGCTGAGCGCCGGGTGACTGGGCCGCGGGTAGTGAGCGGGCCTGTTGCGGGGTTCGGCTGGGCCGAGTGGGGAGCGGGAGATGGGATGGGCCGCGGGCCAGGCTGGGTGCTGGGTTTTGGTTATGGGTTCCTTTTCTATTTCTATTTACTCTCTCATTTCAAATCTAAGTCAAACAAAGGTTGAATTCAAATATGAATTTGAATTCAAACCACAATCAATTAAAAGTATGCACCAGCATGAATGCAACAACAAAATTTAAACCTATGATAAATTTTAATTACTTAAGGAACAAAAATTAGATTAAATGCCAACTAAACACAATAAACCTTAGAAAATTAAATAAAGCCAATTTAATTTATTAATAAATGCTGAAATTTAAATTAGGGTGTTACAGACCCTACCCCCTTAAAGAAATCTCGTCCCCGAGATTTAGCTGGGCTGGCTAGCAAAGAGATCTGGATATGTCTTCTTCAACTCATCTTCTCGCTCCCATGTAGCCTCAGCTTCACTGTGATGACTCCACTGAACTCTGCACATCTTGATGCGCTTGTTCCGAGTGACCCTCTCTGATGTCTCCAGAATCTTCACCGGATGCTCAGTATAAGTCAGATCCTCCTGGACATCTACTCCATCCAGGGGTGCCTGCTCCTCGGGTACTCGCAGACACCTCTTCAGCTGAGATATATGGAAGACATCATGAACTCCCGAGAGACTGAGAGGTAACTCCAGGCGATAAGCAACTTCGCCTTTCCGCTCTAGCACCTTGAATGGCCCCACATACCGAGGTGCTAACTTCCCTTTGACATTGAATCTGCGGATTCCTCTCATCGGAGACACCTTCAGGTACACATAATCACCAACACTGAAAGTCAGGTCTCTCCGTTTGCCATCTGCATAGCTCTTCTGTCTGCTCTGTGCAATCCTCAGATTTTCTCGCACAGCCTGAACCATCTGCTCTGCATCATCGATGATCTCAGGACCGAAGAGCTGCTTCTCACCAATCTGATCCCAATAGAGAGGAGTTCTGCACTTTCTGCCATACAATGCCTCGAAGGGAGACTTCTTCAGACTAGCCTGATAGCTATTGTTATATGAGAACTCAGCATAAGACAGGCACTTATCCCAACTAGTACCGTACTGAATAGCACAAGCTCTCAGCATATCCTCCAACACTTGGTTGGTTCTCTCTGTCTGCCCATCTGTCTGAGGGTGATAAGCCGTACTGAAACGCAGCTTCGTATCCAACGAATCATGGAGCTGCTCCCAGAACCGAGAAGTGAACTGAGACCCTCTGTCAGATATAATCTTCTTGGGCACACCATGCAAGCAGACAATCCGAGAGATGTACAACTCTGCAAGTCTAGCACCGGAGTAAGTAGTGTTCACTGGAATGAAGTTAGCAACTTTCGTCAGTCGATCCACTACTACCCAAATGGAGTTGTACCCTTTCTGAGTACGAGGCAATCCAACAATGAAGTCCATAGTGATTTCCTCCCATTTCCACTCTGGAATCTTCAAAGGCTGTAATAGACCTGCTGGCCTCTGATGCTCAGCCTTGACACGCTGACAGGTGTCACAAATAGCCACGTACTCTGCCACTGAACGCTTCATCCCATACCACCAGAAACGTTCCTTCAGATCATAGTACATCTTTGTGCTGCCCGGATGAATAGAGTATGCTGTATCATGGGCCTCACTCAGAATCAACTTCCGGAGATCATGCACATCAGGCACGCAGATCCGGTTCTTGTACCACAAGGTACCCTGATCATCCTCTCTGAAATGAGGAGCCTTGCCCTTCTTCAGCAACTCACGAATCTCCTGCAGCTTCTCATCATCTTTCTGATGCTGCCTGATCTCTGCCTCTAGAGTCGGTACTGCCTCAAATGCTGCACTGGAGGTATGATGCAAGAAGCCCAGACTCAACTGCTCGAACTCCTCGCATAACTCTGGAGGCATCTGGAAAGACACGGCCATGTTGACATAACTTCTCCTGCTCAAAGCATCTGCTACAACATTGGCCTTGCCCGGATGATAGTGAATCTCCAGGTCATAGTCCTTGACCAACTCTAACCATCTTCTCTGCCGCATGTTCAGCTCATTCTGCGTGAAAATGTACTTGAGGCTCTTGTGATCAGTGTAGATATCACATCGCTGCCCATACAAGTAATGCCTCCAAATCTTCAGAGCATGCACAACTGCGGCTAACTCAAGATCATGAGTAGGATAGTTCAGCTCATGCCGACGTAGCTGCCGTGAAGCATAAGCAATCACTCTGCCCTCCTGCATCAGAACACACCCAAGGACCATCCTTCGAAGCATCACAATACACCGTGAACCTCTTCGTCTGGTCTGGCAGAGTCAGGACTGGCGTCGTAGTCAACCTCTTTTTCAGCTCATCAAAGGCCCTCTGACGCTCATCAGTCCATACGAAAGCCACATTTTTCTCCAGCAAAGAAGTCAAAGGCTTCCTGATCTTGGAGAAATTCTCAATGAACCTCCGATAATATCCAGCTAAGCCCAAGAAAGACCTGACTTCCTTTACTGTCTGCGGTGTCTCCCACTCTAGCACATCCTTCACCTTGCTCGGATCAACAGCAATGCCTCCCTGAGAGATAACATGACCGAGGAATGGAACCTCGTCAATCCAGAACTCGCACTTGCTGAACTTGGCATACAACTGATGCTCTCTCAGCCTCTGCAACACGAGTCTCAAATGCTCCTCATGCTCTTCTTCTGTCTTGGAGAAGATCAGCATATCATCAATGAAAATCACCACGAAGACATCCAGATAATCCATGAAGACCATGTTCATCAGATGCATGAAGTAAGCCGGGGCATTAGTCAAGCCGAAGGACATGACTGTATACTCATATAGCCCGTACTTGCAGGTGAATGCCGTCTTCGGAATATCCCCAGGACGGATCCTCAGCTGAAAATAACCCGAACGAAGATCAATCTTCGAGAATATACGAGCACCTCGAAGCAAATCAAAGAGATCCTCAATACGGGGCAGTGGATGCTTATTCTTGATAGTGACAGCATTCAGCTCCCGATAATCGACACACATCCTCTTCGAGCCATCCTTCTTATCTACTAGCAGCAATGGAAAAGCCCAAGGAGAGAAGCTGCGACGGATATAGCCCTTGGCTAGCAACTCATCAATAGTCTTCTTAACTTCTTCATGCTCTATAGGTGCCATACGGTAGGGCCGCTTTGCAATAGGAGCTGTGCCAGGCAAGAGATCAATACAAAACTCAATGGCGCGTTCAGGCGGCATACCTGGCAGATCATCCGGAAAGACATCCGGGAATTCAGACACCACGCGAATACCGTCCGTGGGTCTAGCCTCCATCTGATGAAGAAATCCAGAAGGCTCTACTGCACTGATAACAACCTCTTGGCCACTGGAAGCTGATAACAAGACTGTCCTCTGAGCACAATCTATCCGGACTCCCCACTTGGCCAGAGTCTCCATTCCCAGAATGACATCAATGCCCTTGGTGTCTAGCACCATCAGATCAGTACAGAACTCTACTCCCCTCAAAGAAACACTGACTCTCGGGCAGTAAGTGTGAGACCTCAACTGTCCTCCCGGTGAAGATACTAATAGGCAGCTCTTTAATGTGCTAGTATGAATACCATGATGCTCGACAAAAGACTGAGTAATGAAGGAATGTGTAGCACCAGTATCAAAAAGCACTGTAGCTGGATATGAATTAACCATGAACGTACCAATAACCACGTTGGGAGCCTCGGCCGCTGACTCGGCCGTCACGTGGTTCACCCTGCCCTGAAGTGGCGCCCTGGGCTGAGCTGGGCGCCCCTGCTGTCCCGCCTGCGCTTTCCGGGGGCAAGCGTTGGCGTAGTGCCCCGGCTGGCCGCAGTGAAAGCAGGTGCGAGGAGGTCCCTGAGCCTGCTGTCCGGTAGGAGCTGCCGGATGTGGAGCCTGCGGTGCCAGTGGAGCCGGTGGAGCACGAGCCGGAGGTGCCGGTAACCTCGGGCCCTGACCTGCCTGCTGCTGCTGTCGAGGCGGGTACTGCTGCGGCCTCGGCTGGTACTACTGGGGAGGCCGGTACTGCTGCTGGTACTGCTGGGGCTGCTGGAGTCGAGGGCGAGTGTTGCTGCCGGAAGCAACGGGGACAATCTTCCTCTTCTTGTCCTCCATCTCCAGGTGCTTGCGCTCAGTGTTGAGCGCGCTGTCAACCAGATGGTTGAAGTCGTCGAAGCGGAGTTTGAGCAGCGCGTACTGGAGGTAGTCCTCAAGACCCTCCATGAAGTGCTCCTGCTTCTTGCGGTCATCCGCAACCTCGGCAGGGGCGTAGCGAGCGAGCTGCAAGAAGCGATCACGATACTCCGTGACCGACATGGTCCCCTGAAGTGACAAAGACAGATAGATATCGAAAGATTAACTCAAGATTCAAGGGGCATTAGCTCAAAAGAAACCGCTGAATGATTATATTTAAGGTTACCTGCTTCAGTGCAAGGAATTCCTTCTGTTTCATCTTCATAACGCCCGCGGGGACGTTGTGGCTGCGGAAACGCTCCCTGAACTGAAGCCAAGTGAGAGCCTCGCGGTCGTGAACTGGGTGGGACTCCCACCAGTCCAAAGCTGCCCCTCGCAGCTGTCTTGCTGCGTACAGAACTCTCTCCCGATCATCGCACTGGGCGATGTCCAGCTGACGCTCCACTGCACGGAGCCAGTCGTCAGCCTGAAGGGGGTCGGACGTGTGAGAGAACGTCGGCGGGTGACCCCTCAGGAACTCTGCACGCCTATCGCGAGGCTGCTGCGGTGGAGGAGGCGGAGGCTGAGTGTGAGCCTGCTGAAGAGCCTGAACAGTGCTGTTCAGGGTAGCCATCATCTGCATCTGGAGCTGGAAGTACTGCTCCGGAATCAAAGGCGGCGGCATCGGGATCCCGGTACCCTGGTTGTTCTGACCCTGCTGCTGGCCAGAACCGGAACCGGTGCTCCTGGTGTTCACCATCTGATTTGAACAAAGATTTCACGAGTAAGGATATAGCAGGAATAAATTCAGATGGATATGATAACTCTTTGCGGAAAAAGACTCAGCCATGATAAAGTAGACAGGATAGAGTTGACTGTTTTACCCCCAACGATCTAACTCATTTTATTAATTAGTTAACTTTAACATCAGAGTGATTTTCTTTAAACAAATTTAAGCTACTAAGCTATGCAATCATTCAAAAATCCAAATCAACCATGTAGCATAATAACAAGCAGACAATTTTCACGACTTAGCCGAGTTTAACAAAAGACTCGACTAACACAACGCGGCGCAGAGCGTGCTATCGTATTATTATAAAAGGGTCACTTAGCTAACACTCATGGTGGTCAGATGACTGATTCAGGCCAAAAATCTACGAAAACTATTCTTTAGAGAGAAATCAAGGCAAGAAGGGTAAAAAGTCAAAGAAGTCAAGGGGTATAATAGTAAAATAGTTTCAGCAGACAAGGATTAGAGAGAAGAAGTCCTAAAACTCGACCAGTTCTATCTAGGCTTCGTCCTACAGTCGATACGGCTTTGATACCACTCTGTAACACCCGGTTTATAATAGAGCATAAACCGAGCAATCATATACGTGCCAGGATCAAGTCACACGTATATACAACAGAATGAACAGTATATCATAGCACATATCACGAATAAGACATAATAAAGCGTATACGAATGTTATTTATTACATTAATGACAAAATGTCTGATACAGCGGAAGCGAAGTACAAAATACGATAAAAGCTCTCCGAAGCTGAAGCAGGGCGCCACAGGGACGTCGACTGGGAGACGAACACCTAGAAGTCCTCGTAGTCCTGGTAGCGCTGGACGAACTCCCTCGTGTCGGCAGGAACTGAGCAGCAGTAGCGTAGCCAAGAGGAAAAAGTAGAGAAGAGACAAGGGTGAGTACACAACTTGTACTCAACAAGTATAACACAAACTATGAGGCTCTAGGCTGGCTGACTGACTGCATTAGCTTTTAAGTCTTGGCAAAATTTTATTAAAGCTATTTACTACGAGTTGATGAATTACCATTAACCCAGTTACGTAGTAATTAATCAAGTTTAAACATGTTACTACTGAGAACCAAACCGAAACCAAGCCACCAAGGTAAACCCCGAGAAGCACCTCCCTCGTCGGAAGGAGATAACTCCACTAATCAAAAGGAGGATCTGGGTCGCTCATAACCGTGAGCACGGCTAGTATACCAGTTTTACACTCTGCAGAGGTTGCACATCTTTACCCACAAGTCGTGAGCTATGCTAGAGGTTCATCACACTTCCTTAGGTGAGATGACTAGCGACTCACTACGAGGCCGTTACAAAGAATCTCGTTGGTAAGGCGTAACCGCGAGAGATAGGTCAGCGACGATGGGGCCCACCTCATGGGGGTACAAGCACAGGAGCGCAATCCAAGCACAGACCAGCCGGAGGAGCAGGGACCATTGAAGCTTACTACTCTTGCCCCGCAGGTAAGTTACTCCAAACCAAAAAGACCTAATTAGTAAGCCAAGTCTATCCCATTCTAGCCTTGTGGTAGCGCTGTTGTCCCAGGTTGTCGCTCTATGAACCGGTCCTTATGGAGAGTGGCCAACCAAGCACTAAGCACCGTGCTGGCCCCCTAAACCATGTTTCTACAAAAACCATCTTTTAACGAGACGTGAGCCACTCATCCACACAGAGGGCCACTCTCAGAATTAAGTTCAAGTAAACCATTAATCAAATTAATTAAAAAGGACCAGAGTGTGTTATAGCGCAGCAACCTAGCACAACTAACCAAAATGCAACCCAAAGGTATATTTAAAGGATATAAACTGGCTAGGAAATCCTTAAAGGCATACAATATTAAAATGCAGTATGAAAATGTCTTTAAAAGTGATGGGTTGTTCATGTTATACTTGCCTTCCTCGTACTGCTCTGGCTGCTGCTCAAACTGCTCCGAAGATGGCTGCTCCGGGTACTGGTACTGGGGCTCCTCATATGGATCAACGTCTACTCACGAACACATGGCCAAAACAATGCACGAAAATAAGCATACAAACAAACATTAACAAAAACTAAGAAACAGTACATCAATACATAAAAACAGCACACTAAACTACTCTAATACTGTTCTACGCATTACAACGATCGTGTGGATATAAAGAACGCTAAAAACGGAGCTAAGACGCATAATCTAGGCCAAAAACAAGTTCTAGGGGCTTATTTGTAAGAAAACTGAAGTTCCAGGGACTTTTCTGCTAAAACCGAGGGCTAAAACATAATTAAACTAAAGATCTAGTGTCCAACGTGCAAAAACTACAACTCTGGACCGCGGGTTCTAATAGGGAAAAGCTCAGGGTCCTATTCGTTAAAAACCGGACCTAACTGGAAATATTTTTGAACTATACTGGATGGCGGGTTAATTTAGGACAAACTCAGGGGCTCTTATGCAAAGTTAACAGGCCGAAGCGGTATCTTTGATTCCAGGCCGTTGGATCTCGATCTGGTGGTCCAGATCTGATCGGTTTGGGTTCTAATCACGGGCGTCCATCTTGGATCGGACGGCGCAGGTTGAAAGGGGCGCGGGGGCGGCGGCGGGACGTGCCGCCGACGTGCTCCTGCGGCGGCGGGCGGCCGGAGGTAGCCAATCTAGGCCGCCCCGGGGGAGATTCGAGCGGGGCTGGGGCCTAGAAGCCTCTAGGCGACACGCGTAAGCCACTGGTGGGCTCAGGAAAGGGCTGCATCGGCCGGAGAGGATGGCCGGCGGTGACCGGCGGCTTGGGTTCGCCAGCGTACCGCGTTAGTGCGGTTCCGGCCCCATTTGGCTCAGGTTTTCGGCACTGGGAGCATCTACTAGGCACGGATAAGCTACACTGAGGTCTAATTCGGGCTGCGGCACAGCAGAGCGGCGGTTCAGCCATGGCGCGGCGGCGGAGGAACACCGGCGGCAGTGTTCTGCCAACCGAGTGGCCTACGGCCCAAATTTCTTGGCGAAAAAGGAAGCACGGGCTCCAGGGTGCTCACCTAGGGGTTGCGGTGGACGGATTTGCAGGCGCAGGGTAGTCGTCGGCGAAGTCCGGGCGGCGCTCACGGGCGGCGCTCGCGAAGAAGGTCGTTGCAGGGGTTGGAGTGGTGTGCAGCGGCTTGGGGAAGCTCCAGGCGTCGAGGCGGAGCCAGCGCGGTGCTCGGCCGGGTTCCGGGGTAGCGGGGCGGCACGGCCGCGGCGGAGCAGAGGCGCGGCACGGCGGGGGTGAACGGCGCGGCGTCTAGGGTTCGTGGGGCGGCGCTGTGATGCGGGGAGGGGGAAAAGAGGGTCGCAAGGGCCAATTATAGGGGGGGTCCGGGGATCTCGGCAAGGCGCAGCGGGATAAAGATCCCGGCGAACTCGCCGGTGATCTCGGCCGCGGCGTTGCGCTGCATAGAGAAGGGAAAGGGAAAGAGGAGCCGCTGACGCGCGGGCCCGGCGTGGCAGGGAGAGCCCGTGGGCGCTGGCAGGTGGGGAAGGGTGACGCGTTCTGGGCGCTGGTCGTGCGGGGCGAGTGCGTGGGCCGTGCGCGGGGAGCGAAGGGGGGAAGCTGGGCTGAGCGCCGGGTGACTGGGCCGCGGGTAGTGAGCGGGCCTGTTGCGGGGTTCGGCTGGGCCGAGTGGGGAGCGGGAGATGGGATGGGCCGCGGGCCAGGCTGGGTGCTGGGTTTTGGTTATGGGTTCCTTTTCTATTTCTATTTACTCTCTCATTTCAAATCTAAGTCAAGCAAAGGTTGAATTCAAATATGAATTTGAATTCAAACCACAATCAATTAAAAGTATGCACCAGCATGAATGCAACAACAAAATTTAAACCTATGATAAATTTTAATTACTTAAGGAACAAAAATTAGATTAAATGCCAACTAAACACAATAAACCTTAGAAAATTAAATAAAGCCAATTTAATTTATTAATAAATGCTGAAATTTAAATTAGGGT
Organism: Panicum virgatum; assembly: GCF_016808335.1. Classification (NCBI taxonomy): domain Eukaryota; kingdom Viridiplantae; phylum Streptophyta; class Magnoliopsida; order Poales; family Poaceae; genus Panicum; species Panicum virgatum. Next base: position 33,957,902 of record NC_053144.1, on the reverse strand, counting down.
GTTACAATTATGATCTCAAGGAACGTTTCTGGTGGTATGGGATGAAGCGTTCAGTGGCAGAGTACGTGGCTATTTGTGACACCTGTCAGCGTGTCAAGGCTGAGCATCAGAGGCCAGCGGGTCTGCTACAGCCGTTGAAGATTCCAGAGTGGAAATGGGAGGAAATCACTATGGACTTCATTGTTGGGTTGCCTCGTACTCAGAAAGGTTACAACTCCATATGGGTAGTAGTGGATCGTCTGACGAAGGTTGCTCACTTCATTCCAGTGAACACTACTTACTCTGGTGCTAGACTTGCAGAGTTGTACATCTCTCGGATTGTCTGCTTGCATGGTGTGCCCAAGAAGATTATATCTGACAGAGGGTCTCAGTTCACTTCTCGATTCTAGGAGCAGCTCCATGATTCGTTGGATACGAAGCTGTGTTTCAGTACGGCTTATCACCCTCAGACAGAGAGAACCAACCAAGTGTTGGAGGATATGCTGAGAGCTTGTGCCATTCAGTACGGTACTAGTTGGGATAAGTGCCTGTCATATGCTGAGTTCTCATATAACAACAGCTATCAGGCCAGTCTGAAGAAGTCCCCCTTCGAGGCATTGTATGGCAGAAAGTGCAGGACTCCTCTCTATTGGGATCAGATTGGTGAGAAGCAGCTCTTTGGCCCTGAGATCATAGATGATGCAGAGCAGATGGTTCAGGCTGTGCGAGAAAATCTGAGGATTGCACAGAGCAGACAAAAGAGCTATGCAGATGGCAAACAGAGAGACCTGACTTTCAGTGTTGGTGATCATGTATACCTGAACGTGTCTCCGATGAGAGGAATTCGCAGGTTTAATGTCAAGGGGAAGTTAGCACCTCGGTATGTTGGTCCATTCAAGGTGCTAGAGAGGAAAGACGAAGTTGCTTATCGCCTGGAGTTACCTCTCAGCCTCTCAGGAGTTCACGATATCTTCCATATATCTCAGCTGAAGAGGTGTCTGCGAGTACCCGAGGAGCAGGCACCACTGGATGGAGTAGATGTGCAGGAAGATCTGACATATACTGAGCATCCGGTGAAGATTCTGGAGACATCAGAGAGGGTTACTCGGAACAAGCGCATCAAGATGTGCAGAGTTCAGTGGAGTGACCACAGTGAAGCTGAGGCTACATGGGAGCGAGAAGATGAGCTGAGGAAGACATATCCAGATCTCTTTGCTAGCCAGCCCAGCTAAATCTCGGGGACGAGATTTCTTTAAGGGGGTAGGGTCTGTAACACCCTAATTTAAATTTCAGCATTTATTAATAAATTTAATTGGCTTTATTTAATTTTCTAAGGTTTATTGTGCTAGACTTGCTTTTAATCTAAAATTTTGTTCCTTAAGTAATTAAAATTTTATCATAGGTTTAAATTTTGGTGTTGCATTCATGCTGGAGCATCTCTTTTAATTGTTTGAGTGTTAGTGTTGAATTCAAATTTGGATTTGAATTCGAAAAGTATTAGTTTGGTTTGAATTAGGAAAAAGAATAGAGAAAGGAAACCCAAACCCTTTAGCAATCCAGCCCAACCCAGAAAACAGCCCAGCCCTTACCTCTTTTGTTTCCGCATCGACCCAGCCCAGCTTCCCTTTTTCTTTTTCCCCGCGGCCCAGCAGCCCGGCCCACTCACCTTTCTCCTTTTCCCAGCCGCACCGGCCCAACTTGGCCCAAGCGCCGCGGCTTCCCCCTCTTCGCACGCCCCTCCTCCTTTCTGGCCCGTGACACCGTCGCCCGAGCCAGCCCGCGTTCCGCGCCGCGGCGAGCGCAGCGCCCGCTCCTCACTTCCAGGCCCCACCTGTCGGCGACCGCAGTCGCACGCACGCCCGACCCCGCCCCTTTCCCTTGCTGACAAGCCGACCCCATGGGTCAGGCCCGTCTTCCCCGCGCCCTCCGCTCACGCAACAGCCGCGCAACGGAATCCGGCCGGATTTCTCGCCGGCCTTTCCTTCCGGGGCACGCCCGCCCGAGATCCCGGGCGCCCCCTTTAAACCGAACCGAGACCCCCCTGCCCCTTCCATCCACCAGCGCGCCGCCCAACCCTAGACGCCACACGGAGTCGCCCCGCCGTGTCGCTGCTTCTCTACGCCGCCGCGGGCACACCGCCCCACTCCTCCAAAACCCCGGCTAGACCTCGAAGCCGCTCCGCCTTGACGCCAGAAGGCTCCTCGGGGCCTTCTTCCTCGACCTAGGGCCCTGCACACACCGGATTTTGCCTGAGACCCATCGCCAGTGAGTAAGGTTCTCGCCGCAATTCAGCACCGCCGTTGGCTTCTTGACCTCCCTGACAGCCTCTCTGGGACCACAGACGATCAGCGCACTCGTTCGAGGGAGTTGGAGGCCCGGAGTTGCGTCTCATCGACCCCTCCCCGAGCTCTGCGCCGACCTGCCGCCCGGACTTCGCCGCCGGCCACCCTGCGCTGCAACTCAGGACACCACAGGTCCCCGGTGAGATTCAGCGCCCCTCCTACTCCTTTTTAGCTAGAAATCGTAGGTGGTAGCACCCCTTTAGGTGGCCGCGCAACCCACGCCGGCGACCAGGGCCGCCTCTCATCATGGCGAGCCACAACTGAGCCTCGATTAGCCACCCAGTGCACTCCCGTGGCTTACTCATGTCGTGATCCTTCTTTTGCACCAAACCGCAGGCCAAAAGACCCTCGGTAGCGCCTAATCCACCTACTCCGGTGAGCCTCCGCGCAGCGCCGCCGTGCGCCACCGGTTGCGCCGCCGCCCAGCACGCCCAACCTCCTCGATCCGTTCGATGCAGAACGAACGGCCCTGATTAGAACGGCGACCCCCTTTGATCCTAGCCACCAGATCTGGATCTGACGGCCCAGATCTGAACGTACCCCTTCAGCCGGGCCCTTTTGCATAACAGCCCCTACCTTTCTTCCTTATCAACCCGCACTCCTATGTAGTTCAAAAATATTTACGTATAGGCCCTATTTTTATCGTTTTAACCACGAGCTTTCTGGAATTTGCGCCCGCAGTCCAGCCCTTGAGTTTTTATGCGCTAGCCCCTGAGTCTAACCTTTATTTATGTTTAGGCCCTCGGTTTTTGCAGAAAACCACCTGGAACCTTAGTTTTCTTGCAGTTTAGTCCCTGAACCTTGTTTTTAGCCTAGAATATGCATTTTAGCTCCGTTTTAGGCGTTCTTTATGTCCACGCGATCATTGTAATGCGTAGAATAGTCTTAGACTAGTTTAGTGTGCTGTTTTTATGTATTGATGTACTATTTCCTAGCTTTTGTTATTGTTTGCTTTATGCTTATTGTTGTGCCTTGTTTTTGGCCATGTGTTCGTGAGTAGACGTTGAGCTACCGGAGGACCCCAGTACCAGTACCCGGAGCAGCCGTCTTCTGACCAGTTTGAGTAGCAGCAGGAGCAGTACGAGGAAGGCAAGTATAACATGAACAACCTATCACTTTTAAATACACTTTCATACTACATTTTAATATTGTATGCCTATAAGGACATTCCTAGCCACTTTATATCCTTTATATATATCCTTTGGGTTGCAATTTGGTTAGTTGTGCTAGGTGCCGTGCTATAACACATAATGGTCCTTTTTAATTAATTTGATTAATGGTATATGCAACTTAATCCTGAGAGTGGCACTCTGTGTGGCTTGAGTGGCTCACGTCTCGTTAAAATTGGTTTTTGTTAGAAACATGGTTTAGGGGGCCAGCACGGTGCTTACTGTTGGGTTGGCCACTCTCCATAAGGACCGGTTCATAGAGCGACAACCTGGGACAACAGCTCTACCACAAGACTGGAATGGGACGGTCTTGGCTTACTAATTAGGTCATTTTGGTTCGGGAGTAACTTACCTGAGGGGCAAGAGGGGAGTCAAGCTTCAATGGTCCCTACGCTACGAGGCTGGTTTGTGTTGTCTTGTACCCCCTCGAGGTGGGCCCCATCATTGCATTGACTGAATCCTTAGCGGTTACACCTTACCAACGTGTCCTTTGTAACGGCCTCGTAGTGAGTTTGCTAGTCATCTCACCTAAGGAAGTGTGATGAACAACTGGCGTAGCTCACGACTTGTGGGTAAAGATGTGCAACCTCTGCAGAGTGTAAAACTGGTATACTAGCCGTGCTCACGGTCATGAGCGGCCCAGATCCTCCTTTTGATTAGTGGGGTCATCTTCCTTTGACGAGGCAGGTTTCCCCGGGTGGCTTGGTTCGGTTTGGTTCTCAGTAGTATCATGAGTAAATATGACTAATTACTATGTAATTGGGTTAATGGTAATTCATCAACTCGTAGTAAATAGCTTTAATAAAATTTTGCCAACACTTAAAAGCTAATGCAGTTGAGTCAGCCAACCTTAGAGCCTCATAGTTTGTGTAATACTTGTTGAGTACAAGATGTGTACTCACTCTTGCCTCTTCTCTACTTTTTCCTCTTGGATACGCTACTGCTGCTCAGTTCCTGCCGACACGAGGGAGTTCGCTCAGCGCTACCAGGACTACGAGGACTTCTAGGCGTTCGTCTCCCAGTCGACGTCCCTGTGGCGCCCTGCTCAGCTTCGGAGAGTTTTTATCGTAATTGTACTTCGCTTCCGCTATATCAGACATTTTTGTCATTTATGTAATAAATACATTCGTATTCACTTTATTATGTCTTATTCGTAATATATGCTGTGATATACTGTTCATTCTGTTGTATATACGTGTGACTTGATCCTGGCACGTATATGATTGCTCGGTTTATGTCCTTTTATAAACCGGGTGTTACACGGCAGCCATATATGAGCGCTGGCTTTTCAACGAGTCGAAGTCAACCTGTAGGGGTGGCTTGGCAGTTTGATGGGGACCTTGGAAGCGGGGCGGCATTGCTCACATTTTTGGTGGCAACAAAAGGAATAGATTTGTGACATGGAGTGCTGAGGTGTACGTGGTAAAGCCCCCGCTCCGCTTGCGGTGTTTTTTTTAGGCGACAAGAGCGAGGTGGAGTCCAATGGCGGATGTGGCGAGGCCCCGTGTCGTGGTGTTGACTGCGTGGCAGCATGCGAGAGGTCCGAATCTGGTTTTACCATTCTGTTAGATGGTGTGTGGTGTTGCAGTGGTACTACGGGGGTTGGGTCCCATATAGCGGTGGCCTTCTCGGTGCAGTGCTGTCTCTTTCACATGGTTTCCTATCGACGTTGAGCCATGCATGGAGGCAACGACGGTTGCATGAGTGAGTCTGTTAGGAAGCACGACGGGTTTAGCTTGGCACTGCCGCAAGCATGTGTTGCAGCGCGTTTATGATGATGTTTGAGTGGTGTGTTGCGGCCGCGTTGATGTTCCAATCCAACCAGCCGGATATGAGTTGAGTTGTTGGCTTCTCCGCGCTGATGTCCCAATCCAACCGGGAAAGTCTAGGTTTTTCTTTTTCTACCTATGGCCTCTCATGATTGTAGTTTTAATTTCTTCAAAAACAGGGTTGTAGTTTTATATTTTTTTCTACTATTGGTATAGAAAAACTCGGCACTATCTCTTGTGCGGTTCGTTCAAAAAAATTAAAAGAATACTAATATTAACCATGCAAAATAAGCTAGTATCATTAATGTCATAAATTTTGATACCCTTCGTTATACACTCGAGATAGTTTGATTTATGATAAAACTAAAATGATGTCTTATTCGGACGGAGGGAATGTACGGTTAAAAATTTGTAGAAGACAAATTAAATTGGTGAACCAGTCCGGGTGAAATCCGTGTGCCCCGGTTGGCTAGGCAGTTTCTTTTTTTCCCGGTTTGCTCTGTCGTCCATGGCCGAGTCGAATTAAATTTCTACTTGTCCATGTTGGAGTCGAACTCCAAAGTCCGAACTCAGACTCTGACTCGAGCCTTTTTTGGCCGTGCACCGGTCTATATATCTCCGTACCGATAGACCGTCACGAACGACCAAAAAACAGAACCAATCTGCATCCAATCTAATTAATCGCAACCGATCGCAGTTTCTCCAGCGTCGATCGACATGGGAGGATTCAGGGAGTTCTCGTGCTTCCGCTTCCCGCCGACGTCGTGGAAGAGAACAGGGCGCCAAGAAGCTCAAGACGGCAGAGCCGGCAGCCGCGGCAGGGGCAGCCATGACGACCACGGCCGCAAGCAAGACGCTGCCGCCGGACGTTTCTTTGCCTGCAACGGAGACGACGACGTACTCTTCCTGGATACGGAGGCCAAAGGTGCTGAGGGAAGGTGTCGGCCTGCATAGGCGCTCGCGGTCAGCGAGCTCCTAATTAAGGGACAGCAAAATCGCTAGACAGTCAGCTTCACGGTGGAAGGCGGCTTTATTTAGACGAGCTGTTTTATTTTCATCTTGTTTTTCTTGCGAGGAAATTTTCATCTTGTTTGGACGAGCCTTTCTTGGGATCGGAAATCCTTTTTCATAATGTACGCATTTCAAAGAAAAGTTTAGTTTCTATTATTCTATATTGGTAGTTAGTAGAAATTGGAAAGTTCTTATCCATAGAACTACAAGCAATGATGAAGCTTGCACGCAGGATATGCCTGTTTGTAGTCCTATATATTTTATGCAAAAGAAAATTTCTAAATATTGTTTGCAAATGAAAAATTCTGAATATTGTGACTCTTGAGTATCAGACGTTATAATTCTCATTTCTCACTGCTAGAGATGGGCAGATTTATTCAGAACACTACTACAAAACAGGCCTTTGTTCCTGGCCATTTGTCCCGGCAGCCTTTGGGCCCGGGACAATAGGTGGCTTTTGTCCCGGGTCCAACGGCTAGCCGGGCCAGCGGGGGGACGGGGGCCTTTTGTCCCGGTTGGAGACACCAACCGGGACAAAATGTGAGCCTTTTGTCCGCCTTTTGTCCCGGTTGGAACCACCAACCGGGACAAAAGTTCCCCCTTTTGTCCCGGTTCGTGCCTCCAACCGGGACAAAAGGCCTTGCGCCCCTTATCCCCTTCCCTCTCCCCCCGCCCGAGCCATTCAGCTCACTTGTTTTCTTGCTGTTCTTGGCTCGGGATAGAGGAGTTCTTGCTCATTTCTTCACCACAAATGTGAAGATCTTTGATTCCCCGTCCATCCATCTGCTCTAAAGGTTTGGGGCTTGTTTTTCTCTTCTTCCTTGGCTTGTATAGCTCATTTCATACTTTAGAAATAGAGAAAATGTGTAGCTAGCTCATTTCTTGGACATTTAGCTAGCTAGATTGCATATGTAGGTGTAATTTTCTTTTAGATTTAGATGAGTATATGGATAGTAGAAATTTTTAGAATGAGTGTAGATACTTCATGTGATGTACTTGTATATATGACCATATTGTGGATAGTTGATTTTTTTATTCGTGAATGAATTAATGAAATGAGTATATTATAGAATTTTTTGTATTATGAATGGATTATTTTGACACTCTAGTGATGTATTTAATCAGGCTCACATTGAAACCATCTAGAAGCTAAAAAAATCTTTATTTCGAAACAAGTATACGTCGTTAATCTCCATCCAACGGTGATGGCACTACCTTTCAGGGATACACGATGCGCTATAAGGACGTCGCAAATCGGTTGGTCGCATCACCAGCACTTCCGATTGATAAGAAGACAGCATTTGACGCAGTCAGCATGCCGTTGTTGTACTGAGAGCATATGAACGAGCATGCTGCCTGTGCCAAGTGCTGTGCCTATTAATCGTAAATGTTGGTGCTGCGACTAGCCGATTGGTGACATCCTTGTACCGCACCGTGTCCCCCCGAAAGGCAGTGTCATCACCGCAGGGTTGAGGTTACTGACATATACATTTTCAGAAATAAAGGTTTATTTTTCTTCTAGAGGGTTTCTGGATATTGAAAAGAGTGTACTCCTGGAACTGAAGGGTGTCAAAGTAATTAGAAGTTATAGAGATTTCTTTCAATTAATTAGAGATTTCTTGAGGATTAATGATACATTTCGTCTTTTTTTATATAATTTCATTGTTATTTGCAAGAGTTATTAATCTGATCATTGTAATTGTAATAGTAAATAATTTTTGCTTTGTAATGGTAAGAATTTATAATTTTGTGGAAAATAAAGGTATTTTTCAGTAAAATATGGCTTCAGCAGCTGGAGGGAGTGGCGCCGGTGGGGGTGATCGTTGTCCTTCTGGAGAGAAGGGCACAACTCGAGTAGGTCGTCGGTCCAAAAAACTTAGTGCTTTTCATAGGGCAGCGCTCCGTTATTTGGAAAAAGAATATAGAGAATGCATGGCAAGGGGCGAGGAACCTCCGTTTGATCTTGAGGATTTATTGCGGCGTTACGGTTCGTCACCACCAAACTCGGAGGTTTCAGCTCCGCCATCTTATTCTGCGCCAGCAAGAAATCCGTTAGAACATTCTGCGTTCCAACGCAAGGACGGTTGAAAACCTATGTGTTGTTGACCGAATTTTTAAATTTCATGTATAGTACTCCTTACGTATTGTTTTGCATGATCTCAACATACTGATCTCTTGATTTATTCGGTATCATGTAGAATGGAGATACATACTTGCAGAAGAAAGGGATACTCTCACCTCGGCTTCATCGACCCAATTACTTGTAATTGGAGGCTTCTACGCGACAATACCGATGAGATATTCCAAATGTTGTTCAAGTACATAAGCGTTTATCACAACAAGCAAATGATATTGTTTCCTTACAACTTTGCGTGAGTGATTCCTTCCGTCTAACTCTTTCTATTCTGTAATCGAATTGTTTAAACCTTAACTACCAAGAACTGCCTCCGTATAATCTTGCAGTGAACACTGGATCCTAATTGTCATAATTCCCGAGAAGAGCCTACTCGTGGTTATGGACTCATTGAGGAGACCTCCAGAACAATACGAAAATCTTCTTAACATGATGAAAAAGTAAATCTACCACTACTCCGTCGGTGACTGATAATTTGAATCACTTTGTTACTTGACTATAATTGTTCTAATCATGCACAGGGTTTGGAAAGAATTCGCTAAAAATCATCCAGGCAAATTTGACAAGGAATTGAAGATCAAGACAGATTTTCCGGTACGCGCTTAGATGATTCGTTGCACGATTCATTAGTTTTATTATATATTCATGTAAATACCTGATAATTTCTTCTCTCTTAAAGTGTATGAGGCAGAAACCAGGCACTGTATTGTGCGCATACTATGTATGCGAGAACATCCATGGTCTGGTAGGTCCTCCAAAGGGCTGGACAGATTGGGAGGAGGAAGTAAGTAAAAAATTTGTTAATATTTGAACTCGTATTTTAATTAGTCGAAATTAATTATCCCCTTTTTCCATAGGTCGGGGAGATGCGCGATAAACTCATACCGGAGGAAAAGATTATGGCGATTCAAGAACAATTCTCCGGATTTATTGTTGAGCAAGTCCTCGATCCAAAAGGCGAATTCTACTACGATGGAATATCTAATATTGACAATCACAGCAAATATGACAATATACGCGTATATATGTAATTAAGAACGAATATAACTATGTAAATATATATGTGTGTCTATGTATTAAATTTCTATTTATGAGTATGTATGTATGTATTAAATTTCCAAAAGGCGAATTCTACTATGTAATTAAGAACGAATATACCTATGCAAATATGATGGAGTATGTATGTATTATATATATAAGCACTCCAATAATATATATGTGTATATATATATATTTATATAATATTGGTCCTAGACATTTTCATATGTAAAGGAATTCACATGTATAGATATGTGTATACATATATATATATAAGTGAATTAATTTATATATGAAAACTATCTAGGACAAATATTATATAAGTAACTATATATATATGTATATATTAGTGGAGATCATACACACTGAATTCCAATACATAAGTTTAATTGAAATGCAAAAGTATAATTGAAATAGAAAAAGAATTGAGAAAAGAAAAACATGAAAAAAAAAGAGACCTTTTGTCCCGGTTGGTAACACCAACCGGGACAAAAGGGTGCGCCAGCCACAGTGGGCGCTGGCTGCACCTTTTGTCCCGGTTAGTGTTACCAACCGGGACAAAAGGTCCTCTTTTGTCCCGGTTGCCACACCCGGGACAAAAGGGCGCCCCCTTTTGTCCCGGACAGGCGTTCCCGGTTGGGAAACCGGGACAACAGCGGTTTCCCAACCGGGACAAATCAACGTTTTTGTAGTAGTGGAAGACGAATTCATGGTCCTCGACAGGTTGCCCTCACGATCGTTGGCCGTTGTGATCTCTTACACTACTCGAGTCACCCAGCATGACATGGCGATCACCCAGCCTCTAATGAGATCAGCCTTCATGCCTTCCATGGCGTGTAGATGTACCTTAGGATATTTCACATGCTAGTATATGTTACGAAGAAATTACAAATATAGTGATCAATTTCTAGATGTACCTTAGGATATTTCACATGCTAGTATATGTTACGAAGAAATTACAAATATAGTGATCAATTTCTATAATAGTTAATTAGATTAATGATGTCATTAGGCAGTTACCTTTTATGAAAGGGCCAACTCGAAGGGGACAATCTCAAGGGACATCATGTTCTTTGAACTTGTATATATATGTAATCAATGAGAATCAATCATTCATTCTCTCAATATTCATTCCTGAAATTCATTTGCTCTCTCTATTCTAGTTTCAATTCTATTTCCAACACGTTATCATGCACTTTGCTCTCTACCGGGCACAAACAAGAACTCACCGCCAGGGAACTCGGCGAGAACTCACGCAAGGAAGAAACATAGGCACAGGAACTACGCCACGAGGCTTCAACAAGTAAGAATGGAAACTGCAATCTTACGTTTCGTTCTGGTTCTTCCTCTAGGAAGTCGCTGGCACTAGATTGGACGGCGCCCTGGCCTCTGCATCCTTAATAGAGACGGCCGCTCCTCCCGGCGCCATGCCACCGTCCTGCAGGTCGACATGGTCGCAATGGACACGGCTGGCGCTTCCACCATTGTGGGCAGCGCTGGGTACCTCGCGAAGAAACTCATCGCCGTTGACGAGGAATCCTGGCACCAATGTTGGATCATGGCCAACGGCCTAGCGCCTCCACGCCCACTTTAGAGGCAAGATGGGCGCACCACCACATGGCGGGTGGACCCGGAACGACCGCACCACCGGCTGCATCGGCGATGGCTTCGCTAGTGCCTGCACCCGTAACCCCGCCATCAACGCCCGACACAAAATTGCCGGTGGGGAACCGGACTCCACGGCCGCTTTCGGTGGCGGCGGCGCCACCACGGCTACCATTGGCAGCAGTGCCCCCCTCCCCATCCTCTGCGGTCCCGCACGGCATCCTCGCCATCGGCGGCCAGCACCCCCTTGACCGGTGGTCCGCATCGCGGATGGAAGCCGGTGGCCAGCATGGTCGCTGCACATGGGGGCGGGCGCAAAGGAATAGAGGATGGGGATTAGGGGGAGAAGCAGCGCAACCGCAGGGGCCAGTGCGGCGATGGAGCTTCGCGCCCGGCAGCACAACCGCTGGGGGCCAGAGCGGCGGCGGTCGGGGCCAAGGGTTGCCTCGATGTTTGGGGCAATGGGAGGCGGCGGTTCAGGTCTCCACCCTGACCGCCCCCTCGTCCCTTACACTGGCCATTTGGTCAGGCCGGCCCAAAATGGCCTTGACCGGGCCGAGCACCAACAGGCAGACTTAGACCATAGGCTGAGCACATTCCTCCTCTTTTCAGATTTCTTCAAGTGCACGTGGCACACACGTATTTTGAAAAATAATTGACTTAGGATCAATCATACTTGTCATACCTATATTAAAAACACTTAATGTAGCTAGTAAAAGCATATAACCATTCAAGCCATTCATTGTGCCAATCAGATGACTAACAAAACAAATAAGATACTGTAACCCAAGACTACTGAGCTTTCATTTCAGGTGTATACACAATGAGCTTTTAGGACACGTCTACATATGCAATGCAAAAATTGGCATACTTCAATTGCTTAGGATTTCTACGTTTTAGTGTAAGAGAAATAGTTTTGCCACGTGCTAATGATTTATATACACTCTTGTTGGCCCTCCAAATGTGAACACCTAAAAGAACACTCACATTATGTGTTGCTCACAATGATTCAAGACTTCAAAGGTTAGAAACTCTCAATAATAATGCAATAATGATACAAAAATATTATTAATACTAATATATCTATGATGTTTTAGAGATCAAAAGGTAGGGAAAATTTAGTAATTGATCATGTCAACATTATTTCTTTATCAAAGTATTAGAAACCTAGATTCATAACTCTTCCATTATTCATTTATAAAATTAGTATTTGTTACCAGACAACTAGGAGGTCTCTAGTATATCCATCCACATCAACATGCTGGACATTGTTCCCTATAAACAAAACGAAGCAATGGAGAACAATTAAGTTTAATTAGCATATCCCTGATTAGAAAATGAATGAACAGGAACATATATATCCTTAAAATTATCTGCACACAGTGTTACCTTCACATGAGAATAAATTTTTATAGTAAAGTGCATGTGTGGCACACACATTATTTTAGAAACCCAATTAAAAATACCTTTTATATTTATAATAGAACATATGTAGTGGTACCAATTTTCCAAAACATTAGTGCTGAGACAATTCTTTCTCCTCTTCTGAAATCAATTTTCAGGTAGAAAGGGATGAAAGCTTAATTGCTCAAAACAACCGAAGATTAATATTCAAAATTGACCTAAGTCAATACTAAACATCTTGTCGAGCACAAGAAGGAATTGTAGCAAACAGGAAGGAACTGTTCCAAACAGGTGACACGCAGAGTGAAAACTAAATGTGGATTCAGCCAAAACATATATTGACACAGAATTGCACCAAACACACTTGAATGCGCTAGAATGCGTGAACGATCGCGCCAAACCCTGGGCAGGCCGGTTTGACCGCTGCCGCTGACCGGTCTGACCGGTTCAGGCAGGGCTCCACAAAGACCTAGAACAGTGAGCTCGGGAGGGACCACGTCGTAGCTCGTGCACGTAGGGTTGCTCTGAGATCGGCAGGCCACTCAACGTCTTCAAACGCCGTCGAGACGAAGGAGGAAAGCAATTAGGGTATGGAAAAGGCTAGAGTTTGAGAGACAAAAAGTAATGCGATATTTTGATTGATTCGATTGGGAATAACCTCAATCGGCCTGAGCCTTTATATTTATAGGCTGGGGAAGACGTACCCCTTTACGAGTAGGATTACAAAAGAACTCTTTACAAAAACACTAACTCTACTTGGACTGTACAGACTAGACCGACCCGACCGGTCAGACCGGTCGGTCTCGGCACGTGCCAAATTTGGCCATCAACATATGCCCCCCTATTTTTTAGTGAGTTTACAAGCTAAAGCAAAGAACATAATCATGCTATACAATACTAGGGCCTAAAAAATACTACTAAGGGCGATCTTCATAAATCAGCCATCTTCACCTTCATGCATCTTGCCACACGCTGGGGTAGTATTTCTTCAAGTATCTTCCATTGATAACTTTGGGTAGACGATCTCCTTGCAGCGTCTCCAACGTATAAGATTTCCCGAAGACAGCTTTAACAATTTTATATGGACCCTCCCAACTTGGCGACCATTACCAAACTTATTGCTTTTCATTCGAAGAGGCAATATCGTCTTCCAAACTAGCTCTCCAAAAAGATTTACTTTTTACCTTCTTGTTGTGAGCTCTAGCAACCCGAAGCTTGTCCTTTTCAATCTCCTTTAAAGCCTTCATTCTCTTCTTGGTCACCTAATCAATATTATCCATCATCGAATTATAGTAATCAACAGCGGAAAGGTCATTTTGTTTAGCTAATCTCTAAGCGTCCAGATTTACCTCAACGGGTAAAACTGACCGTATACCAATTCAAAAGGAGTACCTTTAGTAGCACTATGACGAGATATATGATGAGCCCACAATGCTTCGGATAACACCTCATGCCATCTCTTAGGATTCTCTTCTATTTTCTTCTTGATAAGCTTGATCAAAATTTTATTACTTGACTCGGCCTGTCCATTGGCCTGAGCATAATGTGGAGATGACTTGAGCAACATAATCTTGTATGATTCGACAAATGTACGCACCTCCTTTGATATAAATAAAGAACCTTGATCCGTAGTCAAAGTTTGAGGAATACCTAATCTATGAATAATGTACTCAGTTATAAACTCAATTACTTCTCTATGTGTCATGTTCTTCAAAGGAATAGCTTCGGTCTATTTAGTAAAATAATCCATAGCAACCAACACGAAACGATGCCCTTTTGAAGATGGAGGGTTATTTGTCCAATGAAATCTAACCCCCAACCTCGAAACGGCCATGGTTTAATAATAGGATGCATCAACGCAGCAGGCACCAATTGCAAATTACCAAACCGCTGACATTCTTCACATCCTTTATAATATCTAAAGCAATCCGTAATCATGGAAGGCCAATAAAAACCGGCTCTCCTAAGCAACCACTTCATTTTAGGAGCCGATTGATGAGTACCACAAATGCCTTCATGAACTTCACCCATAGCAACTTTTGCCTGATCTGAATCTAAACATTTGAGAAGTAAATCTTTGGCAGTTCGACGATAAAGTTCATCATTAATTAAAACATACTTGAACACTGCACGCCAAATATTCCTTTCTACACCACGACTAAGATCTCTGAGATAAGAGATTATAGGAGCTCTCCAATCCCGATCTTCGGCTTTCTTTGCAGCCGAATCATTATTTCCAACTGTCTAGGCGGTCAAACCGGTCTCTGGACTAGTCAGACCGATCTGGGCGGTCAGACTGGTTGAGTCGACCGGTCAGACCGGTTTGTCCAGAACAATCAACTCAGCTTCAATTCGCATTGGTTTTCTAATGTTGAAATGTTTCTTTCCGACACTGTAACCAGATTCTTGCTGAGCTAGAGCATTAGCTTGTCCATTCTCTTCTATTGGCAAATATCTTATAATAAATTCATCAAAAGAAGAAATAATGTCGAGGCATTTATCAAGATACGCATTTAATGTACCATTATAACATTGGCATATCTTGAATACTTGCTGCACAACGAGAAGCGAATCAACAAAAGCTTCAACATGCTTCAAGCACATGGATTGCAAAATCTCCAAGCCAAATAAAAGCGCCTCATACTCAACTTGGTTATTTGTACAATATTCTTCTAATCGGTTTGAGAATTCAAAGGTAGCACCACTCGGAGATACAAGAATAGCGCCAATTCCTCTCCCATCATCACAAACCGATCCATCAAAGTATAGCCTCCATGGTGTGCAAACAATATAGCCGACTTCTAGATCATGCTTATCATTAATCCGATGCTCAACAGTAAAATCTGCTATAATTTGGCCTTTTATAGATCTCAAAGGTTCACAAGCCAAATCATATTCCACCAAAGCATATGCCCATTTGCCGATTCTACCACTTAAAATCGGCTTTTGTAACATATGTTTTATCACATCAGTTTGACATACTACTATGCAAGTACTAGATAGTAGGTAATGTCTCCATTTGGTACAAGCATGATATAAAGACATACACAACTTTTCAATAAAAATATACCTTGTTTCTGCATCAATAAGTTGTCGGCCTATGTAAGTGACAATGTACTCCATGCCTTTGGTTTATTGAGTCAAAACAGCCCCAATAACCTTATCTTCTGCCGCTACATAAAGTTTAAAAGGGACACCCATCCTAGGTGCTTTGAGAACTGGTGGTGAAGACAAGTATTGCTTAATCTTTTCAAATGCTTCTTGCTGTTTTGCCCCTCAAGTAAATTCAGCTTTATTCTTTAATCAAAGAATAGGATTAAAAGCATCAATCTTTCCAGACAAGTTAGAAATAAATCTTCTCAAATAGTTTACCTTGCCTAGAAACTTTTGCAAGTCCTTCTTGCAAGTAGGGGCCTCAACTTTCTTCATGGCTTCAATTCTTTTAGGATTAATCTATATGCCCTTCTCATGAATAATGAAACTAAGAAACTTCCCAGCCGATACTCCAAAAGCACATTTGAGTGGATTCATCTTCAAACCATACCGACACATTCTTTCAAGAGCAAGTCTTAAATCAGCTAGATGATGATCTAAACAGGCCGATTTAATAACAATATCATCAATATACACTTCCAAGATGACACCAATTAAATCATGGAAGATCAAATTCATATCTCTTTGATAAGTTGCACCAGCATTTTTCAAACCAAAAGTCATAACAACCCACTCAAATAAATCAACAAATCCAGGACATACAAAGGCCGTTTTAGACGTATCTTCTTCGGCCATAAATATTTGATTGTAAGCCGCGTTACCATCAAGAAAGCTAATAACACGATGTCCGAAAGCTTAATTAATCAACATATCGGCTATAGACATAGGATACCCATCTTTGGGAGTAGCTTTATTGAGATCTCTAAAATCAATACAAACCCGAATCTTGCCCAAATCTTTCTTTTCAACGAGCATAATATTGGAGATCCAATTTGCATAACAACAAGGCCGAATAAAACCTGCGTCCAACAATCGATTAATCTCTTCTTTAATTCAGTCATAAATACTAGGATTGAAATGCCTAGCCAGTTGTTTATAAGGTTTAAAACTGGCTTTGATTGGTAAACGATGTTCAACAAGATCATGAATTAAACCAGGCATTTTAGAAGACTCCCAAGCAAAACAATCGATGTATTCTTTCAATAACTTAACTAAATCGACTTTATATTCAATCGATAAGTTTTTGTTTACAAAAGTTGGCCTAAGAATAGTACCATCACCTAGATCTACCTTTTCTAAAGGATCAGCCGACGTAAAACCTTGGCACAGCTTATCCATGCCTTCTGACTCCTTAATAGTTTCACACATATCGTTCGTACGCACCTGATAGTGTTCAATATGCTGCTGGAGCCACTCTGCATTGGACCAGTCTGATCCACCAGTCTGACTGGTCAGCCTTGGTGACCGATCCGAAGAAGACCGATCTGACCGGTCGTGGGACCCGGTCTGAGCAGTGGTACCTGAGTTGCCTGCTTGACTCATTTTGATCACATTAAATGGTTTAGCCGATTCTCCATCGGCTTTAGAGTAGCAAGGACGAAGCCATCCTTGGTGCAACTAATGAGTTCATAATCGGACAGATCCAAGCCCGATAAGCACTTAATATTGTCATTGGCACCAATTGAGTTGGAATTGGCGGTAGCAATGAAAGAAGAAGTATCGCCGTGCACTATCTCAACCTCATCGTCCATCCATTGGATAAAAAACTGATGCAAGGTAGATGGAACACATTGATTGGCCTGAATCGAATCACGGCCAAGTATAAAACTAAAATTACCTTGCACCTCCGAAACGAAGAAAGTTGTGGCGAGCGTCTTGCTTCCAACGGTCAACTCCATGGAAGCAACCCCTTTGGCACCAATGGGATCACCTCCACCCACGCCGCTGACCGTCATGTTTGTCTTGATTAGCTCCTTGTCCTTCTGCCAAGCTTCTTGTACAACGAGTAGGGCATCAGATTTACAATAGCCCCACCATCCACAAGCATGCGAGAAATCGGTTTCCCATTAACATGCCCCCTCAAGTAGAGAGCTTTCAAATGGTTATCCGATTCCTTGGGCTTCTGAAACACAGCATCATGTGGCCCAAACTGAAGATGCACCACCTTCTCTTCGGGAACTATGAATTAATCCGAAGACATATGCACAACATTAATTTCCAAATTGTTGCGCTCCGGAGATGCTTCATAGTCCACCAATTCTTCATCCTTTTTTGCTAGAGGAGCTGGTGGAACTTCATCAACCCGAGAAGCCGAAACAGGCACTGCTGATTGGTCTAGGCAGTCTGCACTAGGCTCGACTGATCTGACCGGTTGCTCAGAGCGGTCTCGGTTCGACTGGTCGTACTGCTGGCTGGTCAACTGGCTTGACCTGCCACACTTTGCCTTGAGGGACCATGGGTCTGTACTTGTTGAAGTGCTCATCCCTCATCTTTTCTGCCTCCTGCTCCCTCTTCTCTTTATTACGAAGGCATTGCAGCTTCCTTTTCTGCATATGTGTCAACCCCTCTGGACACCAATGGGGTTGATGGTACTTGTCCGCCGCCTTGCTGCTGCCGGCTCAAGATTATTGGCCGTGAAAGGTTTTTGCGTAGGAGAGGTAGCCGATTTGCCAAACACTATCAGCTCTTTTACCTTGTCTTGTGTTGGTATTTCTTAACTCTTTACAGAGAAGTCCGCAAGTGCACGGAAATACAGTTGTAGCACTTCACCCGAGAGTATTCAGGGTATCGTATTTTCCACGAGGAACGGGTGTGTAATTGTCTTACATCTAGATTACCCCGAAGAAGATAAGAGATAAAGAGACCTTAGGGTAGTATGATTCTGATCTATGGAGAGGTTCAAGCGAAGATACACTAATGTTTCCACTTGCTCACTTCAGGCACTGGTTTGACCCTGGTCTGCCAAGGAATATTCGGTATCGCTCTATGTCATACCCAGGCGGGGGGGGGGGGGGGGGGAGTGCACTAACCACGCAGACTATCTCCGTAGCGGATGGACAGGGCTGTCACCACCTACAGTCTACCCCATAATACCAGCTGAGTACGAGACAAACAAAGGTAATGTAAGGCCCAGACACCACGCCTATGCCTTCGACTACTACTCTAGAGTTGCGTAGGATTATCCCATCTTTATCAGGGGCCCTCTTCTAGAGTATCCGCTACGAGAACGGACGATGAACCCGCGAACAAATGAGAACAGAAGAATAACTTTACTAGAACTCACCGAATAGAAGAACCCAGATGTGTACTCCAAATGTACCGTATTCATAGAGGTACAAAGCCGAAGAGATGCCGACAAGTCTGGCACTTCTCCGAACTCCTTCCTCACACACTTCCTAAGCTAATGATACAAAGAGGTGGAGCCTCCCTACTCTTCTCCTTCACATATGAAATGGTGTGTCTTGTGAGAGGTGGAGGGAGCCCCCTTTTATAGTCTTCAAGGTCGGTTCCCGCCAAAAGCATATATGGTAGGTGATCAGGAGGAGTAGGGGGCACGCCACGTCGAAGTGCACCTAGACGGGAGGCTGGCCAGGTTCGGCCGACCCAGGGGGTCGGCCGGCCCCACCTGGTCGCCTCTCGTCCTTATCTTCCTCGGGGAGTCTGATCTGTGGGCCCATGTCAAGATCCCGTGTTGCATTTGCCTTGGTTCCCCCATTTTCTCAGACATGTGAGCCCTCCTTGTAAGTGACACGTTTCAGTGTGGATCTTTTTTGCATTTTTCCTTGTGTTCACTTGTGTTTTCCCTCTTTTACAGATGTGGGTGCCTGCAGATGACAATTCTCCAAAACTTGTGGAAATGGTTAGTTGTAAGCTCTATATCTACGTTTGGTGATTATTTCTGGTAAAAAGCTGCAAGAGTTGACGGTCAAAAACGACACTTAAGGACCGTCAACAACACCCCCACACTTAGTCCTTTGCTCGTCCTCGAGTAAAGTTTGAAGGACCAAGGAGGATGCTACTCCTTGAATTCAACCTGCATACAAGTTATTCCAAGCTTCTTCTCACCCTTGTGAATTTTGTTGTCTGGCTACCATGCAGTCTTGGGTGATTGAACAAAGGAACGACTCAGAATTTAGGCTCTTAGCTCTTCCTGCTTAGCACTTGGAGATTTTTATTTTGAAAACAGAAAGATAGCCTTGCTCCTCAAATTACTCTCTGAATCACTCTTTTTTGTTTTATATCCTCACCAAGACAAAGATGCTGCCGTCCTTCTCCTACCATCTACTCGGGCTTAAGTGGGGCTCAGGGTAGGAGTGGAGAGGCATGTTTGCCTTGCTTGTATTGCTGAGTCAAAAACAAGATCCGAGTAGAAATGAGTCATACAGTCTGATCAAGTTGTGCAAGTGTTTGGACTATTTCTGGTGATTTGAGGATGAACTCTTTTGCATGACTCTCTTTCTTTTGTAATTTCCAACACGGGCTATCAACTTTTTTTTTGACATGCCTTTGCAAGCATGTGGCATACCTTTTTCGGGTATGCATCTTTTCTTTCTTTCTCTCTTTATTTTTTTACATACTCATTGAGCATGTGGTCTACCTTCTTTGGGTAGACATCTTTTATTTTCTTTTTGCATAGCCCAAGTTGTTTTGGAGAGCAAGGTCATAGAGTTCTTATTTTTGTGGATGGATGTGGTGACTATCTCCCAGTGTGGAAGTATAGTATGTGTATGTGATCTTGATCAAGAGAGCATGACAAGTTTCTAACAAGGGTCGAAGAATTTGACAAAGCTCAAAGCAAAGGTAAACAACATTTGAATGTTGAGCATGAAAACTTGTCTTTGCCTTTGGTAGGAATTCATGATAGTTTGAGGAGTCAAGCTATATTTATTTTAACTTTTGGAAAAGAAAACAAGTGCTTTTGCAAGGAAGAACATGGCGCCAGCAAACCAAGTCATATCTCAATGATCAATTACTTAGAACGCAAGGGGTCCCTATAGGAATTTATTCACAAGGTTAAAAAGAAAGCTAAGAATAAAATGCATGCAAGGTTATTATTTTTTGAAAGCGTATGGAGTTTGTGATTTTTTTTCTATGAAGAAATTCATTGAATTTAAACGAATGCAGAGAGGTTTAAGGATTTGGAGACACAAACCAACGATCTGGAGCTGGGGGGAGTCGAGTGGACTTCACCAGGGGCCGGCCGACCCATGGGTTCGGCTGCCCCTGAGGTGGGCCCACTCGCCCTCCTCTTTTTGCATGCTGGTCATGTCAGTTTTATGTCGCATTTTTGTGAGGTGCATCCCCCCACACTTGTTTCTCTGCCTGTTCAAAATCTCAAGACAAAATATGGCACAAATAAAAATGGAACTCTACCGGATTGGAATTCATGGAGCTCAAACTTTATTATATTGAAATGAAAAGGGCGCTTATTACATGATGCAAAGGTAAACTCGAGATCTTAAACATGAAAAGTAAATGCGCCCTGTCGCTTGGTGGAGGCGTACACCTAAGCGATGTCCTTACCCTTCTCCAAGCGTGAGATCCTGGAGCTGAGGCCACGACGGAGGGTATCAAGGTCATCTTTGACCGATTTCAGCTCTAAGGACAAATCTGCCAGTTGATCGCCCTGCTTCTAATTCTCTTTCTTTAATGCGACTATAGTCTTAAGAAGCTGGACGACCTTGGGTCCCTTTAGGGCCTTCTCATCCTCACTCTCATACTGCCCCCTAGGACGTGTGATGGGAGGAGGAGTTAGGTGCCTCTTCACCCTTTTTGGGGTGGACGCAATGGATTCGGCCTCTCCCTTCTCCTTGGGGGAGAGCGCGGGAAAGAGACCCTTACCGTACACCCCTCCGAGAGTCCAGACTCCTACGACCCTAAAGCGCTTTGGAGAGTTGTCGCTAATGGGGGTGAGAGAGGTGGTGTAATGGTGGCTAACTACGTCGCCGCTTTTGTTCCTCACGGTGTAAGCATGCTGCATTCCCTCTTCCATGGGCATTGGAGGCATCGGGTCGGCGAAGAGGCGAAAGGCGACATCCTTTGGGCGAAGTTCGCCCATCGTTGGCCTCAGCGTAGTCCCTGGGCGCCCTCCCCTGCCCCTCTGGGCAGAGGCCTTCATGACGATGTGCCATGCCAAAGGGGAGGCCGAGGGGCGTCCTCCATGGTTCGGCCGAACCAGGGGGTCGGCCGCCCCCTCCTCGGCGTCATCTTCCTCCCAAGTGCTGGCAGGATCGCCAATGGTGTCGTGGCAATATACATTGCCTCTTCTTCCACTGCAGGGCTCGCTAAAGCTTGGTTGGCGGGAGACGGCTCGCCATTGAGTCTGTATGTGGACTCGGACCCAACAAACGGGATGATGGACTTTCCGGCCATGGTAATGGTGCTTTGCAGGTGAGAAGAGGCTGAGGAAGAGTGGAGTGCTTGGACTTTGGATGAATGAGAAGAAAGAATGGAGAGGAGATGAATTTAAAGGGAAGAGAGGATCGAAATGGTGCCAAACCTTCCGAAGTTCAGCGTTTCCACACAAGGAAACATGAAAAGGGATGTTGGAGGGTTTAAATTTCAAAGGTTCAGCACCAATGGCCCCGAGGATGAGCCGGCCGACCCCTAGGTTCGGCTGCCCCCCTCTGGGCTCTGTTGGGCCTCAGGTTTCTCGTGTGGGCTTCTAAGGTCATGGGCTAGGTGATTAGGGGGTGCATGGGCTTCATCTCTAAGAAGAAGATGCGTAGAATCGAAGTCTACTAACTTAATTTCATCGAAAACTTCACCGGGTCGAAAAGGTTCATGAAAAATTTAAGCCGATGGCCATTTACCTTAAAGTACTCACCGTCATCATCCTAGAGTGTGATTGCCCCATGAGAAGATGTGTTGATGACGGTGTATGGGCCTTTCCATTTGCTCCGAAGTTTCCCTTCTCTGAAGAGTTTTACCCTGAAATTAAACATTAGTACCTTATCACCTGGATTGAACTCCTTGGGCTTGATCCTCTTGTCGTGCCATCTTTTGGTATGGTCCTTGTAAATCTTGGCACTGTGATATGCTTTCTCTCTCCATTCCTTTAACTCTGCTAGCTACATTTGTCTATTTCTCCCAGCGAGCTTGTAGTCCATGTTCCATTTCTTAATGGCCCAGTGGGCCCTGTGCTCAAGCTCAACTGGGAGATGACACGTCTTCCCGTAGACCAGTTGATATGGTGACATGCCGATGGGGGTCTTATATGCTGTTCTGTATGCCCAAAGTGCATCAGGTAGCATATTCTTCCATCCTTTACCCATTTCGTTCACCGTTTCTGCAGAATACTCTTGATTTGCTTGTTAGAAGTTTCTGCCTGTCCACTGGTCTGAGGGTGGTAGGGTGTAGCAATGTTGTGTCTTGCGCCAAGTTCTTTTAGGAAGCGATGGAAGGTCTTGTTGATGAAATGGGAGCCCCCGTCACTTATAACCATCCTTGGTGTTCCGAAACGAGGGAAGATGATTTCATGAAACATCTTCCTCGCATGCTTGGCATTTGCAGCTCGGCAGGGTAATGCTTCCACCCATTTGGAGACATAGTCCACAGCAACCAGGATGTACTCACAATCATGGGACTTTAGGAATGATCCCATGAAGTCAATACCCCAGACATCGAACAGTTCAACTTGGAGGTTGTATGTGAAGGGCATTGCATTGCAAGCAGTGATTCCTCCCTGCAGCTGGCATCTTCGGCACCTTCGAATAAATTCTTTGGTGTCTTCATACATTGTGGGCCAGAAGAAACCACTTTGCCAAATTTTTGCTTGTGTTCTGAAAGCTCCAAAGTGGCCTCCATATGCTGCAGTATGGCATTTCTCTATGATCTGTACCCCTTCTGCTATAGGGACACATCTCCTCAATAATCCATCTGTACACACCCTATACAGGTACAGTGGATCCCAAAGGTGACGTCTGCTCTCGAAGATCAGCTTTTTCTTGTTTTCCCCCGGTGGTACATAACCTGCAACCATGAAATTCACAATGTTTGCGTACCATGGGTTGGAGTCCGTCACCTTGAGCAGCATGTCGTCGCGTAGGAAGTCATTGATTGGTGGTTCTTGCAGGTTAGTAACTTGCATACGCGACCAATGATCGGCTACAGTATTCTCTACTCCCTTTTTATCTTTTATTTCAAGGTCAAATTCTTGGAGTAAGAGAATCCACCAAATCAAACGGGGCTTAGCATATTTCTTGGTGAGCAAATATTTCAAAGCTGCATGGTCAGTTGTTGACGCTCCTTAGCGCCCCCGATTTATATACCGCAAGCGCACTGTTTCGTGTAGCTTTTCCCTTAGAGTATTCCCCCAAGGTTTATCAATCCACGGAACCAAAGAGACAAGAAACAATCTACTAGCATAGAGATTCCTTTGTGTGAGATGGTGAAAACAAATCTAATCTATTGAAAACACGACAAACACCGAAGGTAGCAAGAGAAAGTTAGAGATAACCAATCTAGATCACCTAGATCATGCATATGTTGTAGTTCCAGCTAGATAAAGCGAAGTAAGATAGATGTGAATCTCAATGAAAAGCATCTTTAAACTCAAAACCTCCAATCCGATCCCTCGATACCCAACATACTAAGTGGCAACGGCCTGTCACGACGCCACCCCTTTCAACGAGATACCCTGAAGCAAGTCGAACCCCCTTTGGTAGTTCCGCCATGAACCTCTAGCCACCATGACTACAAGATCATGCTAAGTGATCTATCTCGATAATAGATCTAGGATGAAGCGAACCCAAAGAAAAGCACGAAATCGAAAGAGGAGAACATGGTCGCTAAACATTCGGAAACACAAATAACTTCACCATGAATGATTGTACATCACAAGATCACAACCGGGGCCCTACCTTGATCTTGATGATCCTAGCTCCAGAACTCCGACGTGGTCTTCCTTGCAAGGTTCCCACGTCGGCTAGGGCAAACCCTAGACAACTAGCATGACCCTCGGCTCTCCGAGAGGTGTCCCTCTATCTTCTCTGCTCCTTGGCGTCGTCTCCCGAATTGATCTCCGCGTGAACCTTGGGGAGGGGTCTTTAAATAGCCTCAGGGAACCCTCGGTCAAAGGGGAGGTTGAACTGACCTAAAAACAGGCTGGGCCGGCCGGCCCAATGAGCCTAGGCCGGCCGGCCTGGGTCTTTCCTTCGCCGGCTTGTGCTCAACTTTCTCCTCAAGTCTCCTGGAATCTTCTAGAGTTTATGTCTTTCATGATTGCACCCCTTTAGACGTCGTTATCTTCGAGATTTCTTCGAGGAGAAGGATAGGATGGAAAATCCTTCCTTAAATATCTCTTTGCTTTGCTTAGCCCCGAAGTATCTCGATCTTATCTTGTGGGCTTTGTCTTTTGGGCTTCATTGGAGGGTGGATGTGCATGAACGGGCCTCTAATCATCATGGCCTTCGATCCTTTGTTCGGGCTTTGGCCTTTGTCTTTCTTTGTGTCATCGCGTGATCGTGGGTCTTGCCATTTCATGCTCCAAAATTGGTCAAAAACCTGCAAAAACGAAGTACCTCCAAAATATATGTGCAAACGTGAAAACGACCAATAATTGGGCCGAGGTTAGGATGGTTAGTGATTTTGATATTAAATTCATGCCATTATCAAAGTTAAACAGGGGATAAAATGGATACTTAAGGAGCGCCAGCATTCCCCCCATGCTTAAACCTTGCTCGTCCTCGAGTAAGTCTTTGATAAAAATGAGCGCTGCCTTTCAGTGTCCAATCCCTGCACTTGATCATACACGAGAAAACACAATGCTCCCAAAATATTTTGCAATTAATAATTCAAGTTGTAACCAGCTTTTTCAATGTGGAAGGTAGATACAAGTTAAATGCTTACCCCACAATTATTAAGCGCATGCTCTCAAAATTAAACAAGTCTCAGAATTAAGAAAGTAAGTTCCATAAGTAATGCTTATACCAAGATCAATAATTCAAACCTCAATGCAATTTGCTCATGGAAACTCTCAGCTCATCTTGTCTCTCAATCTTGCTAGAACTCTCTCCTTTCTTTCTCTCATATGTATGTGTGAGGCTTTATCTGGAGCTTTGGAAAGGTTAGTCCTAACAAAAGATATTATAATCAAGATATTATCAAAACAAGAAACACTTCTTATGGATTTACCGAGACTCGTCAAAAAGACCATTGGAAAATAATTTCTTTGTGGAGAGGGGGAGAATGGAACACACACTTTAGATGGTGGACATGTGCAAATGGCAACGGTTGATCCCAAGGCACAACTGAAGTCCTTGTTATCGGATTGCACATGGTTGGAATAATTGAGTATAGAATAATATTCAAAGTATCTGGAGTTTAATGAAGCAAACGGGACCGAGGAGCTTTTCATCATCATTCTTTTTTTTCTTTCTCTTTTTTTTTCTTTCTTTCTTTTTTCTCCTCAGAACCATTGGCAACACAATGCACTTGCTCCACCTCCCCCCCATGCTTGAACGTTTTCTTGTCCTCAAGCAATGAAGTGATGATAACTTGATGGAGTGAGTGCACAAAACCTTTATCAATTCTCTGGACTCAACTTTGGAATTCAATGGAGCATCTCCTCGTGAAAGATTGAAGCCAACAGAGGAGGAAAAGGGGCAGGCCGGCCGGCCTAGGGGTGTTGAGCCGGCCGGCCTACTGCCTGTAGGCCTCCACTTCTTCGGATTTTTCTTCTGCGAATTCTTTGATGCTTCCCAAGCTTATGTTTTACTGAATTTTGCTCTTGATTCCACTAGTTTTGCCGTCGAAATAAATATATATACTCAATATATAGATTGTGGTCAAGGAGGTGTTTCACAAAAAGATGTTTTTGGTTAGGGGTGGATATCCAGCGAGGTTTGCGATGTTCCCGGTATAGAAACTCACAATGCATGGATAGAATGGCTAGCAAAAGAGAGGTACGCAAAAATACGGAATGGTCAGCTTCTTAGTCTCGTACCATAGAAGATAAATCCTGAATTAATTCACCTGAAAATAATTCTTGCTCTATGGTTTGTTATGATATATCATTTAGGCTTGTAGAAGGGTAGAGCAATTGCAAAAGGTATCGTTGACATGGTTAGCTCAAAATTAAATCCAAATTAAATTTTCCTTGACAAGCTTAAGTAAGAGAGCAAGAGTAAAAGATATGGGTCTTAATTTATCATAACCTCCACAATTGAATTAGCTGGCATTTAATTAATTTTCAGATCATGTTAGAGAGAGCATTAGTTTAATCATGCATAAACCAAGCACAAGAAAATAGACAAAGCGGCAACGATCATCATATTTTAACATGGCACAAACTTTCTATCATCATTACTAACCATAACATTAAAGCATAGGTGATGCATTTATTTATCATGGTGATGAAGACGAAAGAAAACAAATTGCACACATGCTGAAATAAATAAAATAGAAAATTGCTACGCACACACAAGCTTGCACACATGCTGAAAATAAATGAAAAGAAATAGAAAATCCAAACCACACGTGCGAGCATTTTATTCATGGTCATGCCGTCGATCAATCTCCTTGATTGGCTCTTGCGTTGTATCCTTGATCATAGTCCTGCTGAAATGCTCCTCCATTAAATTGTTTCGGTGGCGCTAGGCCTAGAAGTCCCATTTGATATGCGATTCCCGCGGTTCCATCTTCTAGTTGGGTTGTATGCCTCCGGATGGCATCTATATCTTCCATGTTTCTTCTCGCATAAGCACCCATAATTCTCATTCCTTGTTCTGGTTGAGGGAGGTCAAAATATTGTGCTCCAAATGACGGGTCGGGCATCTCTCCTTGATATGATGAGGGTGGGTAGCCGTAGTTGCTAAATGGTGGGGGTGCCGCCGCAGCGTGCCCCCATGCTTGTTCTTGGCTTCCTTCCCATTGACTCGTCCATCCTTGCAGGTATCCCTGTCCACTTGATGCACCTTGAAATTCATTCCTCCAATAAGCGGAACTTGGCGGTGGAAGGTTTACTTCCAAGTCTTCTTGTTGTGCTGATACCGATGTCCCTTCAATTAACCTTCCTCTTTTGGATTTCTTCACCTTTTTTCCAATATTTTCAACTCGCCAATCAGTCCTCCCTCTTGCAAATAATTTCAGCCTTTGATCGGGGAGGGAAATATTCATCTCAGAAATAGTGAATCCCTTCTTTTCATCCCCTCCGATATAATGACCTTGCCTCAAATGTTCAATCCCAATATCTCTTCCCGGGACATAAAATTTTTGGATCACTCGTAACCTCGGATTCATGGCTCGGGCTATCATTGTGAGATAACATCCCGAACCAACTTCTCCTGTGCCGGATGATGCTTCACAAAGCCACCTTTCAACCATGATGTTGGTGGGATCAATTACTTGCTTCTTCACCAATGCAGCATACATCCAATTTAATTCTTAGTCGGTGACCTTCGATTCTCTCATCCTCCCGAGAATTCTCTTGCTCAACCAATAGTGGAATATTTGGAGGGTCACGTTACTTATATTCTTCCTTTGGCGGTTGACATCTTTTTCTATTTTTGTCCAAAATTCATCAAGCTCTCCATCTTCAATTTGCACTATTTCATATGCATTATTTTTGAATCCGAGCAAGCTTCCTATTTCTCCATAGGTGATTACTTTCTCTTCATTCTTGAGCCTAAATTTCAGACATGGAACTTCTTCATCATCCACCACTTCCGTTGATTTTTCTAATGTCTTGAACATCTCAAGAGCCACTTCTTCTTGCATATCAACCGTGACACCGTCGGAAAATAACTTCCAACCGATGTTCTCCAATAGCTCATAGATGTCATGATGAAATCCCAGCTTCACCAATGCTTCATCATCAAAATCATAATTTGCTCGTAGTCTTCCCTTCATGAACTTGAGCCTTTCTTCTTCTTCCTTTGACAAGATAATAAACCCATATTCTGAATTCTTGGGCTTGTATGGTGGTGGTGCGGATGACCTTGTCGAACGCCGTGAAGGAGGTGGCATCCCTTCGGTGAATCGCATGGAGGAGCTTCTCGGGTCTCTCATCCCACCAAGGAGCAGCATGTCGCTCCTCGGTGCGGAGTTGTCTTCCTCCATGCTCCGCGGAGACTCGGAGACCGAGTGCCTCCGCGAAGAACTTGCCGATGCATCGGATGTTGATGAACGCGTCCTTCTCCTCCCGGCGATGAACTTCATGAGGCCACTCATGGTGACTCCTTGCTGCACACACTAAAAAACAAACACACCGGGGGTTTCTTGCTGGCGGGAGAACAATATATCGAAGAGTGGAACAAACTAGGAATTGTGGTGAATTTTCTGAGATTTTTGGAGTAGATTTTGGTGGACGAATTTTTCAGGGCTCTAACTGATGTTTCTGGGCAAAGAACTTGAAGAACATAAGCAAGGAACTGAGTGAGGAGTATACCTGCCAAAGGGGAGCACCAGAGGGCATAAATAGGGGCCAGGCCGGCCGGCCTAGGGCCTTGGGGCCGGCCGGCCTAGGGTGTTTTTCCCTCTTCTCAACTTCAATTTTCTCTGGTGGCTTCCTGGTGCAATTATTTGCTTCTGTCCAGTACATCTTGTATGCTTTGCACCGCCCAAATCATGTGAACCACTCCTTCTTTGCCTTTGATGTCCACTTGCAACATTATTTCTCCACTTTGTGTCATTCACCTTGTCCCATGCTTAATCATTCATCACATGGTGCCATCTTTGCTGAAAATCACTTGTCCTTCCCATGCATGGCTGCTCCCTCCTTTGAATTATTTGCATGTGGTGGTAGGTAGAGAGCACAACTCTTTCCCGTGAACTCACTTTGATCAATGGATGTTAATCAAGCACATAAACCCTTTCCAAATCATGCTTAGATGTTTAATCCTCCTCTAACTTCGAAATTTCAGAATTGACTCAAAGCATGCAATGAGTTTAAATGAATAATTAGAGGGGAATTGAAACATCTTTACATTTGTAAGTCGAAAAATATTTCCCGACTACAATAATTTTGATTGCACCGGAACCGTTCACTTTCATGAATTGATAGCGAACAATCTCGAATTCAACCGCGGGTCTTGGGTTTAGGTTCTAATTTTTGCCAAAATGAGAAAGAGATTTTTGAAAAAGAGAATAATAAAGTTAGGAAAATTCTAATCCTATGGTGATGAAACTGAAAATTCTCTCTATGTTTGCACGAACCTACGCATCAATAATTCAAATGATATAAACACAGCGCGGCTCTATTCGTGTGTTTTATCTCAACTTGGTCCGGCCGTCATGGACAGGACGATCGCCAAAAATAGGTATGGAATTTTGGATGTGGCTTTATCAAGAAGAGGCAAATAAATCATAGGATGGCTCATGTCATTGGTTTAAAATAAGAAATAACATTGGAATGACCGAGCGAATAAAATCCAAATTGAATTGTTTGACCGAACTACCAATTGTTCAAAAGTGTATCATGTTCTTGCGTAGCAAAAATTCTCGACTCACTTACCTAAATTTTTCGCGGGTTGTCCTCCCGGCAGCCTATTCTTGACTCGACGAACGGGTTGAACTCCCGGCAGCTTTATTCTTGACTCGACGAACGGGTTGCCTCCCGTGAAGCGCTTCATTTATAGTCTATAGCTAGACTTTCTTCTTCTTCACTTCGGACCAACGCTCGGTGATGGCGCTGCAGTCTTGGGTACCCACTTCCGCACAATCCTTGGTGTGGGTTTGTCTTCTACGTTAGTCTTCTTTTTGATCTTCACAGGCGGGCTTTTAGCTTTCTTCTTGACGGGTGCAACGATCTTCTTTGTCGCGATGGACGCGACGACTTCTATCTCCTTTTCCGCTTCCTTCTTGTTCGGCTCCTCTTCTTTCTTTGGCTTCTCCTTTGTGACACGGCGGTGAGGCGGAACATATTTGATATTGATCATGTTGCATACCTCGAGGCGTGGACGAAACTTGAATTCGCTTGTGGTGCCATTGATGTCGAACTTTATCTCCCCCTTGCCAACGTCGATGTTTGCCCTTGCGGTCTTGAGGAAAGGCCTCCCAAGTATGAGAGGCGCCTTGCTCCCTTCTCCCATATCGAGAATCACAAAGTCAACTGGGGACTAAGTGTTCTCCAATCTTCACGGGCACGTCTTCGGCGATTCCCAAAGGATAGCGAACGGAATTGTCCGCTAACTCTAGGCACATGGCGGTGGGTTCCGGCTCCGGTAAGCATAGCTTCTCGAACACATTCTTTGGCATGATGCTCACACTTGCACCGAGATCACAAAGTGCTCTTTCGAACTGTAAGAGATCCAATGGAACACGGGATGGTAGGACATCCGGGGTCCCTCTTCTTTTCTGGAGCTTCATTAGCGATTGCCGCGCTACATTCCTCGGTTAGCTTGACAGTGCTTGGCGGTATCTCGCGCTTGTTTCCCATGATGTCTTTGAAGTAGCAAGAATACGTCGGAACTTGTAGAGCGTCCAAGAGAGGCATATTGATGCTCAACCTGCGTACCATGTCAACAAATCTGTTGAATTGCTCATCTTCATGTTTACCTTTGCGGTATCATGGCCTTGGCGGTAGAATCTTGGTGTCTATATCATCTAGCTCAAACTCCGGCTCTTCGGTGACTATCTCTGGCATAGGAGTAGGTGCCTTCTCCTTGATGATGGTCTCCACTTCAACTCTTGGCTTAGGCTTCCTTGCTCCCGCTGCATGTTCTGGTTCTTCGGTCTCCTTTCCCGAGCGAGTTTGAATTGCCTTAGCCGTCTCCGGACTTTGAGGTTGCCCGGGCAATTTTCCTTCGTTGCTAGATAGGCGTCCGGCGAGCTGGGCTACTTGTGTTTCTAGCATCTTCATCATGTTGAGTACTTGAAGGTTAGAGCTCCCGACCTCTGTCACCTTGCCATCAATGTTCTCCAAGATCTTGTCCATAGCCTTGAACTTGGTGACTGGTGTCCTTGTTGATCTTGCCTTGCTCCTCCATGAACTCCTTCAATTGTATACGAAGAGGCACCGAGTTTTGAATGGAAGAACTTGCATTAAATTGGGGTCTACCTTGCCCGTAGCGGAAGTTGGTCGGCAGGAATCCATTCTCCCTTCTTCATGTAGTCGAGCATCTTGGCTTCCTCCGGGCAATTCTTTTGCACATGGCCGTACTCTCCACATTCTTCACATGTAGACCTTGCTTCGGCCGCCTTCAAATCAATAGCTTGGGCTTCTCTCTTTTCCACTTCCATCTTCTCCAACCTTCTCATGAGCGAGTCGATCTTCCCTTCTAGCACTTCTTCACGTTCCACTTGTAATACACTCCTCGCGGCGCCCAAGGCTTGGAGTGGTTGTAGGCGTCCCGATGATGCCCATGCGTCATTGTCCGCCACCTTCTTGAATAGCTTGAAAACTTGAGTGGGCGTGAGCTCAATGATAGAACCTCCGGCCGATGCGTCAATGATCCCCCTTGATGCAGTAGTGAGGCCTTGATAGAACTTCTGGACCACATCCTCCCTTGAAAACTTGTGATGAGGTACTGGCGCGGATGTAGTCGTTGAAGCGCTCATAGGCTTCCGCAATAGTCTCCGTCGGGGCTTGCGCGAATGTTGCAATCTTGTTGTGCAGAATCTGGGTCTTGCCCGGCGAGTAGAACTCCGTCATGAATTCTTTCATCAAGGACTCCCAATTTTGCACCGTGTGCGGTGGTAGAGAATGAAACCATTGCAACGCTCTCCCAAGTAGAGAGAACGGAAAGAGCCTCGCTCTTATTTGATCTTGAGTCATCCCTTGCATGTCGAAGGTGCGGCATAGTTGGAGGAATGCTTGAAGATGTAGATTAGCGTCTTCTTTTCCAGTGAAGGGCGAGCTTTGCACCATCCTTATGATTGAAGTCTTGATCTCGAACGGAACTCCGATGTTGTCGAGGTTTTGGATCGGCAAGTCCCGAACGTCTGGAGTGCATAGCTCTCCGATCGTACGCTCCGGCTCCGGTAGCGCCATCCCTTGGTGAAGTGGCGCCTCCTTTGGACTTGTTAGTGGAGTTGCTTGGGGTGAAGACGATGAATCATCGGCTTCAACTTTTGGATCTACTAGTTCCGGCTTCCTTGATCGTGCTTCTCGTCTCCTTTGCCTGTAAATTTTTTCTGGATCATCCACAAAATTTTCGGGTTTGTTGGAGAGGCTCCTGTCCATCTCCTGTTAGGGGTTAGTGAAAAAAGAAAAAATATATACGAGATCTAAAAGATGAATATACAAGATCTAAAACATAAAAGAAAAATAAAGCAAAATCTAGATTAGATTGATTTTCGTGGAATAGATCCGTTTTTTTAGTTAGCTCAGAAAAATAAGAGATCCAAAAAGGTCAAAAAGAAAAATCAAGAAATATTTACGAATGTAAGTAAGATTGGATCTTAAATCAATGGTTCCCCGGCAACGGCGCCAGAAAAGCTTGTTGACGCTTCTTAGCGCCCCCGATTTATATGCCGCAAGCGCACGGTTTCGTGTAGCTTTTCCCTTAGAGTATTCCCCCAAGGTTTATCAATCCACGGAACCAAAGAGACAAGAAACAATCTACTAGCATAGAGATTCCTTTGTGTGAGATGGTGAAAACGAATCTAATCTATTGAAAACACGACAAACACCGAAGGTAGCAAGAGAAAGTTAGAGATAACCAATCTAGATCACCTAGATCATGCATATGTTGTAGTTCCAGCTAGATAAAGCGAAGTAAGATAGATGTGAATCTCAATGAAAAGCATCTTTAAACTCAAAACCTCCAATCCGATCCCTCGATACCCAACCTACTAAGTGGCAACGGCATGTCACGACGCCACCCCTTTCAACGAGATACCCTGAAGCAAGTCGAACCCCCTTTGGTAGTTCTGCCATGAACCTCTAGCCAGCATGACTATAAGATCATGCTAAGTGATCTATCTTGATAATAGATCTAGGATGAAGCGAACCCAAAGAAAAGCACGAAATCGAAAGAGGAGAACATGGTCGCTAAACATTCGGAAACACAAATAACTTCACCATGAATGATTGTACAGTACATCACAAGATCACAACCGGGGCCCTACCTTGATCTTGATGATCCTAGCTCCAGAACTCCGACGTGGTCTTCCTTGCAAGGTTCCCACGTCGGCTAGGGCAAACCCTAGACAACTAGCACAACCCTCGGCTCTCCGAGAGGTGTCCCTCTATCTTCTCTGCTCCGTGGCGTCGTCTCCCGAATTGATCTCCGCGTGAACCTTGGGGAGGGGTCTTTAAATAGCCTCAGGGAACCCTCGGTCAAAGGGGAGGTCGAACCGACCTAAAAACAGGCTGGGCCGGCCGGCCCAATGAGCCTAGGCCGGCCGGCCTGGGTCTTTCCTTCGCCGGCTTGTGCTCAACTTTCTCCCCATGTCTCCTGGAATCTTCTAGAGTTTATGTCTTTCACGATTGCAGCCCTTTAGACGTCGTTATCTTCGAGATTTCTTCGAGGAGAAGGATAGGATGGAAAATCCTTCCTTAAATATCTCTTTGCTTTGCTTAGCCCCGAAGTATCTCGATCTTATCTTGTGGGCTTTGTCTTTTGGGCTTCATTGGAGGGTGGATGTGCATGAACGGGCCTCTAATCATCATGGCCTTCGATCCTTTGTTCAGGCTTTGGCCTTTGTCTTTCTTCGTGTCATCGTGTGATCGTGGGCCTCGCCATTTCATGCTCCAAAATTGGTCAAAAAACTGCAAAAACGAAGTACCTCCAAAATATATGTGCAAACGTGAAAACGACCAATAACTGGGCCGAGGTTAGGATGGTTAGTGATTTTGATATTAAATTCATGCCATTATCAAAGTTAAACAGGGGATAAAATGGATACTTAAGGAGCGCCAACATCAGTATAAACAACAACCTTTGCTCCAACCAAGTAAGATCTAAACTTATCAATAGCAAAAACAACTGCAAGGAGCTCTTTTTCAGTAGTGGCATAATTTAATCGTGCTCCTGTCAGAGTTTTGCTAGCATAAGCAATTGCATGATGCTTCTTATCTTTGGTTTGGCCTAGGACCGCACCAACGGCATAATCACTAGCATCACACATTATTTCGAATGGGAGGCTCCAATCTGGGGGTTGAATGATTGGAGTCGAGATGAGTGTCTTTTTTAGGATTTCAAAGGCTCGAAGACACTCATTCGTGAATTCGAAGGGCGCATCCTTAGCTAAGAGGTTTGTAAGGGGTCTAGCGATTTGAGAGAAGTCTTTAATTAAACGGCGATAGAACCCCGCATGACCTAAGAGGCTACGGATCCCCTTGACGTTAACTGGAGGTGGGAGACATTCTATAACGTCGATTTTTGCTTTGTCCACCTCAATTCCCCTCTCGGACACAAGGTGTCCAAGGATGATGCCTTCGCAGACCATGAAATGACATTTTTTCCAATTCAGCACCAGGTCCATTTCTTGGCATCGCTGCAAGACCCTGTCTAAATTTTTGAGACAATGATCAAAAGTTTTTCCATAGACAGAGAAATCGTCCATGAAAACTTCCATGATTTCCTCGATCATATCTGAAAAGGTAGACATCATGCACCGCTGAAATGATGCGGGAGCGTTACAAAGCCCGAAAGACATCCTCCGATAAGCATAGGTTCCGTATGGGCAAGTAAATGTGGTCTTGCTTGGATCATCAGGGTGGATGGGAATATGGTGATAACAGGAATACCCATCAAGGAAATAGAAGAAATAATGCTTGGCCAAGCGCTCTAACATTTCGTCAATGAAGGGCAGCGGAAAGTGGTCTTTCTTTGTGGCCGAGTTAAGTTTCCGATAATCTATGCACATCCTCCACCCCGTGACAGGTCTTTGAGGTATGAGTTCGTTTTTGCTATTTTGAACAATTGTCATACCTCCCTTCTTTGGTACAACTTGTACCAGGATCACCCACTCGCTATGTGGCATGGGATAAATGATCCCGGCGTGTAAGAGTGTAAGGACCTCTTTCTTAACAACATCTCTCATTGTATTGTTTTGCCTACGTTGAGGCTCCCTAGAAGGTGTGCAGGTAGAGTCGATAGGGATACGATGAGTGCAAAGGGTAGGACTGATCCCTTTTAGGTCCTCGAGTAAATAGCCAAAGACGGATCTATGCTTTTCTAATACGGCTAAGAGTTTAGCCGTCTCCTTGTTGGAAAGGTGACTACTAATGATGACGGGAGTTTGTGTGTCACCATTGAGGAAAGCATAGCGAAGACCGTCGGGAAGGACTTTTAGTTCTATTGGAGGTCGTGTTGGCTTCTCGTGAATGGGCAGTTCGAGTTTTTCCTCTAAGTCGTCCTCTTCTTGGATGAAGAGTTCAGCACCTCATTCTAAGGAGGGCTTAGAGTCATCTTCTGGCATGACTGCCAACACTTCCTTAATTGGTCCTTCTTGGGGAACAGATTCGGCCATGGTTTTCCCCCAAGAGACACTTGAAGTTCTCCTAGATTAAGAACATCTAGGAAGAGCTTTTCTACGGGAGGCCCTATCAAGATGTTAAATCCTGGACTTCGAAGACATGGAAGTCTAGAGCAATATCTGTTTCCCTGTGCCAAACTGGCACTTCGTGCATAATCTCAATCCCTCTTAATGTGGAACGTGGCCCAGTTCTAAGGGATTTTGTAGTTGGAGTAACACGTCTTTCGCCTAGGCGATCGGAAGCGAACAAAGCAGAAATAATGTTTACTCCGACCATGGGATTGTAAAGAGCCGTGACTGCAGTCCCTTCTATGGAACTTGGAATGGTTAAGTAGGGGGCATGAAATTGGATTATTTCGGGAGATGTTTCCCCTTCTTGTACCCATTCGTTGCTCCTGATAGCGGTCACCCTTTTTACGGTCTCAATAAAGGGAAGCCTTATCGAGACCGCCCGGTGGGTCTAAAGGGACTGGAGGCCTTTTCTGGAGGGGATATAATGTGGTATTGCCAAAGTCATAGAATATATCCTCCTCAATGTTAAATGGGAATTCCGGAGGCAGAATTTCTTCCTCCTCCGGGTCTTCTGGTTCAAGGGAAGGTCTGGTCGATAATTCGTCATGGGTTACTAAAGAGTGAATGGGCTCAGCTATCGAAACTTCCTCCTGGCTTGAAGGTTGTACTACTGGGAGGGGTTCTGTGAAGGAGGTGTTCTCTAGGATACGATCCAGGAGTGCCACCCCTTCGGAAGTGGTTTTATAGGCGAAATATCCCCCAGCGGTGATATCAAGCTGTTGGGCTGTGTCATTGTTCAGCCCCAACCAGAAGTGCTAAAGCAGCACATGGTCGGGAATGGACAAGTCTGGGCCGGGCATGTGTGAGTTGTGAGAATCTAGCCCAGGCTGTCCCATGGGTCTCCTTCTCATCCTGATGAAAGTCAAGGATTTCTTTACGCAGGGAAGCGATGTGAGAAATAGGGAAGAATGCGAGACAGAACCTGTTTCGCAATTCCTCCCATTCTCCATTTACCTTTCCTACATTATGGGTGTACTATTGTTTCGCTTTCTCAGCAAGGGAGAAAGGAATTAACTTCCACCGAAGTGTTTCTTGTGCCATGCCTGCAATGGACAAGCAAGAGCACATTTGCTCAAACTCTCGTAGGTGATGGTAGGGATTTTCTAGCTCATATCCTGAGAAGGGTTGTTCCCGGACCATGGCTATAAAGCCAGGGCGGAGTTCAAAGCCTGAAGCTGTGATTGGTTTGGATGACTATGGTGGCTCTAAGAACTCGCCCGAGGGAGCAGAGAGTTGGTGGATAGAAAGGGTATCCATGGAATAAGGATAAAAAGAAAAGAAAGGATAAAAGAAAAGATACATGAGCAACTAGGTTCGAAGACAACTACAGCAACCGATCCCCAGCAACGGCGCCAGAAATGCTTGTTGGTATTTCTTAACTCTTACAGAGAAGTCTGCAAGCGCACAGAAATATCGTTGTAGCACTTCACCCAGGAGTATTCAGGGTATCATATTTTCCACGAGGAACGGGTGTGTAACTGTCTTCTATCTAGATTACCTCAAAGAAGATAAGAGATAAAGAGACCTTAGAGTAGTGTGATTCTGATCTATGGATAGATTCAAGCGAAGATACACTAATGTTTCCACTCGCTCACTTCAGGCACCGGTTTGACCCTGGTCTGCCAAGGAATATCCGGTATCGCTCTATGTCATACCCAGGCGGGGGGGAGTGCACTAACCACGCAGACTGTCTCCGTAGCGGACGGACAGGGCTGTCACCACCTGCCATCTACCCCACAATACTAGCTGAGTACGAGACAAACAAAGGTAATCTAAGGCCCAGACACCACGCCTATGCCTTCGACTACTACTCTAGAGTTGCGCAGGGTTATCCCGTCTTTATCAGGGGCCCTCTTCTAGAGTATCCGCTACGAGAATGGACGATGAACCCGCGAACAAATGAGAATAGAAGAATAACTTTACTAGAACTCACCGAATAGAAGAACCCGGATATGTACTCCAAATGTACCGTATCCGTAGAGGTACAAAGCCGAAGAGATGCCGACAAGTCCAGCTCTTCTCCGAACTCCTTCCTCACACACTTCCTAAGCTAATGATAAAAAGAGGTGAAGCCTCCCTACTCTTCTCCTTCACATATGAAATGGTGTGTCTTGTGAGAGGTGGAGGGAGCCCCCTTTTATAGTCTTCAAGGTCGGTTCCCGCCAAAAGCATATATGGTAGGTGATCAGGAGGAGTAGGGGGCATGCCACGTTGAAGTGCACCTGGATGGAGGCCGGCCCTACCTGGTTGCCTCTCATCCTTATCTTCCTCGGGGAGTCTAATCTGTGGGCCCATGTCAAGATCTCGTGGTGCATTTGCCTTGGTTACCCCATTTTCTTTGACATGTGGGCCCTCCTTGTAAGTGACACATTTTAGTGTGGATCTTTTGTGCATTTTTCCTCGTGTTCACTTGTGTTTTCCCTCTTTTACAGATGTGGGTGCCTGCAGATGACAATTCACGAAAACTCGTGGAAATGGTTAGTTGTAAGCCCTATATCTATGTTTGGTGATTATTTCCGGTAAAAAGCTACAAGAGTTGACAGTCGAAAACGACACTTAAGGACCGTCAACATCTTGTACAACCACCTTAATCTTGCCGATCTAAACAACAGCATCGGCTTTAGACTTCTCTGAGTTAGCTTCTAGCTGCACTTCTTGCTTCTTCTTCTCCTTCACATGGTATTCCAACCGCGGAGGAGCAAACTGCGCTAGTCTGTGCTGAGACCAGTCTGACCGGTCGTAGGGGACTGGTCTGACTAGTTGGGCCCGCTGTGCTGGACCAGAATGGTGTGGCCCCAATCGGTCATGTACTGGCATCCTGGACCCATCCTCCCTCTAATATGGCGGTGGATATGGCATTGGAAAGCACTAAAGCCAAATTTCCACATGCTCCCACACCGAATTAATAGCATTTGATGCCGGTGGATCCCATGGCACAGTATGTACTAGTTGCGGAGGGAATTGTGGAAAATCACCTCTGCGCCTGCTGAATTCTCTCCTTGGAGGTGAAGCATTGCCTTGACGCGGTGGTGAGCATGGTCTCTTTTTTAATGGCCGATCTTATTGAACGGCCTTTGTGTACTTATTCAATAGCTGCCCAAAGTTAGGTCCTTGATTTGCAGATCTTCCCTGCACCTTTGGCTTGTTCGTCTCCCAAGTACCCACTTCTAAACGCTTTGGCTTGAATGTCCGGGCTTGAACTCTGGACCGGTCTGACCGGTCGATCCGGTCTGACCGGTTGGTGACACCGGTCTGACCGGTCGCGCCTAGACAGCAGGCTGACTGGCAGAATCTCCTTGCCCCCTGGGCTTAGGGGCATTCACAATGATCCTCAAAGTTGGCTTTCCATCAGGAGTTTTATCAGCTACAACTTCTCTGGTCAGAATTTTATCATTTGCATTCATCAGCCTTGAATCACCAATCACAATATTCTTACCTTTAGCCCCTTCGGCTTGATCTGGCCGAACGAGAACTTTTGGATTGTTCAGCTCCAAAGTGTGAATAGGGAAGGGAGTCTTGTCCACTTGCATCTCAGAAAGTACCAATCGTCTTTTGTCTACAGCCGATTGGATCTGTCGACGAAAAATATTACAATCATTAGTTGCATGCGAAAAAGAATTATGCCACTTACAATATGCATGCCTTATCAATTCTTCCGCCGATGGTATAGCATGAGATAAATGAATGTTTTCATGTTTAAGTAATTCATCAAAAATTCTATCACATTTAGAAACATCAAAATTAAAGTTCATCTTATTCTGCCAATTCTTTTGAATTGGCTTAAGTGAAGGACATGTAGATGGTTTGTCCTTTGATGGCCAAACAAACTCAGCGGTACACACTCCTTTTTCCTCATCATCCGAACAATCAGAATCATTCTCTACTACATGTGTGTTGGACCGATGAGGTTTAAAAGAATCTTTGAATTCTTAAACTTGAATTCTAAACCGATGGCTCGCATTTGGAAGTGATTAATAGTAATAAAATCAAAGCCCTCAAGCTTTTCTTTCAAGTAAGTACACAAACCATTGTAAGCCAAATCCAGTCTTTCCCAGGAAGCGACAAATTAAAACCTCGAATTTAACAGCTTTAAATCTTTGGAAATAATCTAAAACCGATTTGTCTCGATTTTGCCTAATCGATGTCAGATCTGCCAACTTAGCCTCGGTTTCTCCGCTAAAGAAGTGATCATGAATTTTGCACTCTAGTTGATTCCAATTCAGAATCGAGCCCAGAGCAAGCGAAGAAAACCAAGAGAAAGCGGTCCCCATTAATGACAAAGAAAATAAGCAAACGCATAAAGTATCATTAAGACCCGCTTCTCCCAACTGTAAAATATATTGGCTAACATATTCCCAAGTTGTACGAGAGTCATCACCATTAAATTTAATGAACTCAGGAGGATATGGTTTTTGATAAAGATGTGAACTACCCATATCAATCCCAAGTTTAGTTTTAAGCACCCCAGCCAAATCCTCTTTAAATCTACAGAAATTGGCTTGGTAATTACTACTGGTCGAAGCAAGTAAAGAAGACAACACACGTTGTGCACTAGGACCAGTGTAAGCCATGGTAGAATTATGAATCCCTTGATTTAGGGTTAAGATTCCAAAATCGAGGTGCTCTTTGTGACCTTTGGACTTCCTGATATTTTCAGGAATGCCACTGTTCTGATTATTTAAGTGAGCCAGGCCAATCTGGGTCTTTCACTTGCTGCAGCTTTTGCTAATCTCATCAGTCTTTCATGTTAGGTTTTGTCTTGTCTTCCTTCGATTTCTCAGCCCCTGAGCATATGTGTGAGAAAAGGCTTGTGATATTCCGCATGGCACCGAAGAAGTCGAAGCACCAGAGATCTGAGAAGGAGGCGACGATGGCTGACGGGTGGAAGAAAAGTAAGTTGTCAGAATCCGTGATTTCTTCCCTTGTTAGTCGTCGTCTTTTGCAATCAAAGGCCTTGATTCAGTGGCAGTCAGCCGAAGGCCATGAAAGGCCCTATGAAAAGACCTCAGAGATTTCTTTTTAAGTCTTTTGTTGAGCGTGGCCTTGCAGTTCTGATTTGTGATTTCTTGCGTGGGCTTCTTTTCTTTTGGGGAATTTAGCTTCATCATCTGACCCCTGATTCAATTCTTCATATAGCCATTTTTGTCCATCTGTGCGAGACTTTTCTTGGAATTTACCCCCACTTTGATCTTTTTAAGAGTCTATTTTCCTTGAATCTGTTTCCCAATCTTAGGAATATTGCTGGGGTAGGAGGTGCTGATCTCCAATTTCATCCTGGCATGGCGGAGAAGTATACTCCGTATACTCTGCACCATCAGATTGGGGATTGGAAGGCGGAGTGGTTTTATATTGATAACCATGCTCCTGCTCTTTCGGAAAGGACTCCTGGAGCTCCGCATCAGCGAAACGAGTGGTATGCTCGTGCTGAGAATGTGGATCAGGTGGGTGAGCTTCTTAAGAAGATTGCTACTTGGCGGAAGAAGGGGTGACTAGGGCGACAATTGTGATATCTTGGCTCAGGAGACAGTATCAGCCGTTGCAGTGCGCAGCCACTTGGGTTTTGAGTATACTGGCCTATATGATCCCTCTCTTTTTCGTCAGGGAAGACTTGTCAAGAGGAGGCCCTGGTTCTACTTCATAACCTTTTTGAAGGTGTGGATTCTTTTCCTCTTCTTCCGGAGTTATTCCACATCAGAAATCCGTCGAGATAGGTGAAGTTCTGGATGGTCGAGTGCTTTTTTGGACTGCTTTTTTGCTTTTTAAAGCTGATCCTGGGCCTTTTGCTTGCAG
Organism: Panicum virgatum; assembly: GCF_016808335.1. NCBI lineage: Eukaryota > Viridiplantae > Streptophyta > Magnoliopsida > Poales > Poaceae > Panicum > Panicum virgatum. Next base: position 33,916,231 of record NC_053144.1, on the reverse strand, counting down.
GAGGATTTACTGGTGTTCCGGAGTGATGCTCCGCTCCCAGAAGTGCATCGGCCGCTTCATCAGACTCCAAGTTCGCATTGGCCATTTGTTGATTCTCATCCAGATCCAGCTGAGTTGGATGATTTATCAGGCAAAGATTCTGATGAAGGTGCTACCCTTGCAGAGGATGTGAAGGGTAAGGCGGTCGAGTCCTTGGATCGGGAGGAGAGCCCTAAGCCTGAAGCCGGCATTAGTTGTCCTAAGAAGCCGAGGACAATTGTGCGGAAGAGGAGGGCTAGTAGTGATGCCAGGTAACTCGTCAAGTTTTTTTTGGTCTTTTTCTGAGCTTGCTATCTGATACGTTTGCTTCTGTTGTAGCCCTGGGACTGCGCCCAAGCAGAGGCGAGTAGTTGGGGAGGAGATTCCTGTGGCTGCCACTCCTTCTGATGTGGGAGAATCGTCGGGGAGGGGCGGTGGAGTGGGATCGCGACCTTCGGAGGAGATTCCAGTTGGTGAGCCCATCATACCACCTTATAATGGTTCGAAAGTTCTTCCGGTTGCTCGATTGCTTCACGAGGAGAGAACAGTAGGTGCTTCGCCAGATCTTAGAGAAGAAGAGGAGTCGAGTGACAGCCTTCTGGATGAGATTACAACATCCTCTCCTTGTTTTGAATGTAACCATGGCGAAGATCTTGAGGATGACCCGCAGTTGACGCTTGGGAATATGAAGAAGTTCCAAATGAATGTTCGTGAGTTCACCAAGTTTTCTATGGTGAGTACAATTGTCGAGTACTTTTTCCTTCTGTGGATGTTTCTGGAGACTGATTGTGTATTGTTGCAGCAACTGGCCAATCGCTCATATCTGAAGTCTCAGAAACTGAAGGAGATGGAAGCAGATCGCCAGAGGATCGTTCTTCTTGAGGTGGAGAATGCTGCCCTAAAGAAGGATAAAGCTGCACTCGAGCAGAAGGTCAAGATGCTAAAGGAAGTGATTCAAAAGAATCGAGGTAACTTCCTGTGTTATCTTTGTTGTGGATCCCTTTTGCTTGGTTGCATGTTTGTTGAATTTCTTGTTGTGTTATCAACAGATGGGACCGAGAGCCATCATAGAGAGCTGCAGGAACTCAAGGTGGTGGCTCAAACTGTAGTAGACTCGATTGGTCTGACTGAAGAATCTGGTAGCTGTTTGGTTGATCGGCTGCAGAGGGCTCCTCAGAAGTTTGCTGAGTACTTGGCTAAAGTGTGACACCTCAGGTTTTAGCACATTTAAATACAATCAATGTACCTTAGTTAAAGTTAAAAGAACAATTTGAGAAATTAATTCAAAGAGAAAGGATCAAATAAAAGACATATCATACAAAAGAAATTAAAGGAAAAAGAAAAAGGAGTGAAAAGCTACTCAAAATTTAATTCAAAAATGTGCACAAAATTTTTGTTGGCTCATGAGAGGTGTTTCAATTGACATGTGCTCAATTGAACTTCAGCCAAAATCAAGTCAAAAACTGAATAAAACTAAAGTCCTTTTGTGCAAATATGCAAATGTACCAATAGTTCAAAATGTGAGTTTCAAATGAAAATTTGCATAAAACGAAAGTTGTAGATCTTGAAAAGTTATGCAAAAGTGGTATTCAACACTTTTCCATTTGAGCCCTCCAAATAGGAGATAATTTCAGTTTACCGAGAGGTCCCTGGAATTTTCAGAAAACGCAAAAGAGCCCCCATCTCCATCTCTCTCTCTCCCGGCTGGCTCTGTTTCTCCCGCCGCCCGCCGTACGCCACCGGTGGACTTCGTCCACCGCGCGCCCGCGGCCAAATGGACCCGGGAAGTACCCCAGCGCCACCTGGCCCGCCCCTTGGCACCTCCTCGCGCGCACACGCGTCCCAGGCCGCTCCCCGAGCCGCCACGACACCCCCTCCCTGCGCCACGCCGCTGCAGCTCCGCCCGCTCGCCGTCATGCGCCTAGGGATGGATCTAAACATCCGAATTCTTAGAACAAATTTGATATTTTAAAATAGATATGCTTAAAATTTTATGCTAATCTTTTTTTTATAATATCAAGCATATTATTACACATAAGAATAAAATTTTGTATAAATTTTTTTATGTATTATTTGCTCCCTACAATTAAAAAGGTGAAAAAAGATTCGTATCCGTATCCGATCCGTATTCGAATTTTTATATCTATTATTTGAGAATATATATGATAAATTTGAGGTTTAGTTTTTTTGAATCTTTACAAGATCAATGTTAAGTACAAGGCTATGAATTTACATAGTAAATTCTACATCTTATTTGTTCATAATCAAAGAAAAATGACCAAAAATCTGACATTCGAATAGACATCCGAATCCATCCTTACGTGCGCCCCTGACCCAAATCGACCGCCCCTAGTCGCTACATCCCTCGCCCAGGAGCCCTTGGCCTATAAGAACTCCCAGAGCTCCACCGTCGCGCCCCTTCTCCTCCTTCTTCTTCCTCCCGCTGCTCCGCCATGGCCGCCGAGATCCAGCTCTCGCGGACCGGCTAGCCCAGCCCCACATTGCCCCCTCCGACCACCGCAACAGCTTCGCCACCTCCTAGTCACGCTCCACGCGTGCGGAATCGAACCCAAACCTCCACCCGACGCCGTTCCCCTTTTGCGCCGCCACCGGCGAGCTCAGGCTCACCGCGGACCGGCCAGCTCCGAAGGAGACCGAGCACGACAGCTACCCCAGAAGCATCCACGAGCTCACGCAGTGCTCGTGCGCGCCTTGTTCCCCTACCCCGAGCCCTCCTTCACCTCCTGCGCCGGCTAACCGAACAACCGACCCGCCATTGACGCCGACGAGCTCGAACCCGTGCACCAAACACTCGAACGTCGACCAGGGTAGGTGTTCCTCGATCCCTTCTCTCCCACGCGCCTCCCCGTGGCAGCCCCAGTAAGCCCTGCACCGCAGAACACCACCGGCAAGATGCCATGGCGGAGAAGGCCGGCGAAGGACCCGGTTGTAATTTCTTTTTTTCGTTTAAGGGTGTTTCTGCAAGTTTTTCAGTGTATACCAGTGAACTCCTAAAATGCGAAACAAATCACAGAAAAATCAGAAAAATGCAAACAAACTGATCTGGATTCCTTGTAACAAGATCTACAAATTTTGTAACATTCACATTTGCAGAAACTCAACCGAATTTAATCTAGGGAAAAGAATAAGAAAACCACCTTATGCATGTTCATGAAGTTCTGCCCATCAAATGACCTTGATTTTTGGATATGTTATCACCATGGTAATTTTAAGATCACAGTAAAAAGATGGCACCCAACCAAAGCAGTATCATATTGGAACAATCAAGATTCTCTAATCTATTGTTAGCTTTCTCGATTTAATTCTGGAAAATATGCACATGAACTTGCTCTGAAATTTTTACTGCGTGCATGTAAAACTAAAACACTGTTAATACCTAAATTTCAGATTTATTAAAGTCCATTTGCTATATACCATGATTTATGCTTTTTTAATCAACTTAATTCCTCATATATAGTTCTTATGCTCAGAAAAATCTATATTTATTTCTGGAGTCTCTTTTTAGCTCTGTGTTCCTGTATAAAAATTTTGAGCTGGAGTTACTGAGTTTTGCTTTGTCGAATAATCATGCTTAGCATCTTAGGGCTAGGTTTACTATTTTGTTCTGAGTAATCTACAATGTTTCTGATCATTAGTTTTGGGCATGATCTTGTTTAGAGTATGCTCTAACTGTAATAAAAAGTTCATATGCAATACTGGTTAAATGCACCTTGAGATTTATGCAAACTTATGCTAAGTTAACTGAATAACTAATTTACCATAGTGAGTTAAATCTTGAAAAATTTTCTGGAGTATGTCTAACTCATGACTAGTCTCTGGTAAAAATTTGAGAGCCATATCTCTAGTAAAACTCTCTGTAGAATTAATCTTAGTTAAAAGCTTGCTGTTTTTGTTCTTTTTATCACCTCAGTTATATAAGTGAATAAAATCTGTAAAAATTTCAGTGCTGAGTAGATGCTATGAAGTTGCTCTCGTAAAATTTGTAACACCAGAACCCATATTAAACGTTCTGTACAAAAAGATGAAGTATCTAGAGTGATCTACTTGCATGAATAGTTATAGTTTTTGCTTTGTGGTTAAATGCTGAAATCTATACCATAAGTACTTAATTTGAGTCTAGGTTACTTTAGTGTTTCCTCACTAGCTCATTAGTAAATTTGGGTTGTTACGAAATAATGAAAGCATGCTTGTGTGTTGAAATTAAAAATGGAAACCAAAACCCCACTCATTCATGAAGAAACGTAGTTATGTTTACTACTCTATAAATGACTGCCCATGAAATAAACTGTTGAAGTCATCACTAAAGTAACTTTTGTTGGACTACAACTTTATCGTGAAGGAAAAAAATTGTTATCCATGAATAACTCATAATCTTGCATTGCATATAGAAACGGTTAATCTCGCGGACGGTGACTACGAATTGGTGCCCGCGGACTCTCGTGCGGAGCAGGAGGTTAATCTAAACTGTACTAACTTGTCTCAAGACCTGGGCCAAGCCCCAGAGGCTTTTCTGCCTGACAGTGTTGGTTTTCCAAGAAGGCAAGCCCCGGAGCATAATCCCACTATTTTTCCGAATTATCATTCTGCTATCTATTTATTAATGTATGGTAATAGTTGGTTTTCTGCATTTAAGTTTTCTAGGCGTTGATCGAAAACCCTAGATGCATGATCCATAGGAACCTATGTTTGATACCGGATCTTTTTATCGACTAGTTGCCATGCTAAATAGGTACGGTAGAAGTCGAGTGTTTTCCTGCCTCTCGCGAGCAAATAGGAATTGTACTGACTTTAATTCCTGTTGAAATGTAAGGACAACGGGCGGGGTTGTGTAGTTGTGATACCCCGCTGGTGTAGTCAAAAATGGCTAAGGTCGCGGTGTGTGGCTCATTTCGTTAAGCGTTTGAAAGTACTAGCCACATACCGAGAAATATGGTAATCGGTAAGCTTAAGTACCTGATTGGACCGGCGAGTGGAACGATCTCGCACCCTCCTGGTAGAAGTAGGGTTTATTTTTATGTCGCGACGTACGGGTGCAGAGTGGTCGGACTCTGTAGTCGGGGAGGGTGTTCCGGATCCACGGACTAGAAAGAAAGGGGAAAAGTAGCGTGGGCGGGAGCGAAGTCGATCCCCATGCGTGTGGTCTAGGTTCCCCTAGCCAGGTTGAAATTCGATTCGGAATCGTCCGCCTCTCACGGCATGAGATTGCTTAATGATTTCGGTCACATAGAGTAACAAGTGGAACATGATGATGGTAATACTGCTGGTTGATTAAATGATTGCTCTACCATGTTTGAGTAGAGTTAGTTGCAAATTTAGAATGGTTAATCCCACTAGAATCTGGCTAAGTAAAACCTGAAAGTAAGGATCAACACTTAGCGGCATTTTTGGCAAACAAACCCCACCAACCAAAAAGCCTTGCATGTCTAGTTATCGGACTATGTTATATCCGGAGACGGGTCAGTCTTGCTGAGTATTAGTATACTCAGTCTTGCTTGTGGCACTGTTTTTCAGGTTCTAACTTTGAAGATCTGTTTGCGAGTCTTACATGGCCTTGTACTCTGCCTCCGGGTTGGTCTGTTGAGTGGGATGGCCCTTCAGCTGGTGCTGACCACCCTCCCGCTGAGTGATGCATTCGTACGGGCTTTATCGATGCGTCACGTTATCTCGCTAGTTATCTTTACTGCTTCCGCTGAACATGAGACTTAAATAATTGAGTAGTTGGAACTCCGTAGTACTTTGCTTCTCTGAACATGGTTTGTAATAAATTTTCTTTCCGCTGCAATCACTCTGAGATGTATGAAAATGGTTTGTGTTGTAATCTCTGGGCTCACCTTCGTGTGAGTGTTGTCTGCTGATCCTGGAATAGCGTGGCTTTTATCGAGGCTTCACTCGAGGAACTACCGGTGAGTGCCAAATTGGGTCAGAGTTGCTTAGCAACAAAGATCAGTGCACCCGGGCCCAGTAGTTTTGGGTGGTTCCACCACATAAAGCTTCTAGGAGTTGTGTAGCGCAAGCTCTCGGACTTGTTAAGTCATATTGGCCTTTGGCTAAGATAGCCATTCTTGGCGATGGTATGTGTTCAAAATGTAACCATGACCAGTTTTTCAAGTATGTAGAGGATGCTGAATCTGTGGCCGACCAAATTGTAAAGTTGATATAACAATAGGATGTACTGTATCTTCTCCTTGCCATGTAAATATAACATTATTGAGAACGGGTTGTCCAATTCTTCTAAAGAACCTTGCCTGAGCGATAAGTAGTCGCAAAGTCAACTCGTGTAGATATTTAGAGAACTTGTCTCTAAGGATGCAGAGATCATGTCTCTTATCCTGACCGCTCGAGAGCCCATGCCTTTGATTGATTAGGGGGGGACTAATTGAGTAGTCGATGGAGTATCGACTCCTGAAGAAGATGGAGAACTTGTCTCTAGGGCCACGGAGAGCGTGTCTCTTAGCCCCGACTAGTCGATAGGCCATGCCTTTGACTTTGACTTAATAAAAAAAAGGTTGGTACTCGAGGTAGCCGATGGAGTAACGACTCCTGAAGAAGGTAGAGAACTTGTCTCTGGGGCCGCGGAGAGCATGTCTCTTAGCCCTGACTACTCGATAGGCCATGCCTTTGACTTTGACTTAACAAAGAAAGGTTGGTACTCGAGGTAGACGATGAAGTAACGACTCCTGAAGAAGGTAGAGAACTTGTCTCTAGGACCGCAGAGAGCATGTCTCTTATCCCCGACTACTCGATAGGCTGTGCCTTTGACTTTGACTTAACAAAGAAAGCTTGGTACTCAAGATAGCTGATGGAGTAACGACTCCAGAAAAAGGTAGAGAACTTGTCTTTAGGGCCGCGGAGAGCATGTCTCTTAGCCCCGACTAGGCCGTGCCTTTGACTTTGACTTAACAAAGAAAGGTTGGTATTCGAGGTAGCCGATGGAGTAACGACTCCTGAAGAAGGTAGAGAACTAGTCCCTAGGGCCGCGGAGAGCATGTCTCTTAGCCCCGACTACTCGATAGGCCGTGCCTTTGACTTTGACTTAACAAAGAAAGGTTGGTATTCGAGGTAGCCGATGGAGTAACAACTCCTGAAGAAGGTAGAGAACTTGTCTCTAGGGCCGCAGAGAGCATGTCTCTTAGCCCCGACTACTCGATAGACCGTGCCTTTGACTTTGACTTAACAAAGAAAGGTTGGTATTCGTGGTTGCCGATGGAGTAACGACTCCTGAAGCTGTCTTGTGCACTTGATTTGAACTCCGAAGGACCATGTTTCTTTATTGAAATTTCAAATCCGGGGAGGTGATCTCTGACAGCTTATGGATAGAACTTTCGCAGGTGCTCGATGTTCCATGAGTTGGGGACTTCTAGTCCGTCCGCGTAGATTAGTCGGTAGGAGCCTGGTCTTGTGACTTTAGTGACGATGAAAGGTCCTTCCCATCGTGAGTGGAGTTTGTGCAGACCTGTTTCATCTTGAATTCTGCGGAGGACCATGTCCCATACGTTGAAAGATCTTGTCTGAATGTTGTGATCGTGATATCTTCGCATGTTTTGAAGGTATCAGGTGGATCATAGCAATGCATTGCATCTCATCTCATCGAGTGAGTCTAGTTCCAGTTGGCGACTTCCATCGGCTTTTGCTGAGTTATACATCTCTAGACGAGGTGACTTCCACATGATGTCTGCCGACAGTATTGCTTCGGAGCCGTATACCAGGAAGAAGGGTGCTTGACCAGTAGCCTTGCTAGGTTGAGTGCGTAGCCCCCAGATTACCATTGGTAGTTCTGTAAGCCATTTGCCTCCCTTCTAATGGGGACATGGGTTCCCGATCTTCCGTCAGGTTATGGATAACTCTCGTTGTAGGCGAAGCGAGACACACCGATCCGGCTTCAGATCCTAAGACCCGAATCCAGCAATTTTAGCACCACAACTCCTCTGGTTATCAACCGTGTCACAACTCGGTTGACCTCACCAAGAAGGCTAATCCTTGCAAGCACAACGAAGAACACAAGCAAGAACTCGAAAGAACGCAGCTCAATTGAAGTGACTCTGCAGATGAATGATTAATCTCACAAGTTGGGGTCTCACAAACCGACACGGCGGCGAAACTATTCTCGACAGAATAATCTAAGCAAAACCCAAAGTCTAATGATGGTGGAGGCGGCAGCTAATAAAGGGTTTAGGTCATGCAAGACCTCCCCTGGTCGCACCCCTAATGGGCTCAACTCGATACATGGCCCAAAGACCGAAAAACGGTGATGCAACACCGAGACAGATTCTGGATGTTATCTTGTTTCGATGATTCCTGTCGACTCCTGATCAATTTTGGCCTGAGACTGGTACAGTTGGAAGTGTCTTGGAATTATCTTTGCAACCATATAAAGTGCGCCCAAATCCGAGCCTGTATGGGACCGTGGCGTCCGTTTTAGTGCGGGCTGTTCCTGGAGTTCGAAATAGACTCGAGCTCGAATTTGATTGGGCCTCCAACTTGGGTTGAACGCCCTTGCTGGCCTCCTAAGGAGGTGGCCAAGGTGGAGGACATCCAAGGGACTCCTTGGTGTGCCTCCCACCTCCTTTGAGCGTGCTCCAACTTGGGCCAGGATCCCAAGAATGTACAACAAGCCCATGACGATGATGTAGCTTTCGGCAAAAACAATGGCAGAATGTCTTGATCTGAAGACCTTGCCGATGAGATATTGAGGTGGTACCAGATCTATTTGAAAGCCATCAAGAGCTCATGTACCTCCATCGCACTCCGAATGACTGAGTTATGACCTTCGCAATGATTCACTGTCAGTCTACCAACGAACCGAAAGTTCAACTTTACATTTGTGCCTACAATCAAATATTGACATGTACAAGTGGAACCAAGTGAATTATACCAAAAATCATTATGCAAATATTGAAACGAGCTCACCTTGTGTTTAACTACCATGGTCGTATCCATAGGTTTCATGTCCTCATCATCCTCCCCTTCTTGACAACAAACCGTCCTCGGTTTGAGCTTAGTTGGCAGACAGGTTGTTGGTAGTAGCCAACATTGCTGATCTTCTTTAAATTTAACATGTTTCTTTATAACAAAATCAGGAGAACTTGATGTGACAAGATTATAGCTATTGCAGCCCTTTAGTTGATCATATTTATGCTCAATAAAAGGAGATTTAAGATTTGAACACATATACACACGATGCACCATGTACTCTCCTTTACAATTATAATTGCCAATAAAGTGATATGTACATCGAGATAACCATGGCAATCCAACACATTTAAATTTTTCCTCCAAACTACTAAGAGCACACAAAGTATCAAACTCTATATAACCCAAAGTATTTAAAGAAGATAACAATTTCCGTTCATCCATTTCAGTAGCAACTAGAATCAAATGTTTATTTTTAGCATAGGTCTTTGGTTCCAAAACAAAAGGATCAGTTTCCTTCGCAAGTTGTGGTACAGGGATAAACATAGAACTATCACACAACTCTTCTTTATCACAAAAATTAGTTGAATATTCAACATGTGACAAAGCCAATTCAGATTTGGTGTTCACTAAATGTTGCTCTATTGTAGTATGAGTGGTGGACAATTTCAGCACATCAAGAGAGCTCTTGCCTGAGACAATTACCTGTTCATTATCTATCACCTTGTCTTCTTTTTTAGATACATGCTGCAAAATATTAGTTCCAACAGAAGACAAAGAGATATCTCCATTTTGTACAAAATCAGATTTAGAGGAAGGCATTGTAACATCTGAAATAATCTATTCTTTTCTAAAAGGCTCATTCTTTCTTCTCTCTGCTCTTTCAAGATCAGCTTCTAAAATTTCAGCAGCGGTCATATATTTAAGTGTAATTTTTCTACCATTGTAGTTGAAAGAATATCTATTTGCAACCTTTTTATGTACCACATTATTTATATTAATCCATGGCGTTCCTAGCAACAAATGGCATGCTTGCATGGGTACTATATCAAAATCAGCACTACTCTTGTAAAAACCAATGCTAAATTCAATATGTGCAAATTCAGTTACCTTAATCTTATCATAAGAATTTACCCATTGCATGTAGTATGGATGTGGATGTGGCTTTGTGGTCAGACCAAGCTTCTCAACCAGCTCTAAACTTGCAAGGTTGTTGCAAGTCTCACCATCAATGATGACTCGGCAACGTCACTCCATCACGGCAAAGAAAGTCTGGAACAAATTGTTGAATTGATTTTGCTCCACTTTCTCCATTTGAGAACTTAGCACTCGTTGAGCAATCTCAGTGTTTCCTAACATTGTTAGTAAGTAGACAAGAGAAAACACAAAAGGCTATCCCTATCAACTACTATATGTGGATGTGGATGGTGGAAACACAATCTCGCACGTCTTATCAAGCTCTTACAAGTGTTCTTACCAATGCAAAGCAGTGGATGGTACAACCGGTGGCTGGTTCGTGATACCTGTGAGGAAGTGGTACCAAGATTGCAAGATCCTCTGGGTGTACTGATCTGAAGTAATATGTGGATCTTGGGAGGCACACAAATGAATAAATATATGTATGTGGCACACAAGTCAGTAATAGATAGCAATATTGAATAAATGTCCAAAGCACTTGTCCTAGTTGCTGGCCTATATGTGTTTCTAGCACCAATTTGTGATAAACAAGAGGGAAATAAGTATGAAAGGTAGCAACGAACAAGGACAAGGCAAAAGGCACCACAAACAAATAGAGCTACTGGCTATTGCTTCTGTGCTCCTCTCTTCTTGTTTTTTTTCATTCACTATTTTTCTTTTTTTCTCAACCTTTTTTTTGCTCTTGTATTTTTGATATATATTTTTTCCAGTAAGGAGCACACAAGAACAAACCACAAAAAATATGAGCTCAATTGGATAAAAGATGTGGTCTATGCAAAATCAGGATTGTGCTCTCAAATGCATGCCAAACTTATCGGCCCCGAAACTCAGTTTTCCTGATCGAATTTCGCAATTTTAATGTTTTTGAACCTAGCAAGCCTAGGATGGAACAGATCTAAATTTTTTTGTAGTTCTCCGTAGATATAAAGTTTGCACTCTTTCGAGTTCGGACGCAAAAGTTATGACTGTTTTATTGAAGACAGTCGAATCAGAATCTTATATGGACGAAAGATGCGGATCTAAAGGATGGTGATGGCAAGGGTTGATGGAAAGCAAAAGGGGAGAACACACAAATTAGACTGAAACACGATCTAAACCAGCAACAAGACCTTGACCTAGGACGAAAACTCAACACTACGAACTCAGAAACTGAATTATGCAAAGGTTGTGGCGCGGATGGTTTTAGGTAGGAAACAAATATGGCGGCGGACTATGGGACGAAGGCGAAAACACTCGAACTAATGGATAGATGTAAACCTGACGGTATACCTGAAGCTCTGATTACCAAATAATGGGGACATGGGTTCCCGGTCTACCGTCAGGTTATGGATAACTCTCGTTGTAGGCGGAGCGAGACACACCGATCCGGCTTCAGATCCTAAGACCCGAATCCAGCAATTTTAGCACCACAACTCCTCTGGTTATCAACCGTGTCACAACTCGGTTAAACTCACCAAGAAGGCTAATCCCTACAAGCGCAACGAAGAACACAAGCAAGAACTCAAAAGAACACATCTCAATTGAAGTGACTCTGCAGATGAATGATTAATCTCACAAGTTGGGGTCTCATAAACCGACACGGCGGCGAAACTGTTCTCGACAGAATAATCTAAGTAAAACCCAAAGTCTAACGATGGTGGCGGCAGCAGCTAATAAAGGGTTTAGGTCGTGCAAGACCTCCCCTGGTCGCACCCCTAATGGGCTCAACTCGATACATGGCCCAAAGACCGAAAAACAGTAATGCAACACCGAGACAGATTCTGGATGTCATCTTGTTTCGACGATTCCTGTCGACTCTGGACGAATTTGGGCCTGAGACTGGTGCCATTGGAAGCATCTTGTAATTATCTTTCTAACCATATAAAGTGAACCCAAATCCGAGCCCGTATACGACCGTGGCGTACATTTTAGTGTGGGCTGTTCCTGGAGTCCGAAACAGACTCGAGCTCGAATTTGATTGGGCCTCCAACTTTTGTTGGACGCTCTTGCTGGCCTCCTAAGGAGGTGGCCAAGGTGGAGGACGTCCAAGTGACTCCTTTGTGTGTCTCCCACCTCCTTTGGGCATGCTCCAACTTGGGCCAGGATCCCAAGAATGTACAACAAGCCCATGACGACGATGTAGCTTTTGGCAGAAACAATGGCAGAATGTCTTGATGATCTGAAGACCTTGCCGATGAGATATTGAGGTGGAACCAGATCTATCAAATAAGCTTTCCATCAAGAGCTCATGGACCTCAATCGCACTCCGAATGACTGAGTTATGACCTTCGCAATGATTCACTGTCAGTCTACCAACGAACCGAAAGTTCAACTTTACATTTGTGCCTACAATCAAATATTGACATGTACAAGTGGAACCAAGTGAATTATACCAAAAATCATTATGCAAATATTGAAATGAGCTCACTTTGTGTTTAACTATCATGGTCGTATCCATAGGTTTCATGTCCTCATCACCTTCTTACTTGTGGAATCGAAGATCCTTTTCTTTAATCCATCAATTATCGGTCCGTTGATGTGTTCCACCTGGCCGTTGCCTCTTGGATGTGCAACTGATACATATTTGACGTCAATGCTGGAGTCCTCGCAATAATCCCAGAATTCTCGCGAAGTGAAGTTTGATACAAGATCGATTATAATTGTATTGGGGAAGCCAAAACTGTGGAGTATTTCACTAATGAACTCGACTGCACGATCCGATGAGATTTTTGTGACTGATTTGACTTCGATCCATTTGGTAAACTTGTCGACTGCCACCAATATGTGTGTAAAACCTCCTGGCGCTGTTGGGAGTGGTCCTATAATGTCAAGGCTCCAGCAGGCGAACGACCAAGATGGAGGTATGGTGATTAAGTTGTGAGCAAGCAAGTGACTTTGTTTGGCGAAGTACTGGAATCCTGGACACCGCTTGATGAGTAGTACTGCGTCTGATAGTGCTGTCAGCCAGTAAAAACCTGATCTGAAGACTTTACAAACCAATGTACGTGAGGCTGCATGGTTTCCACATGTGCCTTCGTGAGCTTCTTGTAGGATCTCTTTTTCTTCTTCTGTTGTGACGCATTTCATGAGGATGCCGGATCCTGTGCCTCGTTTGTAGAGTTTATCATTGACAAGGACGTAGTTCTTGCTACGATGCATGATGTGTACTGCCTCTACGTCGTCCTTTTTTATTCCCAGGGGAAGTACTTGGTCCTTTATATAGTCGATGAACGTAGTGCGCCAGTCGACTTCAATCATCATCACCACTCGACTGGTTTCTTGAGGAACTGGGTCGACTTCCATTGGGGTGGAAGTGTTGATTAACGGGTGATGTAGCTCGTGGACGAAGATTCCTGGAGGGACCTCTGCTCTGTCGGAGCTGAGTTTTGATAGGACATCGGCTGCAACGTTGTTGTCCCGGATGACATGATGGATCTCCAGTCCTGAGAACTTATTTTCAAGCTTCCTGATTTCTGTGATGTAGGCGTCCATGGTTTCTTTATTGATGTCCCACTCCTTGTTTACTTGTTGAACTACAAGGAGGGAGTCTCCGTAGACGAGTAGTCACTTGATTCCGAGGGATATGGCCAGTCAAAGGCCATGTAAGAGGGCTTCATATTCTGGTTCGTTGTTGGAAACTTCGAAGAGAATTTGGAAAATGTACTTGAGTTGCTCGCCTTTTAGAGAGATGAAGAGTATGCCTGCTCCTCCTCCACCAAACTTCAGTGAGCCGTCGAAGTATATGGTCCAGTGATCTGAGATGGATGGTGGAGCGGGTACTTTATTTTCTCTCCATTCAGCCAGGAAATTGACAAGGGCTTGAGATCGTTGTTCTTGGCATGAATTTCAGCTCGAGTGCTCCTAGTTCGACTGCCCATTTTGAGATGTGACCAGTCGCATCCCGATTGTGTAAGATATCACCCAGCTGGAAGTCTGTGACGATTGAGATCTTGTACTCGTCGAAGTAATGCCATAACTTCCTTGATGTGATTAGTATTGCGTAGAGGAGTTTCTGGATCGGTTGGTATCGCACATTTGACTCAGAAAGTACTTCACTGATAAAGTAAACTGGTCGTTGGATGCCGTATGCGTGGCCTTCTTCGTTGTGTTCTACCATAATTGCCGTACTGACAATGTGTGTGGTAGCTGCAATATAGAGGAGCAACTCCTCTCCTAGCATTGGGGCAGTGAGAATAGGAGGTGACTGGAGGTGCTGCTTAAGATTTTTGAGTGCGTCGGCTGCATCTTGAGACCATCTGAACTTATCTTGCAACTTAAGTAGCTTGAAGAAAGGAAGTCCACTTTCGTCGAGTCCCGAGAGGAATCTGTTTAAGGCGGCCATGCATTAAGTGAGCTTCTGAACATCTTTGATAGATGCTGGAGCTTCCATGTTCATGATGGCGTTAATCTTTTCCAGATTTGCTTCGATCCCTCTGTGGCTAACAATGAAGCCGAGTAGTTTTCCGGATGGCACGCCGAAAACACATTTGGTTGGGTTTAATTTCCACCTGAAGCTTTGTAAACTATTGAAAGTATCTTCTAGGTTAGGAATAAAAGAATCGTATTCCTTTGTCTTTACGACCACGTCATCGACGTAAGCTTCCACATTGCGGTGGAGCTGATTGGTGAAGCATAGCTGTATGGCACGCTGATATGTTGCTCCAGCGTTCTTTAATCCAAAGGACATGGTCTTGTATGCATAACCACCGATTGGAGGGATGAATGCTGTCTTGATTTGATCTTCTTCCTTGAGGGCAATTTGATGATAGCCCGAGTAGTAGTCAAGGAAGGATAGCAGAACGCAGCCGGCCATAGAGTCGATGACTTGGTCGATGCGTGGGAGCCCAAAAGATCCTTCGGATACTGTTTGTTGAGGTCTGTGTAATCAACACATTGTTGGCGCCTACCAGCGTCAGCGCCGGGAAACAGCGATGACGCCTGCAGATGCCAATTGGGGTGGCAGGTATTTCGTGAACCACGAATAAATCCGCAAGCGCACAGAATATCGCTGTAGTATTTTACCTGGGAGTATGCCGGGGTGTCATTTATACTTCCACAGGGAAGGCAGTGAATAAAGAGATACAAACTAGTTGATGAACTTTATCTAGATTGGATATTCTCTTGCATAAGCAGGGGTAAGATAGATAACATGGTAGGAGGTAGTGTGACACACACACAAACTACCCTCTAGATAAATAAATAAAAGAAATGAAAAGATGCTTTAGGCCAGGAGCAAGATAGAAGTTAGACCTCGAGTCAACTGTGCTAGGCTAGCTATATCTATGCCATCTTATGGTTAGGTCATCAGAGATTAAACTACACAACAAGGAGACCACTATCGAAGCAACAGGAGGAGCCCGTACACCCCGGTGGCTTTATGCACCTCCTATCCCCCATTCCGAACGTGGAGGATTACAAGGGCTCAAACAGGGCTATCACCACATGCTAGCTACCTCTACAAACCATAGGTATAGTTGACATCCAGCAACTCTTAGCTAATCTAGACACTATGTCTACACTAGTAAGCGATACTCTAGTGTCCCGCGTGGAGCCCCCACCCTCCGGATGGATAGACATCACACTAAAGCAACCATACAAATGCTGGTGCAGTTGATAGAGTTCTAAGGCCGATATGTTAACCATCGCAAGCACAGGGCGATCATGCAATGCAAGCACTGAACAATAACACAACCAGATCAAGAAGCATATATCCGATAACTCAGAACATACTTCGAGCAGATATCAGTAACCATAGTGTAATTCTATTACAAACAACTGAATATTACAAGAGAGAGCTAGAGATGAACCCATACTAGAACTCTCGAGCAACTCTGGCGACTCGATGACTCCTAGACTTCTCCTAAACTCCACTAAGCCTAAAGACTATGCAAGGTGAGCAAGAGAGGTGAGTGTGGTGAGGTGTGTGTGTGTTCTATTCTCCACCCCCTCCCCTTGTATTTATAGGGGGGAGCCACGGGCTGAGACCTATAGAACGGACTTGAGCAACTAGTGAGGAGGCGACATGTGGTGAAGTTGGGGATAATGGGGCCCACAGGCCTACTCGGCCGACCAGGGTAGTCGGCCGATGGCCCAGGGGCTCCAACCGCCCCCAACTTCCTCTTGTGGGCTGTCCTGGCTGCCTTGTCCTAACCCCATTGGTCTTGGCCTGTCTTGAGTGGTCTGAACTGAGTTCTTGGGCTACACTTGGTCCATTTGAGCCCGAATCGGTGCTCTGATAAATTCTAAGATTTTATGTTGGGCTAAAGTGTGCTTGCAACCTGCATATTACCTTAAAAACACAACTTGCATTTTCTAGAAGGTGAAGTGTGGTTTAGGGACTTTATTGGATAAAGATGCGTGTAAGAAATGCAAACTCTCATGATTTTCTGATCAAGTTGACGCCTGGAAATGGTCGTTAGTGAGCGTCAACAAGATCCCCCAAGCTATCCTTTGCTTGTCCCAAGCAAAGTAGGACAAATCAGGTTGTTGATCAGAAAATCACTTTGACTTGTACCTTACCTGTCATGTCATAGTCTGAAGCAGAGATGTTCATCTATAAGCTTAAATAAGTTTGCTATCATACCTTTGCACAATTACCTTACTCCTTCATGCGGCTTTTTAGCTGTCTCCTTGTCTTGGGCTGTTGAGAGTTAGAACAATGCATAGAGTAGTACTTACTTGTTCATAGATCTGCAATCCATCTGAAGATACCTTTTTGAAAGATTTCTGAAAACATGGCAAAGTTCACAGGATGATTCTCTCGAAGCACTCAACTTTTATTATCCTCACCGGGGCAGTATCTGCTTTCTGTCTTTCCTACTGCTAAAAAGCCTTTGTGAAGCTCAAGGTAGGATAAGAACAGGGCATACTTGCATTCCATATATTGTAAAGTCAAGGAGGGGATCCATAGATAAACAAGTCATGCAATCTCGATCAAAAGGTGCAAGTGTGTGAGTGGATGGATGGATGGATGGATGGATGGATAGATGTGGCTTACTCCTTAAGGCATTGGTTTTCTCTCTCGAATCATCCCTATCTCTCTCTTTTTTTGAGACATGGCTACCCCTTTCTCTCTCTCTTACTTTTTTTTTGGTTCATGCTTCTTTGGCATGCCATCTTTTCTCTTTTTCGGGCAACCATAATCTGACTTTATTTTATTTCTAGGATGTTCTACGAGAGAGTTTACCAAGACATGGAGCATTTATTAATGGGAAATGGATGGATGATGGTGCTCAATTCCCAATGTAGGAATGTAGCAAATGGATGGGTCGTGTACATGCTTATGATCGAGAAAGCATGAAAAGTATCTCACTAGGGTCACACAATTTGACAAAACTCAACAGAACATCAAGCAGTATATGTGCGAGGTTTTTCGTGGAATATGACATATGGCTCTGGTATGACTTTGCTTATCACCGGGGAACTTGCCTTTTTAGATTTTTGAAAACAACTCCAGATTTCAAGCATCACTAGAACAAACTTGTACCACTTTATTTACCATATCTATACTCACAACAACTTAGACTTGGATCAAGCATATGCAACCCATGGAACTTTCAGGTTCATTGGCAAGGTATTTACATAACCAACAGATTTAAACTCAAGAGAACTCTTATTTCCAAACTAAGCATAACAGATATGGTAGAGCAAAGCAAAACTCATCCTTTCAACTTTCATAAGGAGTTAAAACATTCTTACCGCGCATGATGAAAAGGGAAATAAAGCAGTAAATATTTATTTTGTTTTGGAAGTTTTTATCAAATTTTATTCAAAAAGCAAATAAAGGATACAGTTGACTTAGGGGAGGGAACCTCCCCCAAGCTAGCTCTTAGTTTAGGGTCTAAAAAGCAGGACCTTTCTCCATACCTGATCAGGTTGAGGTCATTTTGTCCATACCTGGAGAAGTAGTAGCGTTCGATGACGTCTTGTTCTTCTTGCGCCATATTTTCTTGTTCTTCTTTGGTGGCGTAGACAGCGCAGGAATAGGATCCTCGGATGTAGGATAGACGATCTCTAGATCTCCCCATACTGTATTGGTGATGAATTCGGGGATCTTTTGGTCTCATCTTCCACTAGCTCGGTTGGGGGAGTTTGAATCTCCCAATCCTCCCAAGCTGGCTTGGAAGGGGAGTGATAATCTTGATCATCCCAACTGAGTTTTGCCCATAACCTCTGTTTCTCACTATCCTCATGGATCAGGAATACTTCCCTCTTGTTTTGAAATTTGAACTTCATGGTCTTTCCCATGATACGGAGGCTGATTCTTCCTGTCCCTACATCAATTCTGCATTTGTATCCTTGAGGAACGGGCACCCAAGTGTGAGCTGGATCCCAAGATCTCCTTCCATATCAAGGACTATGAAGTCCACTAATATGTAGGTATTCTTGACTTTTACCATAAGATTTTCCACGACTCCTTCGGGATATCTCACATTGGAATCCGCCAGCTGAACACACATAGTAGTAGGGGAAATTGATGGATAGCCTAACTTCTCAAATGATACCTTGGGCATGATGTTGACGCTGGCTCCAAGGTCACATAGAGCGTGATCAAACTCACAATCGAAGATTGAGCAATTTATCACTGGGGTTCTAGGATCTTCTCGTACCATAGTAGCTAACTCGCCCCATCCACCTCTTCTTGGGCGTGTGAGCTTCTCAGCGTAGCTGAGGGGTGTCCTGCTAAGTGGCTCTTTCCACATAGAATTTATGACATTGATGCTCTCTAGAGTTGATTCGGGTTGCCCCGAAATCTTCCCTAATTCAGCAGCAGGTGTGGCAGCAGCTACCTGAGCCAATTGAGTTTCAAGCATGTTGTTGAAACTCAGCTGGTTCTTGATAGCAGTGGAGAATCCGTCCATCTTGGCATGGATGGTCTCCATAGATTTATCTGTAGCGACCAACTTCTTCTGAAGGGACTCATTGATCTTCGCTTGGCCGTGGACAAGATCTCTCAAGGTAGGTTGGTTAGGATTGAAAGAATTTGAATTCCCATTACCTCCTTGATAGTATGGGCATGGTTGATTCCACCCCTATTCTCCTTGTGGACGAAACCCATTGTTGTTGCCATTGAGATATAATGCTTCTTCTTGGGTTTCTAGGCAGTTGTCGCCCGAATGTCCAATATTCCCGCAGACCTCACACATCATGCGAGTTTCCAAGGGTTGAAGTGTTTGCATTTGAGCCTTATCTAGGGAATAATCCTCGAATTTCTTGAGGAGGAGATCAATCTTCATAGCGAGCATGTCGGCCTCCTTGATAGAGTGCATGCCTCGCTAGCGTGGTTGGAGGCGATCATCGCTCCAACCTTGGTTGGACACCACCTTCTCGATTAATGATGTAGCTCTTTCAATGGTCAGCGACAAGAAAGCTCCACCCGCAGCGGCATCCACATGATCACGGGATGACTGCGTCAACCCGTTGTAGAAGTTCTGAAAAATGAGCCAATTGTCCATTCCATGGTGCAGACACGCTAGAATGTACTCCAGAAGTCTCTCCCAAGCTTCAGGAATTGACTCATTTAATGCCTGCTGGAAGTTCGAAATCTGTCCACGAAGAGCATTGGTTTTGCCCGTCGGGAAGAACTTCGTGAGGAACGCCTTGGCACATTTGTCCCAAGTGTCCACAACAGCCTTGTTAGCATAAAACCATTGCTTCACTCTCCCCAAGAGAGAGAACAGAAACAGATGAAGCCGGATTGCATCTTGCGATACACCCTTGATAACAAAAGTACTGCAGATCTCCAGGAACTGCTAGAGATGAGCGCTGGCATCCTCGTTGGCCTCACCACAGAAAAGGCTGGCCTGCACCATCGTAATGAGACCCGTCTTGATCTCGAAATTTTGCGCTCCGGTGTTAACCTCGGGCCCGGTAGGGACTTGCTTTGTAGATGGAGCAGAGTAATCACGGAGTGTCTTCTGGGCCATAGCTTGAGGAGCTGACGATGATGCAATGAATGGTTTGGCTACCGAGAGTGGTCTCCGAGGTGATAAGAGATGAGCAAGTCGACTCTGGATCGGAATGAAAGTTTTGCGGCAAGTCGAAACCGGTCATACACTACCCTGTTTTCATATCAACAAAGACGAGAAAACAAAGCCAAGTTAGCCTGTTTAGCAAGCGAATACCAATTCCGATTTTGTTCATAACTTTGTCTATATACTTCAATTTGTGTCTTCCCCGGCAACGGCGCCAAAAATGCTTGTTGTCGCCTACCAGCGTCACCACCGGGAAACAGTTATGACGCCCGCAGACGCCAATTGGGGTGGCAGGTATTTCTTGAACCACGAATAAATCCGCAAGCGCACAGAATACCGCTGTAGCATTTTACCCGAGAGTATACCAGGGTGTCATTTATATTTCCGCAGGAAAGGCGGTGAATGAAGAGATATACACTAGTTGATGAACTTTATCTAGATTGGATATTCTCTTGCATAAACAGGGGAAAGATAGATAACATGGTAGGAGGTAGTGTGACACACACACAAACTACCCTCTAGATAAATAAATAAATAAAAGAAATGAAAAGATGCTTTAGGCCGGGAGCAAGGTAGAAGTTAGAGCTCGAGTCAACTGTGCTAGGATAGCTATATCTATGCCATCTTATGGTTAGATTGTCAGAGATTAAACTACACAACAGGGAAACCGCTATCGAAGCAACAAGAAGAGCCCGTACACCCCGGCAGCTTTATGCACCTCCTACCTCCCTTCCCGAACGTGGAGGATTACTAGGGCTTGAACAGGGCTGTCACCACCTGCCGGCTACCTCTACAAACCGTGGGTATAGTTGACATCTAGCAACTCTTAGCTAATCTAGACACCATGTCTACACTAGTAAACGATACTCTAGTGTCCCACGTGGAGCCCCCACCCTCCGTATGGACAGACATCATACTAGAGCAACCATACGAATACTGGGGCAGTTGATAGAGTTCTAAGGCCGATATGTTAACCATCACAAGCATAGGGCGATCATGCAATGCAAGCATTAAACAATAACGCAACCAAATCAAGAAGTATATATCCGATAACCAAGAACATACTTCGAGCAGATATCGGTAATCATAGCTTAATTCTATTACAAACAACTGAATATTACAAGAGAGAGCTAGAGATGAACCCATACTAGAACTCTCGAGCAACTCCGGCGACTCGATGACTCCTAGACTTCTCCTAAACTCCACTAAGCCTAAAGACTATGCAAGATGAGCAAGAGAGGTGAGTGTGGCGAGGGGTGTGTGTGTGTGTGTGTGTGTGTGTGTGTGTGTGTGTGTGCGTGTGTGTTCTATTCTCCACCCCCTCCCCTTGTATTTATAGGAGGGAGCCACGGGCTAAGACCTGCAAAACTGACTTGAGCAACCAGTGAGGGGGCGACATGTGGCGAAGTTGAGGCGGTGGGGACCACGGGCCTACTCGGCCGACCAGGTTGGTCGGCCAACGGCCCAGGGGCTCCAACCGGCCCCAACTTTCTTTGGTGGGCTGTCCTGGGCTGCCTTGTCCTAACCCTGTTGGTCTTGGCCTGTCTTGAGTGGTCTAAACTGAGTTCTTGGGCTACACTTGGTCCATTTGAGCCTGAATCGGTGCTCTGATAATTTCTGTGATTTTATGTTGGGCCAAAGTGTGCTTGCAACCTGCATATTAGCTCAAAAACACAACTTGCATTTTCTAGAAGGTGAAGTGTGGTTTAGGAACTTTATTGGATAAAGATGCGTGTAAGAAATGCAAACTCTCATGATTTTTTGATCAAGTTGACACCTAAAAATGGTCGTTAGTGAGCGTCAATACACACATCCTCCACTCAATGTTGTTCTTCTTGAGAACCAGTACAGGATTAGCCAACCACTCGGGGTGATAGACTTCTTTGATGAATCCGGCTGCGAGTAGCTTAGCGAGTTCTTTCTTGATGGATTCTCTCTTTTCTGCTGAGAATCTTCGTAGCCGCTGTTTCTTGGGAGTAGCGGTTGGGTTGAAATTTAAGGAGTGCTCGATCAACTCTTTAGGGACACCAGGCATATCAGCTGGTTTCCAAGCAAATATGTCACGGTTGGCCCTAAGGAAGTTGACGAGCGCGCTTTCCTATTTGTCAGTGAGCCCTGTCCCAATTAACACTATCTTTGACATATCACCTTCTTGCAATTGGATTGTCTTGACTCCAACAGTGTCAGGTGGCTTTGGTGTAGACCGTTTTATCTTCTTTGAGGGTATTTCTATCCCTTATGCGGAGTATTGTGCAGTAGCAAGTACTTCTCCTGCGGTGTCTGGTAGTCGATTGGTGGAAGCATAGGTAATAGCTTCTTTTTCACATTCAAAAGACTTCTGAAGATCTCTGCGGGAAGTGAGAACTCCTGTTTTTCCCGGCATTTTTAGCAGATGGTAGTCGTAATGAGGAATTGCCATGAATTTGGCCAAGGCTGGCCATCCGAATATGGCGTGATATGATGATTCGAAGTCTGCTACTTCAAACATGATGAGCTCTGTTGGGTAGTTATCTGGGGTGCCAAAAGTGGCTGGGAGTACCATAGTGCCAATTGGGGACAAGGTGTTTCCTGGCACAATGCCGTAGAAGGGTGCTTTGCTTGGTTTCAACTTGTCGGAGATGTCGAGTCCCATCTTCATAATTGTACTCATGAAGATGAGATTCAAGCCACTTCCCCCATCAATAAGCATTCGAGTAAGTATGGAACGTGCCACCACGGAGTCTAGAATGAGTGGGAATTTTCCTGGTTCAGAGAAGCTAGTCCACTGATCTTCCCTTGAGAAGGTAATCGGGATCTCGCTGTGTCTGAGTGGTTTCTGAATGGCCAGTTCCATCGTAAGTATTTCTCACCAAACCAGTTTCTGATTTCTTTTGTTGAAAGAGGAGTCTCCACCATAGATCATGTTGACCCTATTGGCAGGTTGCTGGAATCCCATGGTCGCGTCTTTATCGCCGTCTTCATCATCATGCTTGTCCTTCTTCTTTTTGTCTTCCTCCATCTAACTCTCTTGGAGAGACTTGCGAAGGTTTATGCACTCGAGGATCGTGTGCTTTCCTTTAGGATGTAGAGGGCAAGGTCTTGCGAGTAGTTTTTGGAAATTGTCTTGCTGATTTGCTTTTTTGCCTCATTGACCCTGATCCATTGTCACCACTGTGTCTTCTGGCTTCCGCTTTTTATCGAAATTGCGCTGAACTTTATCTGATCGCGGATCTCCGTTGCGTTTCTGATTGTTATAGTCACGGCGGGGGAAGCGATCGGGCTCCTGTTCTGTTTGGTCGGCCCATCCCAACATCATGTCCCGAAGTGCTACGACTGAACAGGGTTTGTTCCTCCCGAAGTCTCAGTACTGCATAGCGAGGCCATTGTGAAAGCAGTCGATCACATCATCATCTGCTATGTTGGCGATGGTAGCTCACGTGTCAAAGAACCTCTTTATGTATGATCTCAAGGGTTCGCCACGCTTCTGTTTGCATAGGCGTAAGTCATTGCGAGTAGCTGGGCGGTGAATGGAGCCTTGAATGTTGTCGATGAAGAGCTTTTTCAAATCCTCCCATGAGTGAATCGAGTCATGTCTTAGGCTCTCGAGCCAAGTGAGGGGAGTAGATTCTAGAGCCATTGGGAAGTATACGACTTTAGTAGAATTTGTCCCTCCTGCCACTTCAATAGCAGTCGAGTAGATCCATAGCCATTGACAGGGATCCTGTTTGCCGTTGTACTTCTTTAGATTCTGCATATTGACTGGGTTGAAGCTGGTCAGGTACTCAGCATAGTTTATATTCTGACTGAAGGCTGGGAATCGATCAGTTTCATCTGTAGGGCGTCCATGACGTCTGGCATTGATGATGTCTCGCGCGTCATTGAGGTTACTGCGATTGCGGTCGTGACTTCTTGAAGGACCAGCGTGATGACTTTCATCTTGATATTTGGGTCGGTGTGGTCCACATGGTCGAGCATCTTGGTCTGCTTCCTAGTTGTCCTGCTGTCGAGCAGCAGTTCGACTGTTGTGGGAAACAGATGGAACTGGGTGCTGTCTGCCAATCTAATGGAAAGCATCTCTAGTCAAGCGCTTAATTTGGCGATTTTCTGGGGTATCTGGTAAACCTTGCATTAATATGGCTGCTTCAGCTAAGTTGGTCAGCAGACTGCAAAAAGCTGGATTAGCTGCTTCTCGAAGTCTCATCGCTGGTTTCGCGGACCATGTTGTGCAGGAGCTTGCTGAGCTCGTGTAGTCGCATTCCTTCTACAGGCAGCACGTCGACGATTGTGGCGCCGGCGGTTGTCTTTGTCTTCAGGAGATTCATCTTGCAAAGCATTGACTGACAGTTTGTCATCTGAAATCTGGTCTAGTCTCTCATTAGCATATCGGTCGACCTGAGATCCGAGTGCTCTATCATCTCCATGGAGTGACACATACACCTGCCGATCTGGGGTTGAGTGTGACATGCTATAGTCGACCAGAGTAGTATCGCCAATTTCTTCTCCTCTGACTGGAGAAAGCGGTCTGCCCGACTCGTAGGGTAGGTCTCGTAGGCAAGCTACTAGCTAGGCATTGTTGATTGCGCTAGCAGATTCTGAGTCCTTCCAGTAAACGACTCGGCTTTGTGGTGTCGCCAGGATGGTCAGATTCAGGTAGTTGAGCAACTCCGAGTCGGGATCGAAGTCGTCGTCTGAATCCGAGTAGGAGTCAAACCGGGGAGCAGTCCGAGTCCTGATTGGATTCTTTCGGTTGAGGAACGTGGAGTATGATGCAGTTGAATTTCCCAATCCGAGAGGGAAACGAGTCGAAGACGTGTCCGATAAGGACAAACTTTCGATTTCTTCTGCGATTCTAGGAAGAAGGATCTCGACGAAAGCGGTTTCGCCGAGTTGTTCTTGCCGGAGCGTCTTCGTGCTTGCAGGGTCGATCAGGTTGCTAGAGAAACTTCCCGATCCGTCGGCGATGTAGGCCCACGAGCCGAAAACGAAGGTGGTTCCAGCATCGATCGCCGGGAGGCTGAAGTTGATGGATACCATCGAATTCTTCTGTTGATCTTTGGTGAGAAGCCCCATGGTGGGCGCCAGCTATCAGTATTTTACTGGCAGGTTCTCTGAGGTATACCCCGAGGAGAGTGGTTGTAAGTAGGGACTCACCGAGAACAAAACGCGATGGTGCAAGGAACACAAAGATTTAGACAAGTTCAGGCCGCCGGAGTGTAATACCCTACGTCCTATGTGGTGGTTTGTATTCCCTTGGGTGTTGTTCGATGTTTTGGAGGGGTCCCTGCCCGCCCTTATATAATCTGGGGGGACAGGGGCACATGGAAAGTCCTAGACGAGTACCAGTAGAGTTCTACTACGAGTAAGTTGGGTAGTTTCCTTGTACTCTAGCTAGTTCTTCTGCTGCACGAGTAGCTACAGTAGAGGTAGGATGTATCCATGTGCTATTCCCTACTCTAGAATATCCCATGCCTATGAGCAGTCCCGCTCCCCCAGGTCTGACAGGCAGCGATTATTCGCCCATTGCTAAGAGGTCTACATCATGTTTATTTGAACTTGATGATACCTACATTGTGTTCTCCCAAATAAGTGTTTTGGAAATATACAAATGGTACACTTTTGTGGTGACTACCATCATTCATTATTAAACATTACACACAGGTAGTGGAGTCTTAGGCATTGGCTGCGGTATATTCATGTAAATATATCAGCCCAGAGACCGTGCCTATAACAGCAATTTATTTGCCTACTACTGAGTGATCTACTTTATGTTTCGGACCTCTGTGAGGTCTACACACCTTGTGACTACCTCTAATTGCTGTGAGGATTAAAGTTTTGTAGACTACCTCCAACTATCCAAAACAAAGTGAAGATATGGAACCCCTAAATTTTGCATTGGAGATTACAACATCACCATAATGATTTTTAGTTTACCTTAGGTGTAATTAATTAAATCAATGGTCTATCATGTGTTGTGGATATTGACTTCAGAGGAGTTTGATGAACTCGCTCTAGATGGTATTATTATCCCACATGGACAGTGGACAATACCATTGGTGAAACAGACCGGGTTCCCGAAAGGCGAACCCGACTCACTGTATCGTCGTGATAGTCCCTAGATCAGTAGCTATCATATACAGAACTCATTTCAATCGAATATCACAGACATAACTCACGTTTACAACATCACATGGGTTTATTTATTACATAATCCAAAGGATTGTATTACAAATCTCAGAGTACAAGCCCCTTGGGCTCAAAAGAAAACAAACAGAAAGCGGAAACAGTACCTACTCTTCTAGGCAACTTCATCTTCACGAATCCTCTCCACAGGCAGCTCGGTGAGTAGCTCGGGCCATCCCTCACATCTTCTTCTATTGTCATCCTATCGACTCCTTCACTCGGATCCTGCATCTATCAGGCTATCCCCAAGGACGGGATAGGTTCATGTCACCATCCGTATGCAAGCTTTGTGTGGATGCAAACGGTATAAAAGTAATGCCAAGGATAGGCTATGTTTTCCTATGCAAGCAATATATGTATAAGTCATCCAATACACCTTTCAACACGGGCAGCTCCGGCATCCCAGACTCCCGGTCTTCTATCTTCCTCTACCAAGTATCTCAACCCTGTTTCGGTGCGGGAACTCCCTCTCCCCGCACCTCAGTTGCTATCCAAGCAGGAAAAGTGGTACTAGAGGGAGGTAGAAAGTATATGTGGTTCTAACTACAGTGTGGTTCCAGATCCAGAGTTGTACATGACTGAGTGCGCGGCTATACATATAGTTTTCACCCTGCAGGGGTTGTACACCTGTACCCACTCGCCACGAATCCAGCTAGGAGTGACCCGACCTTCTCTGAGGCACCAGTCAACAAAACTAACGGCTACGGCACCATCCTGCTCCCAGTTTGGGGCATGTCCTCCCGCAGAAGGTCGCCCGGGGCTGTGAAGCAATCTAGAATGAAATCTCCATGGATCCTGCGATCGGTGGCTCTGGGTCTCGCCCATTCCCCCTGACACTGAAACTCTATCCTCCTACAGGTATGATGCCGCGCATAGCTAGCTCGGGCTGGGTCCCCCCTCATAAAGGATAAGTGGTGTGCACGTTTGACATAGTTCCGTCACTAGGGCCACAAAGTCAAGTCCTTCATCCAGCCGAGGCGAGTGTCTTCGTCCAAGTTAGCATTCCATCAACACGGTCTGCAATCGATACCCATTACAAGTATCTCCTCCATATCTACACCTCTACTATGTTCCCACGGGAACAGACTAGCACCCACCACAGGTGCCCTTCACCCAATTACAGATGCTACTCAGGATCGCTCCCAACACACAATCCCCGGCTCCCAATCCGAAGATCAGGGAAAGGGTCCGCTCTCCCCCGCTGTAACCTAATCATCAACTCCCATATAAGTGGAGGCAACTTCCAGTAAGCAAAGACTATCACATCACATATTCCCATACCCCAAATCTCACTCATAGTAGCAATAGCAAACAATTTGGGAGCTCCCAATCTAAGTATAGGAATCAAGGATTACGATAAATAAATGGCCATGCAAGCTCATCTCATCACACTCAATTTGGGAGCGTAGTGTATCTAGCAAGCAATGCCGACTAGGTATTCAATCGCGGACGGGCGTGAACCTAATAGGTTTTCGTAGTCTTCCTGGTCCTCCGGGGGCTTCTGGTCTCCGGGTACGTCCTTCTGGGTCCTCCGGGTGTCGGGGTAGTCTTTCTGGATCTTCTGGTCGTCCGGGACGTCAGTCAACTCCTTCTCGTCAAGACCTAGTCGTAATTACATGTAAATACAGGGGCCAAAGTTCAAGAATACACAAAACATGCTCAAAAGAGATCCAACTCACAACAAAACCTATTCTAACGCGTAGATCTTGATTTTAGATGAATTATGAAAGTGGTTTCGTATTTTTCGGAGCTTCGGTTGATTTATTATGAATTAACTAAGATTAAAGCATTTTTTGGAATTAATAAATGATTATCGAAAAAGAAAAAACACAGTGATGACACGTGGCAGCACCAGAGCGTGCCACGTGGCATGATGATGTCAGCATGACATCATCATGACGTCACCACACAGGTCATCTCTGCTGACGTCAGCAGTGGGCCCTGCTGATGCCAGCGTTGACCAAGTCAGCGTTGACCGTTGACTGGTCAATAGGGTCAGTGGGTCTGCAGGTCAGTGGGCCCCATTGTCAGTCTTACATTAGACACTTACAAGTGGGACCCGCATGTAAGGAAAACCCAAAAAAAGGAAAAAGGAAAAGGGCTAAAGGTTTAACTGGGCTGAAAGGTAAATTGGACCGGCTCATGGCCCAATTTGGTCTGGCTCGAACAGGCGGGACGGCTCGGCCTGCGGCTTGCGGGCCAGCCCGGACAGTGGCTCGGGAACAAAAGAGCCGGCTTGGGTCTGGTTTCCAGTTTTGGGCCGGCTCGGGCTTCTTGGTTCACTGGGCCGAAAGCGGCATGTCTTCTTTTCTCCTCTTTTCTTCTCTCCTTCATTCCTTGCTAACGAGGCTGGTCCACCCGTCAGTGCCTCCCTTCTCATTCTTTCCCTTCTTCTTTCCTCCTCTGCTTTCCTCCACGGCGGTCAGGCCCGCCGGGCTTCAGTGGTGGCGACGAAGCGGCTCTGGGTCGTCGGCGAGGCGGGGTAGAGACGGCGATGCGGTCCTATGTCCCGTAGTGAGGATGAGGCTCAGGATTAGGGCGCGCTCAGGGCTGCGCGCGGTCGTGCGATGGGACTAGGCCGGAGCAACGGCGAGGGCAAGGCGGCGCAGCGGTCCGACAGCACGTCTAGGGCTCCTAGGTGAAGCTCGGCTTTCCCCTCCTCGGCGGCTCCGATGGTGGCATCGCGGTTGGCTCGATTAGACTCCTCCCCTCTGGATGGCGACGGGCGGCGGCGGAGTTGTCGGGCCTCCAGCGTCAAGGTTGTGGTTCGGCGGGGCTTCAACGGCAGTAAAGGGGAGCACGAGGCAAGATCCAGGCTTGTTACGGTTTGCGTCCGGGATCGAGTCCAAGCGGCCTAGGATTTGGGAGTTCTATGGCGGCGTAGCCAAAGGGTCATGGCCTTTGGGCTCGCCGGGGTGTTGGCAGCGTGTGCGGGCACCTGGGAAGCTAGGGCCACAAAGCGGTTGGCGGCGAATGGCCGGCGAGACGTTGCAGGTCCGCGGTGGAACAAGGCGGCATGGCCGGGCATGGGTATACGGCGCGGCCACGGGGGTGTTCCAGGGTGTGCGCGCGGCGCTCAACGTGGCCGAGAGCACGGCGCGGCGAGGACGGGACTGGGGGGTGTCAGGAACGCATCGCACGCGGTGCGGAGACCGGCGTAATGGGCCAGCTGCGATGAGGCGGCCAGGGTTCGGTCACGGAGAAGCGACAGCAAGGGCTCAGGTGAGCGCGTGCACGACGTCGCGATGGCAACGCGTCGCGGCTCGGCTTGGTGGAGATCGGGACATGGCTGTGCGGGTCGTGGCATGGCGTGTCCGCGACGTTGCGGCGTGGGGGTGGCCACGGCACGACGGCGGCGGCGGCAGAGCAAGGCCAAGGAAAAGGTGTGGTCGGGCGCAACGGTGTGGTGGCGAGGGCCAAAGCAAGGTCGTGTCGGCAGCGAGGCCGCGGAGTGGTGTGCGTGGTGCGTCGGCTTGGCCTGGCAGTGCCAAAGGTTTGTCCTTGCAGCCTGCACGGTGAGCGCGTGTGCACGCGGCATGGAACGTGACGGTGGGTGTGGGGTTGGCACGCCGGCGGCCAAAGTTCTTGACGGCGACAAAGATCGCTGGGTGAGCGTTGAGGGACTCTCCCTGTTTGCTACGCGTGGCATAAGGGTGGAACGGGGCAGGGCAGGCACAGGAAGGTGAGGCCCGTTGGGAGCGGCGGCGACCTACCGGTCGGCTCAAGGTAGACGAAGGTGATGTAGGGGTGAGGCGCGGCCGTGGAGAGGTGGAGCAATGCAGGCAGCGCCGCTTCGCTGAGGTAGTCGATCGGGGCGCAGGCTCGACGGCGGCGTCCCCCTGGCGGCGGCGATGGACCCCCTTCTTGGCTTCCTTTTTCTTCCCCCCTTCTCCTCCTACTTCCCTTCCCCTCTCCCTCCCCTCTGTTCCTTGGATTGCGGCGGCAGATTGGAAAAGCACCCATGGCTAGGGTTTCAAAGGGCGGCCACTGGGGTTTTATAGGCGGCCGGCTAGGGTTTAGGGCTCGACGCGGGGTGCTTCCCAGGCATAGATGTCGAGGATTGCCGGCAGCGGCTTGGGGGCGCGGGCAGGGCACGTGACGCGCATCGCGCGGCCGGGGCATGGCGCGGGCGGTCAAAAGGTGGAGCGGGAAAAGGAGCGCGGTGGCCTCCGCGCGTTGTCGCAGAGCGGCATCGGCAGGGGTGATGCGAGCGCGGGGCAGGCGGCACCGGCGCGCGGGGCAAAAAGCAGAGCAGGCGGCGTTGCCGATTCGGGGAGAAAGAGGAACAGGAGGGGGCTCCGACAGGTGGGTCCCGGTGGCAGCGGCTCGAAGGGGGAGGAGCAAAGCGGCAGCGGGGTGGCGCGTCCGCGCGAGCGAATCGGGCCGTGTGCGCGTTTGCGAGGCGGAGCACGCGTGTGCTGGTGGGCTGTGGTCTGCGTGTGGAGCAGGCCAGGCCGGAAAAAGTGGTCCGGGTTGGACTTGGTAGCGGGCCTGTCCGGTTTGGGTCAGGGCTGGATCAGGTTAGGGTAGGTCTCGGGCTTGGGTTTGGTTTGGATTTGGATTTAATTTGAATGGCTTAATTCAAATTAAATCCCACACAAGTGTTAGCATTTGAAATTAAATTGAGGGTCACACCTCAATTTAATTTCCACAAATTTTCATACAAGAAAATTAAATCCAAACCGAATTCGGATTAAACAAGGTAGAGCCAAATAAATCCAAACGACTCCAAATATTCCCATACCAGCAGTTAATATCCTTAATTAAGAACAGAGTTTTTAATTTACTAGGAATTTTGGAAGGCAGAAATCCTACTTAAGTTGATAACTACAGCATTGCCACAAAAAATTTTGAAATTCACATTTTTGGACTTTATAACATTCCGAAAAAATCCGGGATGTTACAATTGGTTTTATCCCATTAACTAAGGGAAAATTTTCATGAACCTCAGTTAGGAGTTGTTTGTTATAGGAAAAAGTCTAAATTCCTCCCCTCAACAATAGCCAAAGTTTGGATAACCCCCTAAACTATCGTTCGGTTCATCCCCCCCCCCCCCACCCCCAAACTATGTAGTTTGGTTCAAATTACCCCCTAATATAATTTGTCTTTTTCATATCTCCATGTATATGTGGAGTTTTAATTTGGAATTTTACAAGATAATAGTGCAGACCATAACGTTGTTAGAAAAAATATATCATAAGTTTTTAACATTATTTTGGTAGGTTAGAATATTTAATAATAAATTAATCATGGGACCTCAATATTACATGAAATCTAATGGGGAAAATTATAATTTTTTTAAATATGTATTCTGATGTCCACTGGGACCCTGTAAAATTTGAAATTAAAATTCAACTTGGGTATGAAGAAACATAAAAGATAAATTGTATTATGGGGTAAAATAATCAAAATAGCATAGTCTAGGAGGTAAATTGAACCAAGTTATAGTTTAGGGGGTTATTCGAACTTTGTATATAGTTGAGGGGAGTAAATTGAAATTTTTCTGTTATAGGAAAAATATGTTTTAATACTTATTTTCCATGCATAAGTATTGTAGGTACCATATTGATGAATTTCATACATGGCAATATTTACGGATTTCTATATATTAGATTAGAATTTCATTGAATTTTTGTCATATATAGATATATATTGCGCGGGAATCATTCCAATGTGGGAATGATACGTGCCTAGTGGACATTTTTTTACCACAAACTCTATAATTGGAAAAGAAAAAAGTTCCTGGTTCTTATCACAAGAAGAGGGAATATTTTTTGCCATCGTTGATGCGATGCAATGATAGTTTGGTCTGTTCTAGCACTATCATTCTTCCTATAGAAATGAATTAACAATTGAAGATATTTGATTATGTCATAATTCGGCTCATAACTTACCATCTTATTGAGATATCCAAATGTGTTTTCATATGGAAACACAAAAAGACAATATTGGATATGGCCTATAAGTAATGAGATAAGTCTCATTTTGATTGTATTATGCATACAATCATTCCAGTACAAGATGTTGCGTATAAGATAAATTTTCACACTATTGATACATTCCAGATTTGGAATAATCAACTTGTACATCCTATGGGATAAGTTAAAAAAATTATTAGCAATTCTATAGCTCATATTTTTCGAAAAGTGTGGTTACGATAAGTGCCACACTGAAACAGATTTTAAGACCCTCTTATTTTAAAATCATATTTCAGTGTATTAGTTCCCTTGATCATATCCAAGAAAATATGTTTGGGTCCGATACAAACATTGTATGGATAGTTCAGGCATTTCATGGTCGCAAAGATACATCTATAAGATGATCTATAAGATGGTTGGTAAATAATGGCTCAAATTGTGAGCTCATTATCTTGAATACTACTGAATTTACGATTGTCTTGGCCTTAAAATTCAGTTAGATATCCAAAAGGCTAAATGGAATCTATGAGAAAGATATCAAAACCATATAGGACCATTATTAGAGAATTGCTATTTGCCAATTTCATGTTGGGGTTAGGTAAATTTACACACTCCTGACTTATGATTAACTGCTTATCCCCTATATGCATTTAGTACATGGGAATCCATTAAGATTTTAATTTCTATTTGCATAAGATCGGACTATGTTGTATATGTACCAATCTCACCACCACATCGTACATTGATGGGTACACACAAAAAAATTGGAATCGTGAGATTTCAATCTCCGTCAATCATTAAGTATCTAGAACCTCTCATGCAGTATCTATTTACGGCCCGTACGCTG
Source organism: Panicum virgatum (assembly GCF_016808335.1). Classification (NCBI taxonomy): domain Eukaryota; kingdom Viridiplantae; phylum Streptophyta; class Magnoliopsida; order Poales; family Poaceae; genus Panicum; species Panicum virgatum. The sequence goes on along the minus strand of NC_053144.1, from coordinate 33,883,208 downwards.
GGTTTATTTTTATGATGAGCATTTCCAGGCATTTGGGGGAGATTTGAGGTACCATATATAATGCTAGGAAATTATTTGGAATACTTAAGGCATTTCAAGATCAGGATTTCCATCCACTAAAGCACCAATGAAAGCTTTGCTATGGCCACCATGCGATATGCCCACTGAGAGAACCAACCGATGAGTACAAAAAAAACATACCACAAAATCCCACACATCGAAACAAACATCTCGTGCTGTAACACCCTAATTTTAATTTCAGCATTTTATAATAAATTTAATTGGTTTAATAAAGTTTCTAAGGTTTATTTTGTTTAGCCTTGCATTTTATTTAATTTTCTTTCATAAGTAATTAAATTTTTTCTAGGTTTAAACTTGTTTGTGCATACATGCTGGTGCATAAGTTTTATTTGTTTGAGTGCCTAGGATTTGAATTCAAATTTCATTTGAATTCAAATTAGTTTGAGTGGAGTTTGAAAAAGAAAAGAGGAGAAAGAAAAAGAGGAAGGAAACCAAGCCTAGGAACCGGTAAACAACCCAAATCCAGTTCAGCCCAGAAACCTCCACCGCGACCCGTTCTTCCTTTTTCCTTCGTGGGCCAACTCCTTTACACTTCGGCCCAGCCCGCAGAAGCCAGCGCCCCCTCTCCCGCGCCAGCAGCCCAGCCCGCGTCGCGCTCGCGTGCGACTGACAGGGATGGCCCATCCGTCAGCCGCGTTCCCCAGCGCCCGCCCGTGCTTCCTTTCCTCTGGCCGTCTGGGCCCGCGCGTCAGCACCCGCTCCCATGCCCCACAACCGCCCGCGCCGTTGCTCCATTCAGTGACTGACAGGCTGACCCCACCTGTCAGTCCCGCCTTCCCCGTCGCGCCGCGCAGCTCTGACCAGGATTCTCGGCCGTGATCTCCGCGCTCGGCACGCTTGTCCAGGTTCAACCCCTCCTTTAAACACCCCCGCGCCTCACCTCGCCTCCGCAGCCGCCAGTAACCCTAGCACCACCCTATCAGCCACCGTCTTCAGAGCAGTTTGAGCAGCAGGAGAACTTTGAGGAAGGCAAGTATAACATGAACATCACCTATCACTTTTAAATACAATTTCATACTGCATTTTAATACTGTATGCCTATAAGGACTTTCCTAGCCACTTTATATCCTTTATATATATACATATATATATACATATATATACACATATATATACATACATATATATACATATATATATGTACATATATATATATATATATATATATATATGTATATATATGTATATATATATGTACATATATGTATATATCTCTTGGGTTGCATTTTGGTAGTTGTGCTAGGTGCCGCGCTATAACACACTTGGTCCTTTTTAATTAATTTGATTAATGGCATATGCAACTTAATTCTGGGGGTGGCCCTCTGTGCGCTGTGCTAGAGTGGCTCACGTCTCGTTAAAAATTGGTTTTTCTAGAAACATGGTTTAGGGGGGCCAGCACGGTGCTTAGTGCTGGGTTGGCCACTCTCCCTAAGGACCGGTTCATAGAGCGACAACCTGTGACAACAGCACTACCACAAGGCTGGAATGGGACGATCTTGGCTTACTAATTAGGTCATTTTGGTTCGGGAGTAACTTACCGACGAGGCAAGAGGGGGGGTGAGCTTCAATGGTCCCTGCGCTGCGAGGCATGGTCTGTGCTATGAGCTTGTACCCCCTCGAGGTGGGCCCCATCGTTGCGGAGCCTGAATCCTTAGCGGTTATACCTTACCAACGTGGTCCTTTGTAACGGCCTCGTAGTGCGTTTGCTAGTCATCTCACCTAAGGAAGTGTGATGAACAACTAGTGTAACTCACGACTTGTGGGTAAAGATGTGCAACCTTTGCATAGTGTAAAACTGGTATACTAGCCGTGCTCATGGTTATGAGCGGCCCAGATCCTCCTTTTGATTAGTGGGGTTATCTTCCTTTGATTAGGGGGGTTCCCCGGGTGGTTTGATTTGGTTTGGTTCTCAGTAGTTCATAATTAATTTTGATTAATTACTATGTAACTGGGTTTACGGTAATTCATCAATTTGTAGTAATTAGCTTTAATAAAATTTTGCCAAGACTTAAAAGCTAATGCAGTTGAGTCAGCCAACCTTAGAGCCTCATAGTTTGTGTTATACTTGTTGAGTACAAGTTGTGTACTCACACTTGCCTCCACTACTCTTTTCCTCTTGTTATTTTTGGGGATACCCTACTGCTGCTCAGTTCCTGGCGATGCGAAGGAGTTCACCCAGAGCTACCGGGAGTACGAGGACTTCTAGGCGGTCGTCTCCCAGTCGACGTCCCTATGGCGCCCAGCTTCCGAGAGTTCCGTACCTGTTTTACTCTTTCGCATACTTTGTATCAGACATTTTGTCATATATGTAATAAATAACATTCATGCTCGCTTTATTATATCTTTTTACGTGATATGTGCTGTGATAGACTATTCATTCTGTTGTATATACGTGTGACTTGATCCTGGCACGTATATGATTGCTCGGTTTATGTCCTTTTGTAAACCGGGTGTTACACGTGGCGAGGCGGAGCAGGGGTGAGGCGAGGCCATGCAGGGAGAACCGCGATGGCGATGTAGTCATCTGGGCGCTGGCTCAGCGTAGATGTCGGTGTCCTCTGGTGGTGGCGCTCCGGCTCCTTCCCCCCCCCCCCCCGCCTTCTTCTTCCCCTTCCAACTTCTCCTTCTTCCTCTGTTCCAGCGACTGTGGCGGTGGATTGGGAAAAGAACCCGTGGCTAGGGTTTGGGCGGTGGACGCGGCGGGTTTTATAGGCGGCGGGCTAGGGCACGGAGCGGCCCTGGCTCGAGGACGGCCGAGGATTCTCGGCGTCCGGGCCAGTACATGCGGTGGCATCCGACGGCGCGGCTTGGATCGAGGCGGTGGGACGGGCGGTCAAAGGAGCAGGGGAAAAAAAGGAAAAAGGGAGCACGGCGGCCTCCTCCGAGCGTTGTCGCGGAGTGGGGGAGGCGCGGTGCTGGCGTGGCTGACGCGAGCGTGGAAGGCGGCACCGGCACGCGGAGAGAAAAGCAAAGCAGGCGGCGTCACCGGTTGGGAACGAAAGGGGAATAGTTTCTCCTCCCCGACAAGCGGGCCCGGGTTGGCAGGGACAGAGGAGGGTGCTGCGGGCTGGGCAGCGCATCCGTGTGGGCATGATGGGCCGCGCGTGCGGTCGCGGTCTGAGGTGGAGGCAGCGGCTGGACCGGCAGCGCGGGCTCAGGCGAGCTGGGCTGCTAGCGTGGTAACGGGCTGGAGTAGCAGGCCGTAAGGGTTAGTAAGGGTGAAAAGGCCGGCTGGGTTAACAGGCCGGTTGGCCTCGTGGGCTGCGCGGGTGTGGGAAAGGTTAGGCGGGCTGAGAATGGAAAAAGGCCACTTGGGTTGGTCCTGGGTTGGTTAGGTTGGGGAGGTTTGCTGAGTTAGAAGCTGTTGGGTTTAGGTGGGTCTGGACCGGGCTGGACTGGGGCCGGGGTTGGATTAGGGCTAGGATAGGTTAGCGGTTAGGGTTGGTTAGCAGTTTGGATTTAATTTGAATGGTTCAATTCAAATTAAATCCCACACAAACGTTAGAGGATGAAATTAAATTGAGGGGCACACCTCGATTTAATTTCCTCACAATTTTCACACTGCAAAATAAAACCAACTCGAATTCGAGATAAATAATATCCTTAATTAAGAACAAAATTTTAATTTACTAGGAATTTTGGAAGGCAGAAATCCTACTTAAGTTGAGAATTACAGCATTGCCACAAAAAATTTTTGAAATTCATATTTTTCGACTTTATAACATTTCGGAAAAATCTGGGATGTTACATATAGCTAGCCTAGCATAGTCGACTCGAGCTCTAACTTCTGCCTTGCTCCCAGCCTATAGCATCTTCTTTTGTTTGATTTATCCTGAGGGTAGTTGTGCATGTGTCACACTACCTCCTACCATGTTATATATCTTATCTCTGTTTATACACTTGAATATCAAATCGAGATAAAGTTCATCAACTAGTCTAAATCTCTTCATTCACCGCCTTCCCTGCGGAAATATAAATGACACCCCGGTATACTCCCGGGTAAAATGCTACAGCGGTATTCCGTGCGCTTGCGGATTTATTCGTGGTTCATGAAATACCTGCCACCCCAATTGGCGTCTGCGGGCGCCATCACTGTTTTCCAGTAGTGACGTTGGTAGCCACCAACAAGCATCGAGGGACTGTAGCACCAGCTTGTTGGCCACCTCAGAGTAGAGTCGCAAATTGTCAGCCAATGTAGTTGTTGGGATATGGGTAGCAAAAAACAAAAATTTTCTACCCATAACCAGGAACTACTGCTGTTATAGATCACGGGATTACAACTAGACGAGCGGGTGCGGAACTTCTGAAGCGCATCGATGTCATGCAGATGGAAGCCGGCAATGCAGTTGTGAGAACCTCCTCACGTGCGGCTCATCCTTATGCAGCAGATGCAGCACCTCCAAGGTATCCATGCGTATGGGAAGAAGCATCGCGCTCTAGACTGCTAGATCCGTGAGAGCGACCTAGAGCTTGGGCGCGCAGGAGGGGCGGCAAGCAAGAGAGGGCGGCGGCCAAGGAGAGGGGGCTAGGGTTAGCCTTGCCCCCCCCCTTCCTTGCTTTTATAGCCCCTTAGGCCCCCTTAGGTGGGCTCCTCTTGGGCCCCACCTTGGGTGCCCCCTTTTGGGCCTGAGAGGTCCATTAGTGCTTCTAAGCCCAGTCTAATTCGGATCTCATTCTTACCAGGCTTCTTTCCCTTAAGTGTGTGACCCTATGGTCTCATATGCGAGTAGACATGGCCCGAGTACTCTTACTCGGACCAATAGTAGACAGCGGCCTCTAGCAAGACATGTAAACTCCTATACGCACGCAAAGATCATATCAGACGAGCCATCACAATGTCATATACATGTTGTTCCTTTTGCCTCACGATATTTGGTCTTGCTCTAAGCTGACCTCTCTTTCTCGATGTCGCGATTCAGATCCTTGGTTAACATTTGACCTCAGTATGGCCATGCACTTCTTGATCTGACTCACTCGAGGGGCCCACAGATATCTCTCTCAGATAGAGAGGGGAAAATCCCATCTCGACTGACCATGTCACCCAGCATGCTTCTTGGCAAACCCGAAAACCACCTTTATAACTACCCAGTCACGGAGTAGCGTTTGATGGCTCCTAAGTAAGTCAATTCACATCTTGAGTACATGCGACAATCTCAGGTTTAAGGACACAACGTACATATTGTGTAATGAGAATCACCATCTCGTGTTGGGTCAGTTCAGTCTCATGTCCTACATGAGCCCACATTATGTGTTTGACATCTCCATGTCCATGACCTGTGAAACATAGTCATCAACTAATACATGTGCTAGTCTAATATTCATGTGTGTTCTTTCATGAACTCTGATTAGGAACATCTTTAAAATAACCATAAAAGTAAAGAGTCTGACAAACAATTCACATAATTGTCAAACAATACAAGTTGCCTTTCATGGATATTCAAAGAACACTTTATTAATCATGAATACAAGGAAATATGATCATCTCCATGATTGCCTCTAGGGCATATTTCCAATAGTAATTTGCTGTAGAGTCTCACAACATTATGTTTTAACTGTTGTCCTTAAAGTGTTCAATTTGCCTTCAAACCTAAAATCGAGTTCTCTTGTACAAAATGTATACAGGAAAACCTCTCAAAAGATTGGATGAACCTTGAGAAGAGCTGAAAGCCGAATTTATATTTGGCCTATTGCCCAATGAGCATGCAGTATAGGTAATATTAGTAACTCATAATAAAAGAGGGCTCAATGTTCTAGCCTTCTGCGTCCTTTGGTTAATCGAATTGGTAATCTTTTTTAAAGCAAACTAGGATTGATAAAGGAAAAAGTCTATTTTTGGCCATTCAACTATCGTGTGAGTCCGAGTTTGGAAACCCAACTCCAAAACCAGACATCTGCAGCCATCCAAGTGTTATACCAATCACGATTGACCATGGACTCCATTCCACTCCAGTTTAAGCCTAGTCAGCCTGCCACGTCGACTACAGTCAGCCGAGTCAGCATTGCTAACTCAGATCCCACACTGCCGAGTCATAAGCGGCGGGCGTATACATCGACCCCGCCTCCCTCTCCTCGATTCGCTCTCGATCCAGACGCACCGCAGGAAATCCTAGCTGCGGCGGCGGCGGCGAGGAGCTTGCTGCAAATCTTGTGGAACTCCTTGTTTTGTAATTGCAGACAATTTTAGTATTCAATCTTGTGGAACTCCTTGTTTTGTAATGGCAGACAATTTCAGTGTTCAATCTTGTGGAACAACGTTATGTACTGCTTAGACAATTCCTGTGTTTATCTATGTACCAACAATATTCCTATTTTCAGTGATATCTTGCACATCAAAGCTAACATCAATCCATACATGATAACAGAAGCATACACTACTAGTTTTTTCCAAAGCATCAGAAATACATTACATAGCTCCTAATTTACAATTCATACTAGAAACCTCATTTCCAGTTAACCCAAGCCATCACTAACACTACAACAACACATGTCACCATAAGAAACTTGAACATCCAAATTCCTTTCTCTAGTGAGTTGATACTGCATCTCAATTCAGAATTCTCCTCGTCCTTTGTAGTCACCACAGCAACCATCTGTGCTCCAATTGCATCAACCAAGCCTCTCTGATCCTCTGCTACATCAAGAACCGATGACCTCCATTGTGTAGCTGAATCAGCAACTCACCTCTCCAGTTCTCTGTTCTCCCTCTTCAGTGCTCTAATGGTGTCGCGCAGATCCACAAGAAGCTCCTGCATGAATGGGGACGGCGGTGGATCGATCCACCTCCAAAAATTGCATACCCCCCTTGTCGACTACAATCCAGCAACCAAACAAATGCACAAACGAAATAGCAGCACCATCAAACAAAGCCAAATCCGAATCTACCACCAACAACATAACCACTCACCATATCACAAAAACAATTGAGGAACCTTTGACTAGGATTTTCATCACTCCATGAAGTCCACCAAACCGCCTTATTGCCACACTTACAGAGCACCGGAGGCCAATAATAGAGGGGGCCCTGCTAGTAAGGGATGGGGGATGATCTTCCCCCTTCGCTTGAGCCAATTCGAGGGCCTCCCGTGCTACTGAAGCTGCTAGCACTCGCCATGCCCACCGCTGCGGGAGCCTACACTGGAGTCTCCTGGCCACCTCTGGAATCGCGTCGTCGCCGCAGCAAGCTCCTCGCCGCCACCGCCGCCGCAACTAGGGTTTTGTGCGGCACGCGTCTAGATCGAGAGCGAATCGAGGAGAGGGAGGTGGGGTTGATGTATACGCCCGCTGCTTATGACTCAGCCGTGTGGGATCTGAGTCAGCAATGCTGACTCAGCTGACTATAGCCGATGTGGCAGGCTGACTAGGCTAAAACCGGAGTGGAATGGAGTCCATGGTCAAACATGTCTGGTATAAACACTTGGATGGCTGCGGATGTCTGGTTTTGGAGTTGGATTGCCAAAGTCGGACTCACACGATAGTTGAATGGCCAAAAAATGGACTTTTTCCATTGATAAATTGTGCATGAATGTATGTGTTTAGCATTGAAGCATTGTCCAATGTATAAACTACAAATGAAGTGTTGTTTTAGGAAACATGTGCTCTTGCGTTTATGGAATAATATAGTTATAAAATGTTCATTTCGCAAAAGAAAAATATAAATCAACCATTTAGAATTAAAATGCTATTAACTTAATTGAAATCTCTATTTTCTAAAGTTCTGATTGTCCATGTACATTAGCGAAAATACAGGTAACCCCACTTTGCCTCTCTTGCAAACGTCGCCTAACACTAACAGGTAACCCCGGCACCCATCGCTCAGTCCAATCGGGATAGTGGTTTTCGAGTTTTTTTTGGGTGGTGTTTGTATGTGGATTTACACTATGAATCGATATGTTGAGTAGGAAACCATTTTGCTCGATGGATTTCTCATTGTTGTTTTTGTGAATTTGTAACTTTATCTTTATTTCGCCGTTTTGTTTTGTTGGTGTGGTATAGGAGTAGATTGGCGCCACATCACCCTCGCTACAACCATGGCGACCTTCACAAAACCCAAGAACACCCTGAAGAGAGCTGAAGGTGAGTCGGGTCTTGCTCGATTTCATCTACAGTGATGCTGATGCTTGCTCGATTTGTTGCTGACGAAGCTAACCCATCCAAATGCTTGCCTCCAAAGGAATGCTTGTCTGTTTTCTTAATGGGAAGATATTTGGCTGCACGTTTGATGTGTGCATCTCCTTTTGAGTGGTAGTTTTCACATGAGTTCTATCGATTTGCCTCCAAAGGAATGCCAGAAAACCTCGAGATTGTGCTGACAAAATGATATAAAGAAAATATTTTCTCTTAAAACATGTTAATTTTTGCATAAGTAACGTGGTTCTGAAATTTATGGACTTAAGCATACGCTCGTTTCTCTTCTATATTTTTAGATCATATGTTTTCATTTTATAAATGCTCATGTGGAGTTGCTCTTCTGTTCAGCATAGGCATCAAATGCATGATCTTTATTTACCCGTGTAGATTTTGGAAAAACTCATCTCCATATTATGATGATTATGTAGGCGAGGAACTCCCCTTGTCAGCATTTTGCAGGACAAGTTTTGGTGAATGGGATGTCTTCAGGAGCATTGACATGGATGCTGAGGTATGTAGCATGTTAGTGCCTGTCTTTCTAGCGACATGCTGATCATCATTGTCCATAGATATAATTTAGTGAAATGTTAAAAAGGGAAATAAGATTGTATGTCGCACTACCAGCGCACGCAGTTGTTTATGGGCCAGTCATACTTCCATTTTTTTTCTTATTTGTAGGCAAGATTGATGCAACACATGAAAATATCATCGGAAAAACCAAGGACTCATGTGGATGAAGATGGGGAGATTGCGTTGAATGTTTGGCGCTGTATAGATTGCCAAACAAGAGAATATATAAAGAAATTTCCTACCCGGTCTGCTTGAAATATATGAAGTACTGCTTCGTTCAAAACCAAGTTCATTCTATTTTTTCCCTCAAAAAGGTAATCATGTTTGGAGTTTTATTTATTGGAGTGATTAAAATGGATTCAGGATTAAATTTTAAATTTGATTTTATTTTATGGATGTGGTTGTGTAATTAACATAATAACTCTGTGTTACATCTCTTTTGTATGAAACAAATATTTCTCATTTTTCGACTATGATCATGTGTTTTTTGTATGTCCTGTGCCATTAGCACGGGCATGCTTACTAGAACGTACTGAATGAACTGATTTTTTAGTTCAAAGAACAGTTGATTTGCAAAATATTGCAAATAAACTGCCAAATGCATTTAATGATTACTAAGCTATCTTTCAATATTGTTAATCTTTTGCATGTATGCGCTAAAAATAGTAGAGGTACCAAATTGTGACACTTCAGGTGTCTAGCATTTAAAACATAGGATAATGTGTGAACTTTGTATTTATCCTTGTTTAATAGTTAAAAATTTTCAGTGCAAAATCAGGGGTATATTTGTAATTATGAAAAATTACAAATCCCTTTTTACAAAAAGGTTGGACTTAGGTAGTAATTTTAACTTTGTAGAGGGATTGCTTGCAAATGTGCTAGTAATAATTACTTTGGCAGCTTATTTGCAAATTAGCCCAAAATTTGTTGTGATTTTGCTACGAAAAAGTATTTTTCCTTTATTAATTAGAGTTCATTTGAACTTTTGAAAATATTTCAAAATCATTTGATCTAGTGCGAATTTGCACAACATGAAAGTTGTAGATCTTGAAAAACTGAACAACTTTCATTTTGGGCACTTTATCATTTGAGTTCCAGATCAGTGACAAATTTTAGTTTGCAGACAGCCCCTGTACTTTTTCTTATTTACATATAGGTCCTCCCAGTCCTTCTTCTACCTCCAGCCGGCTTGGAAACTGGGCAGGTCATCGCCGACAGAAATTCTTTATCACCGGCTACCCCGCGCCGCCCCACGCATCGCGCTTAGGCACCCAGCCTCGCTCCGCCGCCTCCGCTGTCTCCTCGCATGCACGCCACGCCGCGAAGGCGCCTCCCCGCTGGCTCGCCGCCCCTGTTTCTTCTTCTCCGGTGAGCGCGCCGCCGCGGTTTCGCCCTGCCGCTAATCCCTAGCCTCTCCAAGCGTCAAGCATGCGCGCCGCCGCACCTTGAACCGCCTCTGCCTTGGCTTCTAATTTCCGGGCCACGCCGCCTCACCCTCTTGCCTCACGCCTCACCGCCAGCTCACCCATGGAATTGCAGCCTTGCCGCCGGAATCACGCCGACGTGCTCATTCCTTAGCCCCCTCTCCTCCAGCGTTTATCCTCTCCTTTGCTAGCCTATAAAGAGCCCCTGCTGGAACACTTTGCCGGCATATACAACCGCTCGCCCCTCCCTGCCTCACGCCCGAACTCCGCCATTGATGTGCCGAGCTCGAGCTCGCCGTGGCGCCCCCGCCTCCGGCCTCCCTTCCCTCAACACGACCCTCGAAATTGGTTCCCCACCACTAGGGGTGGGCATTCGGTTCTTCAGTTCGGTTCCTCGGTTTTTGAAGAAATTCGGTTCCTAGAAAATAGGAACCGATCGGTTCCAAGAAATTTCAGGAACCGAGTATTTCGGTTCTCGGTTATTTCGGTTCGGTTTCGGTTCTAACCGAACTAACCGATTTTTTTACCGAAAGCTAAGATAACAAGAAAAATATACATGTTCTATAGCAAATTTAGACAATACTTTCTCTACTTTAGAGAATAATAATTGACAAGAGAACAATAACAATATAGTAAGAGAAATACATGGCAATTGAAGTATGATACATCACATGTAAACTAAATATACTCTTACAAAATGCAAAGTTTATGTAATTCGGTTCTTTCGGTTAATTCGGTTACCCGAGGGTAGGAACTGAATTTTTTTCGGTTATTTCGGTTCTTCAATATCCTGAACCGAACAAGGAACCGAATTTTTCGGTTCCGGTTATTTCGGTTTCGGTTCCGGTTATTTCGGTTTCGGTTCCGGTTCTTTCGGTTCGGTTCTTCAGTTTCGGTTAAATTTGCCCACCCCTGCCCACCACCCACTGAAGCTCACCGAGCCCCCCATCCGTCGCTCCCCCTCGCCGGAGTACCACCGGAGCAGAACTCCCACCCGCCGGAGGTATTGCTTCCGCGGGCAGCATGTGACACTTCAGGTGTCTAGCTATTAGAACATAAGGTTATGTGTGCATTTTGTGTGTTTATCCTTGTTTGATAGCCAAAAAATTTTCAGTACAATTTAGGGGCATATGTGTAATTATGCAAAATTACTAGCCCCTTTTAGCAAAAAGTTTTAATTTAGGGGGTATTTTCAAATTTGTGAAGGGCTTTCTTACAAATATGCTAGTAATCATTACTTGGCAGCTTTATTGCATTTTAGCCCAAATTTGGTGTGAATTTGCAATCAAAAAGTATTTTTCTTTTATTAAATAGGTTCATTTAAACTTTTGAAAATATTTCAAAATCCTTTGATCTATTGAAAATTTGCACAACATGAAAGTCGTAGACCTTGAAAAACTGAACAACTTTCATTTTGGGCACTTTTTCATTTGAGCACTATATCAGTGGGTAATTTTAGTTTATAGTTAAAACCCTAAAATTTTTTGTTTTTGCAAAATGGTCCCTACCTACCTTCTTCTACCTCCTGCCGGTGTGGAAACTTGACAGTGCCGCCGCCGGATCTTCGCCGCAATTTTTCCTGCCGCCGGTCGCTCCGCACTGCCTTTGGATTGCCACCCGCCGCCATTGGCTTTTCCCTGGCCCCACATCCCCTCCGCTGGCGCCCCTCTTTCCTTGCCACACTGCGCCGCCGAGCTCTGCCCCTATTTTCTCCTCGCCGGCGAGCGCACCACCGCAGGAACCGCTCCACCGGCCCGGTTTCCCCTCCACTGACTCCACGCGTCGCGCCTGGAGCGCCGCCGCCACCAGAGCCGCATCTGCTGGCGCCCCTTAACCCCGCCACGACATTCCGAGAACTCCCCTGGATTGCCACCTCGCCGGCCGCCGTGGACTGCCTGTTTCCATCGCCGATTTCGATTCATCCTCAGCCAGACTCATCCCTGAACCTATCCTCGTGCTCATCCTCTCTTTTTCTGGCCTATAAAAGGGCCGGACAAGCCCCATCGCCGGCCAACCCCGCCGCTCCTCTTCTTCTACTCCGGCGATCTTCTGGCCGCCGCCGATCTGCCGCCATAGCTTCACCCCAACCACCCCGACCCCTTGGTTAGCTTCACCGTGGATCAGTGAAGCTCATCCACCTAGCATTGTCGCCAATCCCTCGTTGGAACACCTGCGCCGCCACGCTCTGCTTGCCGCCGATGAGCACTGTTCCGATCATCCCACGGCCCACCAAGCCCCTCTACTGGTGTGCCACGACTCACTGAGTCTCCCTGACCCCTTGGACCTCGCCGCTGGCGACCAACTTCGCCGGATTTGGCCGGTCAAACTTCCCCCTCCCCTCTGACCACAGCCAAGGACCACATTGCAAAAGGATTCAAAACCTTTCAGGGTCCTTTCTGCAAAAAGACCTTTATCCTTTAATTCTTTTTGCAGTGAACTTCAAAAATTTCCAGAAAAATGTAGAAAAATCAGAAAAATGTGAAATTAATTTTGTTGTGTTCCTTTTATTTAGCTCTATCATCTGGTGTGAAGAGTTTGAAATATTTTCTTGTGTAGCAAATTCAAAAAAAATAAAGTTAATAATAGCTCTTTTTAATTTAAACTTTTATTCTAAAGCTATGCTTTAAAGGAGCTTTGAATCATGTGTTCTATAGCACATGACAAACTTTATAAAAATTTTCAAAACTCTTTACCAAACTTTAGCTCATACTTTTAAAAAAATTTCTTTGTATATTGTTTATGTTTTTACAAATTTAATTAAAACCTTTTTGGTGGATTGTTTAAATTCCAACTTTTTAGTGAAGGAAAGCTATACTCAAGCACTTCACTAATTTCCAATCATTGCATTGCATATAGAAACAACATCGTTAGCAGACGGAACGCACGAGCTTATCCAGGAGCCAGACGGGGATTTTTCTTCTGAAGCCCAAGTCAACTCTGCTGAATTAACTGAAATTCCGAACCTCGATTCGGAAGAACCCCAGTTTACTGACTCCATAGACACCTCTGCAGGCAAGCCCCGGTGCATAATCCTACTATTTTAAATTATACAACTTATGTTATTATTTACTTGTGCATTTAAGTTATTGGAGTTGAATAAAAACCTTAGATGCATAATTCTAGGCTCCTATTGATTGACTACTAGAAACAGAGTCCGATTAGATGCTATGCTAATAGGACCGGTAAAAGTCGAGTGATTGCCTGTCACTCGTGAGCTTTATAGGAGTTGATTGTTTACTTTCTAGCAATCACTATAAGGATCATGGACATATTTGGTTATGAGATTCATGGATGAAATCCGTCTGTGTTGATAATTTGATAAGGCCGCAATGTGTGGTAGCGGTGGTTAAGCATTTGAAAGTACTAGACACATACCGTAAATATGGTACGCGGTAAGCCTAGTAACTGATCGGCCCGGCAAGTGGACATACCTTCCACTCTCTCTTAGAGCTAGGAAGTTATTTTATGTTGCAACAATCACGGGTGCAGAGAATGGCAGTTCTCTGTAGTCGGGGAGAGTGGCGCTGATCCACGAACCGGAATGAGAAGCAAACGGTTGCTTGGAAGTGACTCGACAGTACTCCAAGCGTGTGTGTTAGGTTTACCCTTGCAAGGTTGGAAAATTCGATTCAGAATCATCCGTTTCTCGCGGATATTGAGACTGCTTGATCCCTTTGCCACGTAGAGTAAGAAGTGGAATAATAATGATACTCAATCTTGTTGGATGCAAATAATTTCTCTACCATGTTTGTATAGATAGGTGCTTACCTAGAATAGTTAATGAAACTAGAATCTGAAAGCTAAAACTTGAAATTAAGGACCTACTCTTTGTTGCTTTTCAGCAAAAGAAACCCCAGAGCCTTCACAAGCCTTGCATGTCTAGTTAAAGGGCTATTATATACCCTTAGTCGGGTTAGCCTTGCTGAGTATTGGTATACTCAGTCTTGCTTATGACCTTATTTTCATGAATGACTTTGGAAGACCCAAACACTAGTTTAACTTGGCCTAGTGTTTTACCTACTGGTTGGGCTATGGAGTGGGAACCATCTCCGGCCAGCAATGACTCGGCTGAATGATGTCATGATCGGGCTTACCATGGCATCCACCCTACGACGGTTGTGTATAGTTGTGTTTTCTTTCCGCTGCAGAACTTCTTTCTTATACTTAGTTTCAGTTAAACTTCTTTAAGTTTCTTTATAATAAAGTATGTAAAAGCTAGAACTTCGGTTTACTAGCTTTAAAACTCTAATGTAAATTACACCCTTATCTATATGATGTAAAATTTTGTGGAATGTTGTATCTCTAACTCGCATTCGTGCGGGATGTATACTTGTGTTACAATCGGATATTCAGTGGTTTCATTGGGATGTTACCCGACAGACCAATGATTATACCGGTTGAGGTGCGTATAGATGTTTAGTGCACTCAAACTGGTATAATTCAAACTGGTTCTGCCACACAAATAAAACCACTCAACTACCAATTGTAAATAAGAGGGGAAGAATTATGGCCATAAAGCAGAATCATGCTAGCAATAAAAGGTTTTCCTTCTAAGATAGTAAATTAATTCAAGTCAACATATAGTTGGTGACACCTTGTGGGTAAATATTAGCTATTACCCAATGGATAAATGTCATCCACAAACCTAGCTCGGAGGTGCACCTAAATACTAATACTAGGATATCGGAAAGCTATGACTCTCGTTTCAGGAAGTCACAATGAGTCATCCAGAATACTTTTGAGTCTTGATAGACTGGAGAATTATACACTACAAGAAATGTTACATTCTATGATGGATTTCTCGTGACGTTTTCAGAGAACATCACGAATGGTACGACATCTATGACGATTTTTTGTTTTCTGTCATGGATGTGCATTATGGACATTGAAGCCCAGAATTTAGTGACGTTTTATCAAATTCGTCATAGTTCGGCCCACATCTTAGTGACGTTTTCTCAAATTCATCACAATCAACAAATTCAAATTTGTCAAAGTTTGTATGGGCCCATCTTTCAAGTCCAGATAGCATGGACCCACCTGTCATGTAGGACACAAATGGTTTATAAAATTATAGAAAGAAAAAATACCTCGAGAATGTTGTTGTCTGAATTCTTTTGAATTTATTCAGGCTTCAATTTATTGTCTTTTATTTTTGAAAAATTGTGATGCATAGGAAAAACTTCCATTATATTTTTTCATCTAAAAAATCATTTTTTCTCTCATCAAAGTTTTACTCGGCTGAGCCCGCTTCATTATGAGTTCCCGCGGCCATTGGAAAAAAAAGCTAGTCTAATCCTGGAGGCCATGGGAAAAAAAAAGTGGCAGCACCTGCCATAAAAAAAATGGCGGCACTAGAGTTTTGAGCTGAGCCTGGCGGCCATCCGAAAAAAATGGCGGCACTGTTGTGCGTGGCGGCTAGCGGCTATCGGAAAAAAAAAAATCGGCGGCAAGTTTTGGGCTGAGACTGGCGGCCATCAGGGGAAAAAAACGCGGGCTCCTTGCAACAAAGAGGCGCAGGCCCAACCAACCACCGCACTACCACTGCATTTTGTTCCGGCTCGCGTGAATAACTTATTTATAACATCAGCATGAAAAAAGAGGAAGAGAAAGAATCGAACATGGGTCTTGGTGGCAAGAATTAGCGCCTTACCACTAGGCTGCGCCTTCAATTGTGTTATACTGAGGCTTCGAACCCAGATCTTAGAGACTAGATACAACTACATTACCACTGTGCCACGCCTTGGTTTGCGCTTTTATTAGGTAACTATTAGTTATTATATCATTGTAACGTGGTTCTACAACTAGGAGCAGATATGCAATACGTAGTTTTCTTTTTAATCCGGAATTAAATTTTGAGTTGTTATTTCTCCGTCATAAGAACTCCAAATTTAGTGGTTTTTGTTCTAATTTTTTCTAAAATCAGGATATTTTATTTAGTGGCATTTGTTTGTATGTTAATTGTTACATCTTGATTTTTTCCATATGACATGTTTTCTTCCATCTTAATAGAGAATAGAAAAGATATGTTTTTGAATAATAATTGCTAATATAACTTAATATTTTCCAATGTTATGGACAATATAAGGTGGTGTCCAAAATTGAGCGGCGTACGAGTTCGATCATGTCATGAGGTGTTCAAATCTCAAAGTTTGACTTCAATTACAAAAAACTATGTGAGATATGTATCCATTTGTGAAGAATGTGTGGTCTCACTTAAGTAAAATTATTTAATTTTTATATTACAATCTTATGGGTCAAAAATATATTGTCACGTCGACTTTTAGAATTTTTTAACCTAATTTTGATATTATTGTAATTATTATGTGCTAATTTGGATGTAGAAGTTTGAATTGTCCTTGGAAGACAATTGAATTTTTCATCTAATTTTAGTATATGAGCTAAAATAGAACATATGAGCCTAAATATAATTTGTATGCATTTTTAGAAATCTTATTTGAGCTACACATAGTTCAATTTGGAAATACTTTTGATAAGCATGTAGAAATTTATTTAAACTATAAAAATAATAAATCAGTTTTAAATTTTTTGAAACTTGTAGGTAACAACATATATATATTCTAATACATATAAAAATTGCATTAGGGTACAAAAGAGAAAATTGTACAAACTTATTCTTTAGTTTTATTTGTCTCTTATAGTTTATGAATAAATGATAAATTTTGTTAAATAGACCCAAAGGGCCCATGTTTCTACTCGGCCTGCCACGGCCCAATTTTTCTGTACCATCCATCCTCGATCTGACGATCAAGGTTAGGCTCACCTGGTATAAAAGATGCTTTGGCCGACCGCCAGTACCCTAACCCCTCTTCCTCCTCCCGCGCGCCGCGCTCTCTTCCTCCGCCCCCGCTGCTGGTCCTTCGCGCCCTCCCACTGCCTTCCACCGTAGCCCCTCGTTGACCAAGGATGCGGGTGCGGCCGCATCCTCGTAGGGCTCCCTCCCCACGAGTGGCGTGTTGGGCTGGGGAGACCTACGCGTTGTGGGTTGCGGTGGCTCCCCTTCGTCTACAGAGCGAGGCGGCGGGGGACAGGGCGCCGCCGCTCCCCTTCGTCGCGACGAGCAGGCGGTAAAGCGGGTGGTGCTAGTGCGGCACGGGCAGAGC
This sequence comes from Panicum virgatum, assembly GCF_016808335.1. Classification (NCBI taxonomy): domain Eukaryota; kingdom Viridiplantae; phylum Streptophyta; class Magnoliopsida; order Poales; family Poaceae; genus Panicum; species Panicum virgatum. The sequence goes on along the minus strand of NC_053144.1, from coordinate 33,865,885 downwards.
CCTCCTCTTCCTAAGCAGACTCACGAATTGATTTGCTTTTTTTTTCAGATTGCAGATCCACGAATTAATTTGCTTTCTTTTTTTTCCAGATTTGCTGGCCTGCAGTAGCTGTCCTGTTGGATCAAGCCCCAGGTACCTTCGTTTTTCTCCCCAACATCTCAAATCCAACCTGTTCGTTCTGGTCTAGGTTAATCAAATGTAAAATAGGAGCTGCGTTTAATCCGTGCTCCTCGCCTCTTCTTTTCTCCCCATAGGCGGACTGTGTTTGGTTTGTTCGGTCCACAGCAGCAGCGCATCTCCCTCAGGCCTAGCTCTGGGGCATGACGAGAGGGGTCTAAAATGTTGTTAACTTGTGCTGATCTGCTAGCTCTGAGTAACAGGTAGAGTCCATTTTTATTTGGAGTCATGGGTCATATGCCTTTGACTAGTGATGTTATCTGAATCTCTGCTAGTTGGTAACATCTGCAGCTCAGCTCTTCTCTCTAGTTAGCAACAGAAGTTCTTCAGGTTTATTTCAGTCATCAGAGTTGACATCATTGTCTTGCTACTGTTACTAACCATCTTGCAATCATTACTTGCTTGTCTTTAGTACTATTTTCTTTGGTGGATCATGAAGTCTGTTGCTAAGAACTAGTTTCATTCCTGTTAGCAAGTGTGAACAGGGAGAAGAGTAACAATAATGGTAGCGAGCACTTCCATGTATGCAGTCTGCTCACACACATCCATGCTTGTTTAGATCGGTGCTTGTTTAGATCCATGCTTTGCACAATGGCTGTTAGGTTGCCATGGATCTTTATTCAGCTAGAGCCAAATTGGTTAGTTTATCTGTCATTGAACATATTCCTTAGCCAAATTGGTCATTACAAATGCATCAACTAGTATTGACTTGCTAGTCTTCTACTCTGCGACTGTACTTGCTACACTCAACCTGATTAGGATTTCAGAGCTCTTGCCATACATGCAAATCTAAGTACTTGAGTTTCTCTCTAATAGTATTTGTTTATTTTGTCTTTGGCAGTGGCATTCTTTTTATCAGTACAAATGTGTTGCGTTTGCTGGGTTCATATTTCAAATTAATTAGCTATATTTCAAATTTCAGGATGAGCAACAAGATGTGCAGGAGTTAGCTATGCTCCTTTCCAGTGAAAGATATGCAACTAACGGTCCATTGGTATGTGACATAAACATAACAGTCCTGGCTGGCCAGGCTAGTCTAGGATTGTGACATAACCAGTGCTTCATTTGTGTATTTATAATTCTATTATAATTACTATCTTGGATAATTTTGAAAAATGAATATGCCATTGTATTTTGCTTTCTGGATGTGCTCCATCTTTGATGGTTATGCTCAGCATTTTAGTAGGTTCCATCTAAATATTGCCCGCTAATAAGTATTGTTGATGTGCTCTTTTCAGGATCCTAAATTTTGCTCGTCTGGTGGAATTGCTTCAAAATTTTGCTCTTCTAGTGGTATTTGGTGATGTTGTATGATCTTTTCTTGAGCATTTGTTGTATGAAAAAAATGAGATTCTGTCATTAGTGTGCTACTGGATAAAAACATGTGATGTGATTTTGTATAAAATTCTGTATTGGTAGTGTTGATTATATAGGCTTTATATCTTTTATTGGGCTAGAAAAGTAATTCTGAAAAGTGGGCTGCAATTGAGTGAAATGTAATTGTGCAAAATTTAGTGGGCTATTTGGGCCAGCTGAAATAAACTAATGGGCCCAAAAAAGGGAGGCCCAAAATTATTGGCCTGAAAAAATGGGCCACATCAGCGTCAACGTTTGACTCCACGTCAGCGGCCATGTCACAGTCCACGTCAGCAGCAACGATTTTGATGATCACATGACTATTCAATCTATGACAATTTCTATGACGTTAATTTTTGTCATGAACAATGGGCTTGGGTTGAGTTGTGCAGGCTCATGGCAATTCTATGACGGTTGGGAAATGTCATAGATTGCGTCAATCTGTGATGTTTTTACAAAACCATCACGAGACTTTCTGTGACGCAGAATACATGATGTTATTTGAAAACGTTATAAACAGTGCTTTGTGATGATTTTTGAGGTCTTTATGACATAATCGATTGGTCATGGAAGGTAACATGTCTTGTAGTGATATGATAGAAAGGCTACATATGTCGACACATATTTCTCTAAATAAATTGTATACAACATTACAAGTCATCTAGTTCATAAGACTATGGCAGAGTGTTTAGAGCACTCTCATTGGAACTTCTTGGATGAAGTAATAGATACAGAGATTGTCTTGCTCACAAGGAAACAGATGTTTTAGGCTATGAAGCTAACATCTCAAGATATCTTTACCGAGGGATACATAAGTGTTTTCATCCTAATGGATTGAGAACAATATGGTGGTGAGATACAAAGCAAAATTAGTAGCACAAGAGGTTTATGCAAAGCATAGGCATTGATTTTCAATGCAAATTATTCTCTTAAAGAATTTTTATAAATTTGTGATACTATCTTTTGATTAGCAGTACAAAAGCATCTATCATTGCAGTTGATAGTTGATAGATGTAGTGATTGCATATATTTATATGATCACCTGGTCTGGCATATTTGTGAAACTTTCAAGAAGGAGTTTACATACCCAACCCTCGTACATAAAATCGCAACATATTTTGTGTATTGCTTGAGTCAATATACAGCTTAAAGCAGTTAAGTTGAATTTGGTACAATCGACTTTGTGTGTACTTCTTAAACTTAAGGGATACAAAATTGATTACATGTAGGTGTTCATTTTAATGTCCTTGATTGGACTTCGTAGTCATATATGGTGGTCAATAATCTTGACATCATTAGCAATGAACACACATTGATAGTTTGTGTATTCTAAAGATGGAGTTCAAAATGAAAGATACGGACTAAACCAATATTTTATTATGTGTTTATGAATTGAGCATCTTCTCCCAATGTTTTGTACAAAGCTATTTATATCCAGATCATATTGAACGATTCAATATGAAGGTATCCTATGGTTGTTACACCTCTAGAAAAGAGAAAGATTATTTTATGCCATACTGATTGAGATGAGATAATAGGACATATGGTTCATTATCTTCGTGCTATTGATGCGCTAATATATCTTGCAAAAGTTCCCAGCCGGATATTAATTTTGCAAGGATTTGCTATCTAGTAGCATGCTACTCCAACCAAATATTGGTAGATTGGAGTTAAGAGCATCTTTTGATACCTCAAATAGCACATGTGATCTTGGTATAATCCAAGATCTAATAATGTGGATATAATGATTCTGATTATTTCTAAGACCCCAAAATTCAGATCATTGGAAGGCTTAATGTATATATGGAAAGACCATTTTGTGATTATCTTTTAACTAGGCATTTATGGTCAATTCCACTAATCATTCTGATGTTGTATTGCACAAGGCTTTACATGAATGCGTATAGCTTGATAGAATGGTATATAACATACTGAAGTTATGTGGTGTTGAATCCATTGAATCAATAGTTGTTACCTATAAAGGTAATGCAACTTGTGTTATGTAGATGACGACAAGTTATACTTAGTGTAATATTTTTTCACTAAAATGGTTATGTTCCATAGGCAATACGGACATATGAAAATTTGCAAACTAAGTGATGAGATGTTCACAGAGTCTACAATACTCCACATTTCTTATGTGTTGAGTGCATTGATATGAATTTACTTTGAGATTTTCAAGTATCAGGGGGAGAGTTTCTCTGAATAGTAACTTGTTGCAAATATTATATTGCACTCTTTTCTTTCTATGAGTTTTTCCCTTAGGGTTTCTCATATAAAGTTTTTAATGAGGCAATATCAACACAAGGTTACGTCATATCATCCATTTTTTCCCACGGGGGTTTTTGGTGGATGATACTCAGACATAACATGCATTTTACTCTTTTTCTTTATGTTAGTTTTTTTTCCATTGAGGTTTCTCATATAAAGCTTTTGATGAGGCAACGCCAACACAAAGATCTATTTCCCCAAGGGGGTTTTGAAAGATGATATTTGAGGCATATTGACCATATGGTCAAGGTGCTATTAGACTAAGACTTTAGGTTTATCTCAAGGGTCTACTAACATTGATAATTGTATATTATGGTGTTTCTCCTTATTTTTTCATCGGGTTTTAAAATGTTTTGCCAGGTATACCGGTATTACTTTGGTTTTTTCCCACAGGGTTTTGTAAATATTCTCCTCACATTTTTCATGAAAGGTTTTTGGGGGAGTTATATATATTATATTGCATCTTCTGATTTTTCCCATAAGGTATTCAAGGAGTTATTCGATTAATTACAAGACCACAAGAACCAGAAATTGATCAATGTGAAGTGTTGTTAAGAAATTAGAATTAGTGATCAATTTCTGTAATAGTTAATTAGATTAATGATGTCATTAGGTGGTTACCTTTCATGAAAGGACCATCATGAAAGGGCCATCATGAAATGGTCAACTCAAAGGGCCAATCCCAAGGGACATCATGCCCTTTGAACTTGTATACATATGCAATCAATCCCATCAATAAGAATCAATCATTCATTCTCTCAATATTCATTCCCTCAATTCATTTGCTCTCTCAATTCTAGTTTCAATTCTACTTCCAGCAGTATATACAATACTCTCAAGTAACTATGAACCGTCCATTTAGTTAGATAGTTAGGTTTGGACAATTATCGTCACATATTACCTAGTTTCGGGTAATAGGAGAAATATAAATTTATGGGGCATATTACCTTGTAATGATATATGCAACTGACTCAATAACGAGTGTGCAAATTTTGCAAGTATATTTATGGAAGGACAGCGTATGGAGTAAGCTGATGAAGAGTTTGGCGAGGAGCTGATGGATTATCCTAGAAAAGACTGATAACGCATTTCGATCAAGGCGGTTACAAGTCTTGGTCAAAGTTGACAAGGATCCGGTCAAAGGCAACGAGGGCCACGGTATGAGCAGGACCAGTGTGAGGATGTAAGTTGGACATTTTATAGAAGTCTGGTTTCTTTGGAAAGCTTTGTAAATATGTAATAGTTGTTTTTTCATCAAGTTTATTTCGTTGTGATTGATTAGTAGTCTTTTAGTTTTATAGTATATATAGTAGTGGTCAGGGCTAAGAATAATGATCCATCAATACCTTTTTTCTCGACTCTAGCTAAAACCCTAGGAGTTGAAGTAGCAGTAGTTTTCGACGACTTCTTCGGTGGTAAACAGTGCTGCATCTCTTTGATCTCTGGTTTGCCTGTAAACATTGTTTTACCAGATTTTCTAGGCTTTAATTACCAGCGTGTCGCTGTAGTTTCAACTAGTTTATCAACCAATTTATCCCATCTCTTTTAAATCATACAATGCTGCTATTGTTTCAATCTCTTGTTAGTTTTAATTGATATCACTAGTTATCGATTTCTTTAAGTTCCAGCATCCGATCTCTTGCTAGTTCTTAATAGATTTTACAATTTAGTATATGATAATAACCATATATCTATCGGATTTATCTAACCTTTTCCTGCTTAATCTTTACTAGCCGATAGTTTACTTGATTTTCATCTCATTTTCAAGTTATCAAAATTTTGTTCCTCATTATAGTTAACCTTATCGGCTAGTTCGTTTAATCTAATCTCGCTATCTCAAGCTGTCTCGGTAGATCCTTGAATAGTGGCTTTAAAATAAATCTTATTAGTTAGGTTTGGTTTTCTATAAAAATAAATATGATAAAGGTAACTTGGAGTTTCAATGTGATCAAAAATTTGTTTTAGAAATAAGCTTTGCAATAATTAGATTCAATGACAAGTTTGCTTTACGATTAAGTTTATCGTTGCCTCTATTCGTTGTTTGGGAATTGGCTCCATAGCCGATAGCCTCGGTGATGTATCAGACTTCAAGTCTCATGTGTTTTGTAGAACTCTTCAGAATTCCAGCCGATGTGTTATCTACTAATTAAGTTTCTTTCTTTATCAATTACAGGTCAAATTGACTCTGAATCTAATTTGCAGCAGCGGCACCGGAGATAATCAGAGCTGTCAGACCTTAGCGTGTCATGCTCTGTAAGGCTCTTTGTTCGATTTTTGCGGCAACAGAGTGCTTCTATGTCAATTATTAAGTTTAATACTGTTTAATATTAGGACATGCATGTCATTTATGGATTGGTGTGTGCGTGCTCCCTTATTTTCGTAGGATAATAATGGACGTTTGACAATCAAGTTCGGATAAAAGTTACAGTTTTCGAGTACAGAATGGCTATACAGTATACTGTAATAAGGCCAGTCTCGGTAGGGAGTATCATCGCACAGTTATAAAGACTGTGAACTAGGTAACCGAGCTGAAGAAGTGTCAAGGTGATGGCATTCTTCCTCCTCTCTCTTCATAATTGCCGTGCCATGTCATCAAATTTAATGCTCATTACGCTCCTATGATACTGCCATTGAAACTGGTTTAGTCCGGAATGCTAAGAGCAAGTTTTCTGGGTTCAGAGAGAGCACAACTGGGCGCTCTGTTTCTTTTTTTAACGCTCACCAATCATAATGAGTGCTATAAACTTGACATCCTGTTACCATGATACTACCAAATCATTCGTTGAAATGGTCCCATATATGAAACTCATTTCACTGTTAAAGCATTCCTCTTCTAGAACACTTGGAACATTTTAACTTCTAGAACACTTGGAACATTTTAGCTAGGGTACAAGAAAGAAGCAACTGCAGCAGAAATTTCGGATGGAAAAGATAAAAGCCCACATAAGAACAAAAGGACGCCTATGACAGATAACTAAATCCACAGCACTTCCAAGGCTTTTTCTGAAAATACAATAAGCAAAATAAATCCTAATTATAATGGCAGAGGTGGATAATTCAAGTTCTGAGGGTACCTCAGCATAATTTTTTTTTGTATCGGCAAAACTGGTTGATTAGAAGTGTGGATACTAAGTTTTTGTTTATTAATGGTATTCTGATTAATAAATATGTTTTATACAATATCCTTGCTTGTTATGATTAGATTACTATTAATCAATGATGGAATGTTTTGCTTTTTTCTGGAGTATTTCTAGGATTTCACTTTTTTTTTTCCAGCACGTCTCATGTGAAGATGAACAAATTAAGCCTTACTCAAATTAGATAAGAATGTTAACGTTGTACCTGTATATAGGATCCATCAATTGAAAGAAAGTGCTTAGGAACTGGGTGACAAATATAATTCGGACCAGAGTTACGTTCAAAGAAATCATTTGCGCAGAAACAATGGAACATACTGAACTGTTTGCATAAAAATCCAGATAACATTCGAATGCATCCAATAGAATCCAGATCGATAAGCAGTACTACGAACTTCGCGCACTACCAAGGAAACAGTTGACATACGTTTTCTTCTTCAATATAAATATTTTCACCGTCCTTTTGCTCCCTCCTTTCCAGCTCACAAACCCCATCAAGAAACCAAAAATAAAAACACGAAACGCACACCGATGAACCACTCCACTTGGCTGTGTCGTCATCGTCAAGCACTTTGTAAGCGATATCAAAAGCGAAAGCGTTCACAAAAGATGACAACAGATCGATGGTACAAAAATAATAATTCCTTAAACAAACTGAACAAATTTCTAAGAGTTTCCCCTGTCCTAGGTCGATGATTCTCTACATCCACCGCCTGGTGAGGGCTCATGCCGTGCCTCGACGTTGAGGACAAAGAAGGCCTTGTCCTCACCACCTACTGCTGACATCTTGGCTTCGTCGGTAGGGGTCGCTCCCGGCAGCTTCGCGTCGACGTCGGTGACGCTGGAGAGCTTGGCCGCGTCGCCCTCGGCCGAGGAGCGCTTGAGGAACTCGATGCAGTCCTCCACGGCTTTGTTCCGGATGGAGTCATCCCGCCGGCACGCCACAGCGACGGCCGCGTCGGAGTCGCGGTGCCGGCTGGCAGCGCGTTGCGACGAGGCCTTGGACGACTTGCCGCTGCTGGTTCGCTGCACGGAGGCCCTGGACACGGCGGAGAGCATGATGAGGCGGAGGACGACGTCGCGGATGCGCTCGAGCAGCGAGACCGACGCCGCCGGGCGTGCCGTGGACGCGCGGCAGCCGCCTCCACGCACTAGCCGCGGCATGCAGGCCGCCGTCGCAGCCTTCATGGCCTTGGCTCTCATGCTGCTGCTTGTGCTATACGATGAGGTCGCTGGATTTGAGGAAGCTGATGGAGTGAGTGTGAAGTGACGTGGGTGTTTGTAGGGTCTGGACCGGGAATACTGCAGGGATGTTTAAGGTTTTATATAGGGTAGCTTAGGAGTAAATTATATCAGTATAGTGTACTGGTTGAATGAATTAATGTTGGTATGCGTCTCTCTGGGTTAGGCTGGACAAGAGCCATGGATATATATTGCGCAGCTGAAGAGCTATTGTGCAGGTAGCTTTTGGCTTCTGCCTTGTCCCTTTGCGTTGCTACGTGTAATGGCAACCTGTAAAGATGGGATGGGATAAACTAAGCAACGTATATACCATGTCGTCTTCTGACTCTCACAGTCCTACATGCTCAATGGAAATTAACCAAATGTTGCATATCCACTTCCATCAATTGGTTTCCCTCAAAAATAAAAAAGAAAAGAAAAGAAATGTCGCCTTGATAATCTTAATGAATGTCAGCATATATAAAGAGAGCTTGTAAGAAAGCTGATTTAGTTCCCGCAGTACCAAGACAGTTTAGAGGTAGAGGAATCACAACTTGATGCTGACATAAATTTTAACCGGAAAACACACACACACACACACACTAGTAAGGCATGAAGTCTACCTTCGATTTTTTTCTTTTGAACTACGATAAGTAGATAGACGAAACTCCCAGCCGGCCACCGACCAGTGCAAAACAATCATCAATCACTTGCTATATCCCATACACAGTCTGCAGTGGAAGAACTCGATCAAAACCATCTTCCCGCTGTTCAACTAGCTGCAGTCTCCCGGAACCAGCCAGGATGCTTCACATGTGAATCCCCAATTCTTTACAGCGCAAACTCCAAGTCCCTAGGTTTAACCCATCTGCTCCGCACATGCGTCGTGCACTGACGGACAAAATTAACCATCCGGATTAACTAGCATATCGCATACTACCCGTACGTATCGCGCTGCGGGAATCTCAAAGCGACGATTTGTATACTATTTCCCAGCGTTGGGGGCAGGCACGGTGCGTGCACGAGGGATTGGTTCTTTGGGCAGCTTTCCTGCCGGGCCACGGGAGTACAGGCGGACATCGAAGCACCTAGGGCAGCTTCCTGCCTTTGTGCGGCGGCAACAGCGCATGTAAAATACGAAAGGGGAGCACGGCCATGCATGTCTCAGCGCACGCGGGTGCATGCCGAGGTAGATCCCCAAATCTTGTGCGTCCACCGACTGGGCCTTTGAATATCAGGGTTAGAGTTAGAGTTGACTTTTTGAGGCTAATCTAATCCTAAAATATCCAAACAGAATGAGTTAGAGTGGGTTAGATGCATCTAACCCACCCAAAAAACTACCCCCTCCAAGAGGTGCTTATTTGGGTTAGAGTGGTGGGCCCACCCTTTTTTCCCCTCCGTGGCTGTGGACGGTTCGTCCTCTTCCCCATCCGCGCGAGGGGCGCGCGAGCAGGGGGGCGAGCGCCGCCAGTGCCGCCTCGCCGCCCCTCCCTGCGCGCCACCCTCCCCACGCCGCCCCTCTCGGCTCGCCACCCTATCCTCGCCGCATAGCCTCGCCGCGCGCGCTGTCCAGTCCTCGCCGCGCCGCTCGAAGAAACCGGCCAAGATCCGTGGCGGCCCTTGCCTCACCGCCCATCCTCGGTGCGCCGGCCGTCCTCCCCTCGCCGCCCTCGCTGTCCCCACATGTGCATCCGCCCCTCTCCGCCACCTGCGCCCTCGCCCTATCGAGGTCGCCGGCGAGCCCCCGCAGGAGTCTGCGTCGCGACGGCCGCCAGCCGGTCCGAAGCGAACGGCAGCACGCGCGGAGTACCCCACGCAGAGGCTGAGCGTCGGGGACGGTGGCCGCCCGGGATCCTCGCCGCCCTGCGGCCGCTACCGGACGCCGTCCCTGGCGACTTCAGGAGAGAGAGATGGTGTAGCGTGGGAGGGAGAGAGGAGCTAGGGAGGAGGGCACACAAAGCTGGCCACACCAAATCCTGGTAGAGAGATATCAAATGATTAAAAAAGTGCATTTAATCTGACTCTAACCTTTGCATCCAAACATTACTTTGGTTAGATTTAGTTTAGGATTAGTCTAGAGCTAGAAACTAACTCTAACTTCTAACTTCTAACTCAGTTAGAGCATCCAAATAGGACCCTTGTTTATATGCTCTTCGATATATACTCCAGGATAGTTTGATCAGTATCTCTATCTAGGTCATCATCGTCTTTATTATGTGCAATTCAGCAGTTTCCGCTCTCATCCATGTATTGATGCTCGAACAAAAAAAAAATTACATCCATGTATTGTCGAATGACTATGTAGCCAACCTCGTTCCCTCATCAAATTATGTGGCAGCAATGCCTAGTATCTAGGAAAAGCGGTGTTTTTTTTACCAAGGCTAAAAGCATCTCCAAGAGACTAGTCATAATTCTAGCTCAATTTAGAGATTACAAGATTAGCTAAAAAATAAATAGCTCAAAAATAAATAGCTCAAAAAACTAAGGAGTAAACCAAGAGGCTCTATAAAACTGGACTCTCCATATTTTACTTTATGTGGGCCCCATATGCCATACTCCTACTGCTTCCTCTTCTTCCCGCCGCTCACCGCTCGCCACCCCGGCCGTCCCTGCATCGGCCTCCGACTGTAACACCCTAATTTAAATTTCAGCAGTTAATAATAGATTTATTTGGCTTTATTTAAATTTCTAAGGTTTATTGTGTTTAGTATGGCATTTAATTCAATTTTGTTCCATTAAGTATTTAAAATTTTGTCTAAGGTTAAAACTTTGTTGTTGCATTCATGCTGGTGCATGTTTTTATTTGAGTGTGGTTTGAATTCAAATTTTGATTTGAATTCAAACTTTGTTTGAAGTAGAAATAGAAAAGAGAAAGGAAAATAGAAAAGGAAAGGAACCCAAAACCCAAACCACCTTCCCAAGCCCAGCCCAGCACTCAGCCTGGCCCGCTCCCTTTCCCGCTTAGCAGGCCCGCTCGCCCTCTCCTCCGCTGGCCCAGGCCGTCTCGGCTCCGCTCGGTCCAGCCCAGAGCGCAACACCTCCACCAGCCCAGCGCCCGCGTACTTCGGCCCAGTCCTGCGCCGCGCGGCCCGCTCACCCTGCTCGGCCTGCAGCCGTGCTCGCTCCGCCCCGCGCGCTGCACCCACTGCCAGCCGGGCCCGCAAGCCAGCGCGCCCGCTCTCACCCGCCTGCCACCAGGCCCCGCTTGCCAGGTCCTCCTTCCTCCTCCCGCATCCCCCGCGCGCTCAACGGAAACCGCCGCAGATCTCGCCGAGATCACGCCCTGGGCACGCACGCCCAAATCCCCGGGCTCGTGCCTTCTTAAACACCCTATCCACCCCCAGGTACCCCAATCCGCATCCCGCCGCCTCCCCACAAACCCTAGCCGCCGCCTCCCTTTGCTCCGCTGCACAGAGGCTCTGCTCCGCCGCACTCACACCACCCCGCTGCCTCTCCACCCCGAAAGATCCTCGCAGGAGCACCGCCGTGCACCCAGGGAGCTTCCCAAGCTCTCTGCCCCGGAGCCCAGGCCCCACCTCGCCGGAATCACGCCCTAAACGATCAACGGTGAGTTGCGCCGCCCGCCCAATTCTCTCACCGCCGTCGACTCTAGTGCCTAATTGACCCCTGGAACACTTCCACAGGACCTTCGCGGGCCGGATCACGAGTTCTAGGAGCCGGAGACACCCTGCAGCGGCCCTCCTTCGAGCTCCGTCCGTGCGCCTCCGCCTGAGCTCGCCGCCTGGCTCGTCTGCGTCGCGCCCCGTCCGATTCCACGCCCGGTGAGCCTCGCCCGCACCCCCTCTTCCTATTGCACGAGTTGTCGTAGCCCGTAGGCCACCCTCGCGGCACGAACACGCTCGCCTGGCGCTGTTCCACCGCCGCCGAGCCACCCCTGTCGGTGAGACTCCCTCTCCCAGCCCCGCAACGCCCCGCTTTACACCTCAGTGGTTTGCGCATACCGCGTGCATGCTTCCCGGCCCATCCCTGGCTCAAACCCACCCCCGGAGCGCCGGATGGGCGAACTCCGGCGGCTCCGCGGCCGCGCGCCGCCGCGCTCCGTGAGCAGCGCCGCCGCCCCGCGCGCCCAAACCCCCCCAGCCACCCGATCCGAAAGCGACGGCCTAGATTAGATCTAGGACCGAGCCACCCTGAGCAGTCAGATCTAGATCCAAGCGCCCTGAATCAAAGATAACGGTTCGGCCTGTGTATTTTCCTTAAGAGCCCCTGAGGTTTTCCACAATCAACCCGCGGTCCAGCCTTAGTCAAAAATAATTACGTATAGGTCCTGTTTTTAATGTTTAGGTCCCTGCTCTTTCCGGAAATAGTGCCCGCCGTCCCTGTCCTCGTGTTTTTGCAAGTTAGACCCTAACGCTTTAGTTTAATTACGTTTTAGCCCTCGGTTTTTGCAGAAAACCCCCTGGAACTTCAGTTTTCTTACAAATAAGCCCCTAGAACTTGTTTTTAGCCTAGAAAACGCGTTTTAGCTCCGTTTTTAGCGTTCTTTATATCCACGCGATCGTTGTAACGAGTAGAATAGTTTTAGCTTAGTTTTTCTTGCTGTTTTTATGTATTGATGTATTGTTTCTTAGTTTTTGTTAGTGTTTGCTTGTATGCTTATTATCGTGCATTGTTTTGGCCATGTGTTCGTGAGTAGACGTTGATCCATCTGAGGAGCCTCAGTACCAGTACCAGGAGCAGCCGTCTTCCGAGCACTTTGAGCAGCAGCAGGAGCAGTACGAGGAAGGCAAGTATAACATGAACAACCTATCATCTTTAAATACAAATTCATACTGCATTTTAATACTGTATGTCTATAAGGATTTCCTAGCCACTTTATATCCTTTATATATATCCTTGGGTTGCATTTTGGGTTAGTTGTGCTAGGTTGCTACGCTATAACACACTCTGGTCCTTTTTAGTTAATTTGACTAATGGTTTACTTGAACTTAATTCTGAGAGTGGCCCTCTGTGTGGATTGAGTGGCTCACGTCTCGTTAAAAGATGGTTTTTATAGAAACATGGTTTAGGGGGCCAGCAAGGTGCTTAGTGCTTGGTTGGCCACTCTCCATAAGGACCGGTTCATAGAGCGACAACCTGGGACGACAGCGCTACCACAAGGCTAGAATGGGATAGACTTGGCGTAATAATTAGATCTTTTTGGTTTGAAGTAACTTACCTGCGGGGCAAGAGTAGTAAGCTTCAATGGTCCCTGCTCCTCCGGCTGGTCTGTGCTTGGTTTGCGTACCTGTGCTTGTACCCCCGTGAGGTGGGCCCCATCATCGCCGACCTAACTCTCGCGGTTATGCCTTACCAACGAGATTCTTTGTAAAGGCCTCGTAGTGAGTCAGCTGGCCATCTCACCTAAGGAAGTGTGATGAACAACTGGCGTAGCTCACGACTTGTGGGTAAAGATGTGCAACCTCTGCAGAGTGTAAAACTGGTATACTAGCCGTGCTCACGGTTATGAGCGGCCCAGATCCTCCTTTTGATTAGTGGAGTTATCTCCTTCCGACGAGGGAGGTGCTTCTCGGGGTTACCTTGGTGGCTTGGTCTTGGTATGGTTCTCCGTAGTTACATAATTAATTCTGATTAATTACTATGTAACTGGGATAATGGTAATTCATCAAGTCGTAGTAAACAGCTTTAATAAAATTTTGCCAACACTTAAAAGCTAATGCAGTTGAGTCAGCCAGCCTAGAGCCTCATAGTTTGTGTTATACTTGTTGAGTACAAGTTGTGTACTCACCCTTGCCTCTTCTCTACTTTTTCCTCTTGGCTACGCTACTGCTGCTCAGTTCCTGCCGACACGAGGGAGTTCGTCCGGCGCTACCAGGACTACGAGGACTTCTAGGTGCTTCGTCTCCCAGTCGACGTCCCTGTGGCGCCCTGCTTCAGCTTCGGAGAGCTTTATCGTATTTTTGTACTTCGCTTCCGCTGTATCAGACATTTTTGTCATTATTGTAATAAATAACATTCGTATTCGCTTTATTATGTCTTTTTACATGATATGTGCTTTGATTATACCGTTCATTCTGTTGTATATACGTGTGACTTGATCCTGGCACGTATATGATTGCTCGGTTTATGTTCTTTTATAAACCGGGTGTTACAGAGTGGTATCAGAGCCGTATCGACTGTAGGACGAAGCCTAGATAGAACTGGTCGAGTTTTAGGACTTCTTCTCTCTAATCCTTGTCTGCTGAAACTATTTTACTATTATACCCCTTGACTTCTTTGACTTTCTACCCTTCTTGCCTTGATTTCTCTCTCTGAAGAATAGTTTTCGTAGATTTGGCCTGAATCAGTCATCTGACCACCATGAGTATAAACTAGGTGATCCTTTTATAATAATACGATAGCACGTTCTGCGACGCGTTGTGTTAGTCGAGTCTTTTGTTAAACTCGGCTAAGTCGTGAAAATTGTCTGCTTGTTATTATGCTACATGGTTGATTTGGATTTTTGAATGATTGCATAGCTTAGTAGCTTAAATTTGTTTAAAGAAAATCACTCAGATGTAAAGTTAACTAATTAATAAAATGAGTTAGATCGTTGGGGGTAAAACAGTCAACTCTATCCTGTCTACTTTATCATGGCTGAGTCTTTTTCCGCAAAGAGTTATCATATCCATCTGAGTTTATTCCTACAATATCCTTACTCGTGAAATCTTTTGTTCAAATCAGATGGTGAACACCAGGAGCACCGGTTCCGGTTCTGGCCAGCAGCAGGGTCAGAACAACCAGGGTACCGGGATCCCGATGCCGCCGCCTTTGACTCCGGAGCAGTACTTCCAGCTCCAGATGCAGATGATGGCTACCCTGAACAACACTGTTCAGGCTCTTCAGCAGGCTCACACTCAGCCTCCGCCTCCTCCACCGCCGCAGCCTCGTGACAGGCGTGCAGAGTTCCTGAGGGGTCACCCGCCGACGTTCTCTCACACGTCCGACCCCCTTCAGGCCGACGACTGGCTCCGTGCAGTGGAGCGTCAGCTGGACATCGCCCAGTGCGATGATCGGGAGCGAGTTTTGTACGCAGCAGGACAGCTGTGAGGGGCAGCTTTGGACTGGTGGGAGTCCCACCCAGTTCATGACCGCGAGTCTCTCACTTGGCTCCAGTTCAGGGAGCGTTTCCGCAGCCACAACGTCCCCGCGGGCGTTATGAAGATGAAGCAGAAGGAGTTCCTTGCACTGAAGCAGGTAATCTTAAGTATAATCATTCAGCAGTTTTCTTTTGAGCTAATGCCCCCTTGTTTTATCATTATGAATCTTGAGTTAATCTTTCGATATCTATCTGTCTTTGTGAATTCAGGGGACTATGTCGGTCACGGAGTATCGTGATCGCTTTCTTCAGCTGGCTCGCTACGCCCCTGCCGAGGTTGCGGATGACCGCAAGAAGCAGGAGCACTTCATGGAGGGTCTTGAGGACTACCTCTAGTACGCGCTGCTCAACCTCCGCTTCGACAACTTCAACCATCTGGTTGACAGCGCGCTCAACACTGAGCGTAAGCACCTGGAGATGGAGGACAAGAAGAGGAAGGTTGTCCCCGTTGCTTCCGGCAGCAACACTCGTCCTCGACTCCAGCAGCCCCAGCAGTACCAGCTTCAGTATCGGCCTCCTCAGCAGTACCAGCAGAGGCCACCACAGCAGTACCCGCCTCGACAGCAGCAGCAGGCGGGGCAGGGCCAGAGGTTACCGGCACCTCCGGCTCGTGCTGCTCCACCAGCTCCACCGGCACCGCAGGCTCCACATCCGGCAGCTCCTACCGGACAGCAGGCTCAGGGACCTCCTCGCACCTTGCTTTCACTGCGGCCAGCCGGGGCACTACGCCAACGCTTGCCCCCGGAAGGCGCAGGCGGGACAGCAGGGGCGCCCAGCTCAGCCCAGGGCGCCACTTCAGGGCAGAGTTAACCACGTGACGGCCGAGTCAGCGGCCGAGGCTCCCAACATGGTTATTGGTACGTTCATGGTTAATTCATATCCAGCTACAGTGCTTTTTGATACTGGTGCTACGCATTCCTTCATTACTCAGTCTTTTGTCGAGCATCATGGTATTCATACTAGCACTTTAAAGAGGTGCCTGTTAGTATCTTCACCGGGAGGACAGTTGAGGTCTCACACTTACTGCCCGAGAGTCAGTGTTTCTTTGAGGGGAGTAGAGTTCTGTACTGATCTGATGGTGCTAGACACCAAGGGCATTGATGTCATTCTGGGAATGGAGACTCTGGCCAAATGGGGAGTTCGGATAGATTGTGCTCAGAGGACAGTCTTGCTATCAGCTTCCAGTGGCCAAGAGGTTGTTATCAGTGCAGTAGAGCCTTCTGGATTTCTTCATCAGATGGAGGCTAGACCCACGGACGGTATTCGCGTGGTGTCTGAATTCCCGGATGTCTTTCCGGATGATCTGCCAGGTATGCCGCCTGAACGCGCCATTGAGTTTTGTATTGATCTCTTGCCTGGCACAGCTCCTATTGCAAAGCGGCCCTACCGTATGGCACCTATAGAGCATGAAGAAGTTAAGAAGACTATTGATGAGTTGCTAGCCAAGGGCTATATCCGTCGCAGCTTCTCTCCTTGGGCTTTTCCATTGCTGCTAGTAGATAAGAAGGATGGCTCGAAGAGGATGTGTGTGGATTATCGGGAGCTGAATGCAGTCACTATCAAGAACAAGCATCCACTGCCCCGTATTGAGGATCTCTTCGATCTGCTTCGAGGTGCTCGTATATTCTCGAAGATTGATCTTCGTTCGGGTTATTTTCAGCTGAGGATCCGTCCTGGGGATATTCCGAAGACGGACATTCACCTGCAAGTACGGGCTATATGAGTATACAGTCATGTCCTTCGGCTTGACTAATGCCCCGGCTTACTTCATGCATCTGATGAACATGGTCTTCATGGATTATCTGGATGTCTTCGTGGTGATTTTCATTGATGATATTCTGATCTTCTCCAAGACAGAGGAAGAGCATGAAGAGCATCTGAGGCTCGTGTTGCAGAGATTGAGAGAGCATCAGCTATATGCCAAGTTCAGCAAGTGCGAGTTCTGGATTGACGAGGTTCCATTCCTCGGTCATGTTATCTCTCAGGGAGGCATTGCTGTTGATCCAAGCAAGGTGAAGGATGTGCTCGAGTGGGAGACACCGCAGACAGTGAAGGAAGTCAGATCTTTCTTGGGCTTAGCTGGATATTATCGGAGGTTCATCGAGAATTTCTCCAAGATCGCGAAGCCTTTGACTTTGCTAGAGAAGAATGTGGCATTCATATGGACTGATGAGCGTCAGATGGCCTTTGATGAGCTAAAGAAAAGGTTGACTACGGCGCCAGTCCTGACTCTGCCAGACCAGACGAAGTGGTTCACGGTATATTGTGATGCTTCGAAGGATGGTCTTGGGTGTGTTCTGATGCAGGAGGGTAGAGTGATTGCTTATGCTTCACGGCAGTTACGTCGGCATGAGCTGAATTATCCTACTCATGATCTTGAGTTAGCCGCAGTTGTGCATGCTCTGAAGATTTGGAGGCATTACTTGTATGGGCAGCGGTGTGATATCTACACAGATCACAAGAGCCTCAAGTACATTTTCACGTAGAATGAGCTAAACATGCGGCAGAGAAGATGGCTAGAGTTGGTCAAGGATTATGATCTGGAGATTCACTATCATCCGGGCAAGGCCAATGTTGTAGCAGATGCTCTGAGCAGAAGAAGTTATGTCAACATGGCCGTGGCTTTCCAGATGCCTCCAGAGTTATGCGAGGAGTTCGAGCAGTTGAGTCTGGGCTTCTTGCATCATACCTCCAGTGCAGCATTTGAGGCAGTACCGACTCTAGAGTCAGAGATCAGGCAGCATCAGAAAGATGATGAGAAGCTGCAGGAGATTCGTGAGTTGCTCAAGAAGGGCAAGGCTCCTCATTTCAGAGAGGATGATCAGGGTACTTTGTGGTACAAGAACCGGATCTGCGTGCCTGATGTGCATGATCTCCGGAAGTTGATTCTGAGTGAGGCCCATGATACAGCATACTCTATTCATCCGGGCAGCACGAAGATGTACTATGATCTGAAGGAACGTTTCTGGTGGTATGGGATGAAGCGTTCAGTGGCAGAGTACGTGGCTATTTGTGACACCTGTCAGCGTGTCAAGGCTGAGCATCAGAGGCCAGCAGGTCTATTACAGCCTTTGAAGATTCCAGAGTGGAAATGGGAGGAAATCACTATGGACTTCATTGTTGGATTGCCTCGTACTCAGAAAGGGTACAACTCCATATGGGTAGTAGTGGATCGTTTGACGAAGGTTGCTCACTTCATTCCAGTGAACACTACTTACTCCGGTGCTAGACTTGCAGAGTTGTACATCTCTCGGATTGTCTGCTTGCATGGTGTGCCCAAGAAGATTATATCCGATAGAGGGTCTCAGTTCACTTCTCGGTTCTGGGAGTAGCTTCATGATTCATTGGATACGAAGCTGCGTTTCAGTACGGCTTATCACCCTCAGACAGATGGGCAGACAGAGAGAACCAACCAAGTGTTGGAGGATATGCTGAGAGCTTGTGCTATTCAGTACGGTACTAGTTGGGATAAGTGCCTGTCTTATGCTGAGTTCTCATATAACAACAGCTATCAAGCTAGTCTGAAGAAGTCTCCCTTCGAGGCATTGTATGGCAGAAAATGCAGGACTCCTCTCTATTGGGATAAGATTGGTGAGAAGCAGCTCTTCGGTCCTGAGATCATAGATGATGCAGAGCAGATGGTCCAGGCTGTGCGAGAAAATCTGAGGATTGCACAGAGCAGACAGAAGAGCTATGCTGATGGCAAGCGGAGAGACCTGACTTTCAGTGTCGGTGATCATGTGTATCTGAAGGTGTCTCCGATGAGAGGAATCCGCAGATTCAATGTCAAAGGGAAGTTAGCACCTCGTTATGTGGGGCCATTCAAGGTGCTAGAGCGGAAAGGCGAAGTTGCTTATCGCCTGGAGTTACCCCTCAGCCTCTTAGGAGTTCATGATGTCTTTCATATATCTCAGCTGAAGAGGTGTTTGCGAGTACCCGAGGAGCAGGCACCCCTGGATGGAGTCGATGTCCAGGAAGATCTGACTTATACCGAGCATCCGGTGAAGATTCTGGAGACATCAGAGAGGGTTACTCGGAACAAGCGCATCAGGATGTGCAGAGTTCAGTAGGAGTCATCACAGTGAAGCTGAGGCTACTTGGGAGCGAGAAGATGAGTTGAAAAAGACATATCCAGATCTCTTTGCTAGCCAGCCCAGCTAAATCTCGGGGACGAGATTTCTTTAAGGGGGGTAGGGTCTGTAACACCCTAATTTAAATTTCAGCAGTTAATAATAGATTTATTTGGCTTTATTTAAATTTCTAAGGTTTATTGTGTTTAGTATGGCATTTAATTCAATTTTGTTCCATTAAGTATTTAAAATTTTGTCTAAGGTTAAAACTTTGTTGTTGCATTCATGCTGGTGCATGTTTTTATTTGAGTGTGGTTTGAATTCAAATTTTGATTTGAATTCAAACTTTGTTTGAAGTAGAAATAGAAAAGAGAAAGGAAAATAGAAAAGGAAAGGAACCCAAAACCCAAACCACCTTCCCAAGCCCAGCCCAGCACTCAGCCTGGCCCGCTCCCTTTCCCGCTTAGCAGGCCCGCTCGCCCTCTCCTCCGCTGGCCCAGGCCGTCTCGGCTCCGCTCGGTCCAGCCCAGAGCGCAACACCTCCACCAGCCCAGCGCCCGCGTACTTCGGCCCAGTCCTGCGCCGCGCGGCCCGCTCACCCTGCTCGGCCTGCAGCCGTGCTCGCTCCGCCCCGCGCGCTGCACCCACTGCCAGCCGGGCCCGCAAGCCAGCGCGCCCGCTCTCACCCGCCTGCCACCGGGCCCCGCTTGCCAGGTCCTCCTTCCTCCTCCCGCATACCCCGCGCGCTCAACGGAAACCGCCACAGATCTCGCCGAGATCACGCCCTGGGCACGCACGCCCAAATCCCCGGGCTCGTGCCTTCTTAAACACCCTATCCACCCCCAGGTACCCCAATCCGCATCCCGCCGCCTCCCCACAAACCCTAGCCGCCGCCTCCCTTTGCTCCGCTGCACAGAGGCTCTGCTCCGCCGCACTCACACCACCCCGCTGCCTCTCCACCCCGAAAGATCCTCGCAGGAGCACCGCCGTGCACCCAGCGAACTTCCCAAGCTCTCTGCCCCGGAGCCCAGGCCCCACCTCGCCGGAATCACGCCCTAAACGATCAACGGTGAGTTGTGCCGCCCGCCCAATTCTCTCACCGCCGTCGACTCTAGTGCCTAATTGACCCCTGGAACACTTCCACAGGACCTTCGCGGGCCGGATCACAAGTTCTAGGAGCCGGAGACACCCTGCAGCGGCCCTCCTTCGAGCTCCGTCCGTGCGCCTCCGCCTGAGCTCGCTGCCGGCTCGTCTGCGTCGCGCCCCGTCCGATTCCACCCCCTCTTCCTATTGCACGAGTTGTCGTAGCCCGTAGGCCACCCTCGCGGCACGAACACGCTCGCCGGCGCTGTTCCACCGCCGCCGAGCCACCCCTGTCGGTGAGACTCCCTCTCCCAGCCCCGCAACGCCCCGCTTTACACCTCAGTGGTTTGCGCATACCGCGTGCATGCTTCCCGGCCCATCCCTGGCTCAAACCCACCCCCGGAGCGCCGGATGGGCGAACTCCGGCGGCTCCGCGGCCGCGCGCCGCCGCGCTCCGTGAGCAGCGCCGCCGCCCCGCGCGCCCAAACCCCCCCAGCCACCCGATCCGAAAGCGACGGCCTAGATTAGATCTAGGACCGAGCCACCCTGAGCAGTCGGATCTAGATCCAAGCGCCCTGAATCAAAGATAACTGGTTCGGCCTGTGTATTTTCCTTAAGAGCCCCTGAGGTTTTCCACAATCAACCCGCGGTCCAGCCTTAGTCAAAAATAATTACGTATAGGTCCTGTTTTTAATGTTTAGGTCCCTGCTCTTTCCGGAAATAGTGCCCGCCGTCCCTGTCCTCGTGTTTTTGCAAGTTAGACCCTAACGCTTTAGTTTAATTACGTTTTAGCCCTCGGTTTTTGCAGAAAACCCCCTGGAACTTCAGTTTTCTTACAAATAAGCCCCTAGAACTTGTTTTTAGCCTAGAAAACGCGTTTTAGCTCCGTTTTTAGCGTTCTTTATATCCACGCGATCGTTGTAACGAGTAGAATAGTTTTAGCTTAGTTTTTCTTGCTGTTTTTATGTATTGATGTATTGTTTCTTAGTTTTTGTTAGTATTTGCTTGTATGCTTATTATCGTGCATTGTTTTGGCCATGTGTTTGTGAGTAGACGTTGATCCATCTGAGGAGCCTCAGTACCAGTACCAGGAGCAGCCATCTTCCGAGCACTTTGAGCAGCAGCAAGAGCAGTACGAGGAAGGCAAGTATAACATGAACAACCTATCATCTTTAAATACAAATTCATACTGCATTTTAATACTGTATGTCTATAAGGATTTCCTAGCCACTTTATATCCTTTATATATATCCTTGGGTTGCATTTTGGGTTAGTTGTGCTAGGTTGCTGCGCTATAACACACTCTGGTCCTTTTTAATTAATTTGACTAATGGTTTACTTGAACTTAATTCTGAGAGTGGCCCTCTGTGTGGATGAGTGGCTCACGTCTCGTTAAAAGATGGTTATTATAGAAACATGGTTTAGGGGGCCAGCAAGGTGCTTAGTGCTTGGTTGGCCACTCTCCATAAGGACCGGTTCATAGAGCGACAACCTGGGACAACAGCGCTACCACAAGGCTAGAATGGGATAGACTTGGCGTAATAATTAGATCTTTTTGGTTTGAAGTAACTTACCTGCGGGGCAAGAGTAGTAAGCTTCAATGGTCCCTGCTCCTCCGGCTGCTCTGTGCTTGGTTTGCGTACCTGTGCTTGTACCCCCGTGAGGTGGGCCCCATCGTCGCCGACCTAACTCTCGCGGTTACGCCTTACCAACGAGATTCTTTGTAAAGGCCTCGTAGTGAGTCGCTGGCCATCTCACCTAAGGAAGTGTGATGAACATCTGGCGTAGCTCACGACTTGTGGGTAAAGATGTGCAACCTCTGCAGAGTGTAAAACTGGTATACTAGCCGTGCTCACGGTTATGAGTGGCCCAGATCCTCCTTTTGATTAGTGGAGTTATCTCCTTCCGACGAGGGAGGTGCTTCTCGGGGTTACCTTGGTGGCTTGGTCTTGGTATGGTTCTCCGTAGTTACATAATTAATTCTGATTAATTACTATGTAACTGGGATAATGGTAATTCATCAACTCGTAGTAAACAGCTTTAATAAAATTTTGCCAACACTTAAAAGCTAATGCAGTTGAGTCAGCCAGCCTAGAGCCTCATAGTTTGTGTTATACTTGTTGAGTACAAGTTGTGTACTCACCCTTGCCTCTTCTCTACTTTTTCCTCTTAGCTACGCTACTGCTGCTCAGTTCCTGCCGACACGAGGGAGTTCGTCCAGCGCTACCAGGACTACGAGGACTTCTAGGTGCTTCGTCTCCCAGTCGACGTCCCTGTGGCGCCCTGCTTCAGCTTCGGAGAGCTTTATCGTATTTTTGTACTTCGCTTCCGCTGTATCAGACATTTTTGTCATTATTGTAATAAATAACATTCGTATTCGCTTTATTATGTCTTTTTACGTGATATGTGCTTTGATATACCGTTCATTCTGTTGTATATACGTGTGACTTGATCCTGGCACGTATATGATTGCTCGGTTTATGTTCTTTTATAAACCGGGTGTTACACCGACGCTCCGGCCCCCGCTTGCCACCCTGGCCTTCGCATCGGCGTACGTTCGTGGCCCTAGCCTCTGCCCCCATTGCAGCGTCCGGTGATTGGAGCAGACCAGTGCCTCAACTGAGATTGAGGGTGGCAGCGGTGAGAAATTGGGGGTTCCTTCCTATGAGCTTGTGGATCAAATTAGTGGCACGGGAAGGCATCTATAGGCCTTGGTCATCCTATTTTGGGGCTCGATTGGGTTTGAAGTGGCTCCATGGCAGCCGGCGACATGCAAGAGTGGAGGCGGCGCCATGGCCAAGGTGCATGCTCGGTGGAGAAGTGGAAAGATAAAATTGAAGGAGGGGGAGACTTGGAGGGAGGTCAGGAGTGCTCACCTGTGGTGTAACATCCCGGAAATTTCCGGAATGTTATAAAGTCGAAAAATGTGAATTTTAAAATTTTTTATGTTAGTGCTGTAAGAATTCATTTAAGTAGGATTTCTATCCTTCCAAAATTCTTAGTAAATTTAAAATTTAGCTTTCCATTAAGGGATATTAATTGCTAGTGTGAAAATATTTAAAATAAAGCTCATGATAACTCAAGATAGGCTCATTTCGGTTTAAATAGCACGAGAGGCTCTGGATGGGTCATTATAACCATGTGGGCAACCTTCACCAAATTTTAATTTTCAAAAGATTCCGAGAGGTTCCCTACTAGAGCAAGCAGTTTTAAATCCGGTTTGGGCTATCTCGAATCCCACAACAACTTAGACTTCGAAAATTAAACTCATGCCTCCACTCCACCATTTTTTAGTGGAACTAAAATGTGCCAACTAGCTCATGTATTAGGAGAGTAAAAAGCTATAAACGAGGCACATACGAGGCATGAACAGAGCAACTATTCATCATTTCCAAAGCAAGAGCTTACACGGATTTCCACTCAAAAGAGATTATTATTATTATTATTATTTTATATGCGTAATTATTATGGCATGGCTACTGAAAAACGGGCGAGATGTGGTGACTTACCTGGTGGTACGACCCCCCAAGCTTCGAAGAAGCTCAATCCTCCTCATCAGAGTCTGGATCCTTCTCGTCGGGGTCCTCCTCTTCCTCCTCCTCATTCTCATCATCATTGTCCTCTTGTTTAGGTTGCTCGTACTGCTGATGCTGATAGTACGGCTGGGATGGTTGATGATCCAGCCCCATGTGGATGAACATGTTGGAGACGTTGTAATGCATGGCCGAAGTCAGCCCCCAACTCTGCTTGCGCCAGCTTGGTGTGTGTGCTATGGTGTCCTGCATCTGCTGCTGCTGTGTGCCAAGTGTGGTGATCTGGCTCGAGAGGTCGGAGATGCTCTGTATGATCGGGTCCTCATAGGTGAAGCGTGCTGATGCCGAAGGACCCACCTGTGGACCATAAGATGAATGCATACCTGGGGGGTAGTAAGGTCCCTGATCACCAGCATACCCACTGTTGCCGGCCTGGAACGAGCTCGGGTTGCCATAGGCATAGTACCCATATGCTTGCTCGAAGCTCATGTTCTGAGTAGATGGTCCGGGCTGTGCAGTGGTGGGGGCCGGGGGTGCTTGACGTGATGGTCCTGCTCCGGCTTGTTGGTCCAGCCGGGTTCTGCTTCTCGTCTGTGGACCTTCAACACTCCTGTCACGCGGGCTCTTTCTTCTCCATCTGCAAGGTTAGGCTTTTCACTACGTAGAGAGAGAGAGAGTCTTGGGCGTGGAAGCTCAATCTCCCTATCATACCCGGGGTAACACATAAAGATAGAGTTCCTGGGCCCTTCGCACATCATGTGTCCCTGCACGAAGTGCTCGAGGTCAACCTCGTACCTGAATGCCTCGGTCTCTGGCATGAAGGTGACCTCGGCATTATCCATCACACCAATGTACCTCGCAATACGAGTGACCAGAGAGGTCATATCGATGGGGCTTTTGCCAGAGATCATTTCTGCTAGTGAGCGAGCATGGTTCTGACTGGAGAGCAGCGGATTTGCTTTGCCATGGCGTACAAGTACTGTAGCTCGGGCAAGCTGCAGAGGCGAAGGTCTGCACGCGGGTGCACGACCATGGCGAGCCACTTGGCTAGGAACCTCAGGGTAGGATTATGGATGGAGACTATGCTGTTTTTGCTACTCACCGGTTCATTTGATATTGCACTCCACCATGAATTTCGGTCATAACGATGTTTCTTAGCAAGCTCATTGGGGTCAAGGATGCATCTTTTATGAAAGCCCAACGCGATGCTAAAGTCTTTTAGTTTCATTTCAAATTGTTCATTGAAGAGATGGAAATAAACCTTAGTTTCAGCACCGGTTTCTTCAACGGCAAGAGAAATCAGAAACTCCACAGTTAAGTGTTGCGAACCTGGCTCAACAATGTCGGCGAAGTTCTCCCATCTGACGGTAGTGAGGGCATTGTTCATGTCCTGCTTGAGTCCTGTCTTCATGAGGAAGCGACATTCGAACCTCTTGGCATGGCCAAAATTCTGCTTCTTCAGTAGCTCCAGGGCCTCCCGTTTGTAGTCGTTCTTGACGGCGATCTGCTCGACCATCGTCAGACACCTGATGCGGAGACGAGGCTTTGGGACTACTGGAGGTTCCTCTTCCTCCCAGGACACATTTGTATGGCGACCGGAGTCGACCGACATAGTATCCCGCGAGGAAGATGAACTCTGTGAGCTCCTCGAGCTCTTTGAGAACATCCTCTTGATCTTTTCTTTGGCTTTCTCGAACATGGTTCCTGCAAAATGTTAGCACACAATACTCGAAGGATATGACAATTAAGAGGAAGGTTAGTCGTTCTTGCTGGGCGTTAAACCACCACAACGCTTGTCGTTCAGCGTTCCATGATTTTATTCAAGGGAAATATTTTTGGTATTTTTCAGATTTATGAACTTCACTAAACCCTACAGAAATTATTTGTTTTTGGTTGAGCTAGCACTTGAGTTCTCCACTTGATTAACTCAAAAGAGCCTAATTAAGCAAAGGAACTCTGGAAGGGAGAGGAGATGCTCGTGATCAGGATGGAGAATGCAAACCTGAGCATGTGGTGCGTCGAGGAATGTCACCATTGTCGGAATTTATAGCAGCGCGGAGAGGCCAGGCCGGCCTAGGGGCCGGCCGGCCTCCCACGGTGGTGAACATGCCACGGCGAAGGTCTACGCCATAGCTCTGCAGATGCTGGTGCTCCCTTTCGGTGGTGACGGGACGTGAACGGGGGAGGAGAGCCGGTCGGCCTGCACCTGCACGATCTGCACCTCGTCTTTTTAACCTTGCTCCATATGCACTCCAGCATGCTGTCCCCTGCTGCTCCTGGCCAAAATGTCCCCTGCTGACATTTGGCCGAATTTTTTTGAAATTTTTTGTTAAGTTCTTTGGTTGAAACATGCTTTGGTTGAAAACAAATATGCTTATGCAGAGATAGAATAAAGTTTATGCAAGAATTTAAACTATCCTACATACTATGAACCTCATGGAGCGGGCTCGGGTTTTGAGTCCGGAGCTGGACTCTCCTTCTCTTTGGTTCGTTTGTCGTCGCTGGGTGGAGTTCCTGACGACGACCCTTTCTTCCGCCAAACCTTCTTGGGTGTGGGTTTTGATTCGACCTCTTTCTTTCCCGATTCTAGAAATTTCTTACATTGGATCCTTCTCTCGCATTTCTATAGTTGTGAAGATTAATTTGCTTCGCCTCCTCTTGAATCCAGTAGACTTTCTACGTACTTAATGAGGGCTTTGATAGGTGGGATGGACGGCTTCTCCGGCTTTTTCTCGGATTTCTTTTTCCGGTTGATTGTCTTGACTTGAGAACATTGTTCGACCTTCGGCTTGAAGGTGAATGTCTCCTTCTGACCATTGATGTTGAGCTGAATTTCTCCAGTTCCCACATCAATACTTGCGTTTGCGGTACTCAAGAACGGCCTCCCAAGAATGAGAGGTGTCTTGGTGTCAACTTCCATGTCGAGGACGACGAAGTCTACGGGAATAAGGAAGTTCCGGATTTTCACCGGAATGTTCTCCGCTACTCCCGCAGAGTAGCGAACCGATTGGTCCACTAGCTGCAAACACATGGCAGTAGGGGCAAGCGCATGATGATTAAGGCAGTCATAGACCACCTTAGGCATGACACTGACACTTGCTCCCATGTCGCATAGAGCGTTTGAGAAATATCAGTTATGAAATCTTGGATGCAAATTTCTTTTACCTATTTCTCCGGGCAATCTCTTATTAACAACTTCTTCCCAACTAGTTTCACTATAAATAAGATAATACAATAACAGTAATAATATTTTCAAAAGTTCTCTCAAACAAGAGAAAGAAACATACCTTTTTCATATATATTTAGAATATGTTCCCTATGCTAACTGGGTTCATTAGTTATGGTCAACAAACAATACGCGCCGCAAGAAACATGTTGAGTCCCGATTGAGCATGTGATGGTTGGGCAGCCTGGGTCCTTCTTCTTCACCAGGAGAGGATTGAGTATAGCAGCACTACACTCTTCTGTTAACTGCACGACCTCGGTCGTGGGCAGTGCTCTCTTGTTTCCAAGAATATCTTTGATATACTTGGCATACGTAGGCACCTGCATAGCATCAAGAAGCGGTATATTGACATATAGCTTCTTTATTACTTCGACGAACTTACCAAATTGTTCGTTGGCCACTGGCTTCCTTATTCGTTTTGGAAACGGTAAGGCAGTTGTATCGTGGTAATCCCGTGAAGTTCTAGGGGGTTCCATGGGGTCTTCCTAGGCTGCCTCTCCACCCCGAAAGATCCTCGCAGGAGCACCGCCGTGCACCCAGCGAGCTTCCCAA
The DNA here is from genome assembly GCF_016808335.1 of Panicum virgatum. Classification (NCBI taxonomy): domain Eukaryota; kingdom Viridiplantae; phylum Streptophyta; class Magnoliopsida; order Poales; family Poaceae; genus Panicum; species Panicum virgatum. The sequence goes on along the minus strand of NC_053144.1, from coordinate 33,838,160 downwards.
GCTCTCTGCCCCGGAGCCCAGGCCCCACCTCGCCGGAATCACGCCCTAAACAATCAACGGTGAGTTGCGCTGCCCGCCCAATTCTCTCACCGCCGTCGACTCTAGTGCCTAATTGACCCCTGGAACACTTCCACAGGACCTTCGCGGGCCGGATCACGAGTTCTAGGAGCCGGAGACACCCTGCAGCGGCCCTCCTTCGAGCTCCGTCCGTGCGCCTCCGCCTGAGCTCGCCGCCGGCTCGTCTGCGTCGCGCCCCGTCCGATTCCGCCCCCTCTTCCTATTGCACGAGTTGTCGTAGCCCGTAGGCCACCCTCGCGGCACGAACACGCTCGCCGGCGCTGTTCCACCGCCGCCGAGCCACCCCTGTCGGTGAGACTCCCTCTCCCAGCCCCGCAACGCCCCGCTTTACACCTCAGTGGTTTGCGCATACCGCGTGCATGCTTCCCGGCCCATCCCTGGCTCAAACCCACCCCCGGAGCGCCGGATGGGCGAACTCCGGCAGCTCCGCGGCCGCGCGCCGCCGCGCTCCGTGAGCAGCGCCGCCGCCCCGCGCGCCCAAACCCCCCCAGCCACCCGATCCGAAAGCGACGGCCTAGATTAGATCTAGGACCGAGCCACCCTGAGCCGTCGGATCTAGATCCAAGCGCCCTGAATCAAAGATAACGGTTCGGCCTGTGTATTTTCCTTAAGAGCCCCTGAGGTTTTCCACAATCAACCCGCGGTCCAGCCTTAGTCAAAAATAATTACGTATAGGTCCTGTTTTTAATGTTTAGGTCCCTGCTCTTTCCGGAAATAGTGCCCGCCGTCCCTGTCCTCGTGTTTTTGCAAGTTAGACCCTAACGCTTTAGTTTAATTACGTTTTAGCCCTCGGTTTTTGCAGAAAACCCCCTGGAACTTCAGTTTTCTTACAAATAAGCCCCTAGAACTTGTTTTTAGCCTAGAAAACGCGTTTTAGCTCCGTTTTTAGCGTTCTTTATATCCACGCGATCGTTGTAACGAGTAGAATAGTTTTAGCTTAGTTTTTCTTGCTGTTTTTATGTATTGATGTATTGTTTCTTAGTTTTTGTTAGTATTTGCTTGTATGCTTATTATCGTGCATTGTTTTGGCCATGTGTTTGTGAGTAGACGTTGATCCATCTGAGGAGCCTCAGTACCAGTACCAGGAGCAGCCATCTTCCGAGCACTTTGAGCAGCAGCAAGAGCAGTACGAGGAAGGCAAGTATAACATGAACAACCTATCATCTTTAAATACAAATTCATACTGCATTTTAATACTGTATGTCTATAAGGATTTCCTAGCCACTTTATATCCTTTATATATATCCTTGGGTTGCATTTTGGGTTAGTTGTGCTAGGTTGCTGCGCTATAACACACTCTGGTCCTTTTTAATTAATTTGACTAATGGTTTACTTGAACTTAATTCTGAGAGTGGCCCTCTGTGTGGATGAGTGGCTCACGTCTCGTTAAAAGATGGTTATTATAGAAACATGGTTTAGGGGGCCAGCAAGGTGCTTAGTGCTTGGTTGGCCACTCTCCATAAGGACCGGTTCATAGAGCGACAACCTGGGACAACAGCGCTACCACAAGGCTAGAATGGGATAGACTTGGCGTAATAATTAGATCTTTTTGGTTTGAAGTAACTTACCTGCGGGGCAAGAGTAGTAAGCTTCAATGGTCCCTGCTCCTCCGGCTGGTCTGTGCTTGGTTTGTGTACCTGTGCTTGTACCCCCGTGAGGTGGGCCCCATCGTCGCCGACCTAACTCTCGCGGTTACGCCTTACCAACGAGATTCTTTGTAAAGGCCTCGTAGTGAGTCGCTGGCCATCTCACCTAAGGAAGTGTGATGAACATCTGGCGTAGCTCACGACTTGTGGGTAAAGATGTGCAACCTCTGCAGAGTGTAAAACTGGTATACTAGCCGTGCTCACGGTTATGAGCAGGCCCAGATCCTCCTTTTGATTAGTGGAGTTATCTCCTTCCGACGAGGGAGGTGCTTCTCGGGGTTACCTTGGTGGCTTGGTCTTGGTATGGTTCTCCGTAGTTACATAATTAATTCTGATTAATTACTATGTAACTGGGATAATGGTAATTCATCAACTCGTAGTAAACAGCTTTAATAAAATTTTGCCAACACTTAAAAGCTAATGCAGTTGAGTCAGCCAGCCTAGAGCCTCATAGTTTGTGTTATACTTGTTGAGTACAAGTTGTGTACTCACCCTTGCCTCTTCTCTACTTTTTCCTCTTAGCTACGCTACTGCTGCTCAGTTCCTGCCGACACGAGGGAGTTCGTCCAGCGCTACCAGGACTACGAGGACTTCTAGGTGCTTCGTCTCCCAGTCGACGTCCCTGTGGCGCCCTGCTTCAGCTTCGGAGAGCTTTATCGTATTTTTGTACTTCGCTTCCGCTGTATCAGACATTTTTGTCATTATTGTAATAAATAACATTCGTATTCAGCTTTATTATGTCTTTTTACGTGATATGTGCTTTGATATACCGTTCATTCTGTTGTATATACGTGTGACTTGATCCTGGCACGTATATGATTGCTCGGTTTATGTTCTTTTATAAACCGGGTGTTACACCGACGCTCCGGCCCCCGCTTGCCGCCCTGGCCTTCGCATCGGCGTACGTTCGTGGCCCTAGCCTCTGCCCCCATTGCAGCGTCCGGTGATTGGAGCAGACCAGTGCCTCAACTGAGATTGAGGGTGGCAGCGGTGAGAAATTGGGGGTTTCTTCCTATGAGCTTGTGGATCAAATTAGTGGCACGGGAAGGCATCTATAGGCCTTGGTCATCCTATTTTGGGGCTCGATTGGGTTTGAAGTGGCTCCATGGCAGCCGGCGACATGCAAGAGTGGAGGCGGCGCCATGGCCAAGGTGCATGCTCGGTGGAGAAGTGGAAAGATAAAATTGAAGGAGGGGGAGACTTGGAGGGAGGTCAGGAGTGCTCACCTGTGGTGTAACATCCCGGAAATTTCCGGAATGTTATAAAGTCGAAAAATGTGAATTTTAAAATTTTTTATGTTAGTGCTGTAAGAATTCATTTAAGTAGGATTTCTATCCTTCCAAAATTCTTAGTAAATTTAAAATTTAGCTTTCCATTAAGGGATATTAATTGCTAGTGTGAAAATATTTAAAATAAAGCTCATGATAACTCAAGATAGGCTCATTTCGGTTTAAATAGCACGAGAGGCTCTGGATGGGTCATTATAACCATGTGGGCAACCTTCACCAAAATTTTAATTTTCAAAAGATTCCGAGAGGTTCCCTACTAGAGCAAGCAGTTTTAAATCCGGTTTGGGCTATCTCGAATCCCACAACAACTTAGACTTCGAAAATTAAACTCATGCCTCCACTCCACCATTTTTTAGTGGAACTAAAATGTGCCAACTAGCTCATGTATTAGGAGAGTAAAAAGCTATAAACGAGGCACATACGAGGCATGAACAGAGCAACTATTCATCATCTCCAAAGCAAGAGCTTACACGGATTTCCACTCAAAAGAGATTATTATTATTATTATTATTATTTTATATGCGTAATTATTATGGCATGGCTACTGAAAAACGGGCGAGATGTGGTGACTTACCTGGTGGTACGACCCCCCAAGCTTCGAAGAAGCTCAATCCTCCTCATCAAAGTCTTGATCCTTCTCGTCGGGGTCCTCCTCTTCCTCCTCCTCGTTCTCATCATCATTGTCCTCTTGTTTAGGTTGCTCGTACTGCTGATGCTGATAGTACGGCTGGGATGGTTGATGATCCAGCCCCATGTGGATGAACATGTTGGAGACGTTGTAATGCATGGCCGAAGTCAGCCCCCAACTCTGCTGCGCCAGCTTGGTGTGTGTGCTATGGTGTCCTGCATCTGCTGCTGCTGTGTGCCAAGTGTGGTGATCTGGCTCGAGAGGTCGGAGATGCTCCGTATGATCGGGTCCTCATAGGTGAAGCGTGCTGATGCCGAAGGACCCACCTGTGGACCATAAGATGAATGCATACCTGGGGGGTAGTAAGGTCCCTGATCACCAGCATACCCACTGTTGCCGGCCTGGAACGAGCTCGGGTTGCCATAGGCATAGTACCCATATGCTTGCTCGAAGCTCATGTTCTGAGTAGATGGTCCGGGCTGTGCAGTGGTGGGGGCCGGGGGTGCTTGACGTGATGGTCCTGCTCCGGCTTGTTGGTCCAGCCGGGTTCTGCTTCTCGTCTGTGGACCTGCAACACTCTGTCACGCGGGCTCTTTCTTCTCCATCTGCAAGGTTAGGCTTTTCACTACGTAGAGAGAGAGAGAGTCTTGGGCGTGGAAGCTCAATCTCCCTATCATACCCGGGGTAACACATAAAGATAGAGTTCCTGGGCCCTTCGCACATCATGTGTCCCTGCACGAAGTGCTCGAGGTCAACCTCGTACCTGAATGCCTCGGTCTCTGGCATGAAGGTGACCTCGGCATTATCCATCACACCAATGTACCTCGCAATACGAGTGACCAGAGAGGTCATATCGATGGGGCTTTTGCCAGAGATCATTTCTGCTAGTGAGCGAGCATGGTTCTGACTGGAGAGCAGCGGATTTGCTTTGCCATGGCGTACAAGTACTGTAGCTCGGGCAAGCTGCAGAGGCGAAGGTCTGCACGCGGGTGCACGACCATGGCGAGCCACTTGGCTAGGAACCTCAGGGTAGGATTATGGATGGAGACTATGCTGTTTTTGCTACTCACCGGTTCATTTGATATTGCACTCCACCATGAATTTCGGTCATAACGATGTTTCTTAGCAAGCTCATTGGGGTCAAGGATGCATCTTTTATGAAAGCCCAACGCGATGCTAAAGTCTTTTAGTTTCATTTCAAATTGTTCATTGAAGAGATGGAAATAAACCTTAGTTTCAGCACCGGTTTCTTCAACGGCAAGAGAAATCAGAAACTCCACAGTTAAGTGTTGCGAACCTGGCTCAACAATGTCGGCGAAGTTCTCCCATCTGACGGTAGTGAGGGCATTGTTCATGTCCTGCTTGAGTCCTGTCTTCATGAGGAAGCGACATTCGAACCTCTTGGCATGGCCAAAATTCTGCTTCTTCAGTAGCTCCAGGGCCTCCCGTTTGTAGTCGTTCTTGACGGTGATCTGCTCGACCATCGTCAGACACCTGATGCGGAGACGAGGCTTTGGGACTACTGGAGGTTCCTCTTCCTCCCAGGACACATTTGTATGGCGACCGGAGTCGACCGACATAGTATCCCGCGAGGAAGATGAACTCTGTGAGCTCCTCGAGCTCTTTGAGAACATCCTCTTGATCTTTTCTTTGGCTTTCTCGAACATGGTTCCTGCAAAATGTTAGCACACAATACTCGAAGGATATGACAATTAAGAGGAAGGTTAGTCGTTCTTGCTGGGCGTTAAACCACCACAACGCTTGTCGTTCAGCGTTCCATGATTTTATTCAAGGGAAATATTTTTGGTATTTTTCAGATTTATGAACTTCACTAAACCCTACAGAAATTATTTGTTTTTGGTTGAGCTAGCACTTGAGTTCTCCACTTGATTAACTCAAAAGAGCCTAATTAAGCAAAGGAACTCTGGAAGGGAGAGGAGATGCTCGTGATCAGGATGGAGAATGCAAACCTGAGCATGTGGTGCGTCGAGGAATGTCACCATTGTCGGAATTTATAGCAGCGCGGAGAGGCCAGGCCGGCCGGCCTAGGTGAGGCCGGCCGGCCTCCCACGGTGGTGAACATGCCACGGCGAAGGTCTACGCCATAGCTCTGCAGATGCTGGTGCTCCCTTTCGGTGGTGACGGGACGTGAACGGGGGAGGAGAGCCGGTCGGCCTGCACCTGCACGATCTGCACCTCGTCTTTTTAACCTTGCTCCATATGCACTCCAGCATGCTGTCCCCTGCTGCTCCTGGCCAAAATGTCCCCTGCTGACATTTGGCCGAATTTTTTTGAAATTTTTTGTTAAGTTCTTTGGTTGAAACATGCTTTGGTTGAAAACAAATATGCTTATGCAGAGATAGAATAAAGTTTATGCAAGAATTTAAACTATCCTACATACTATGAACCTCATGGAGCGGGCTCGGGTTTTGAGTCCGGAGCTGGACTCTCCTTCTCTTTGGTTCGTTTGTCGTCGCTGGGTGGAGTTCCTGACGACGACCCTTTCTTCCGCCAAACCTTCTTGGGTGTGGGTTTTGATTCGACCTCTTTCTTTCCCGATTCCAGAAATTTCTTACATTGGATCCTTCTCTCGCATTTCTGTAGTTGTGAAGATTAATTTGCTTCGCCTCCTCTTGAATCCGTAGACTTTCTACGTACTTAATGAGGGCTTTGATAGGTGGGATGGACGGCTTCTCCGGCTTTTTCTCGGATTTCTTTTTCCGGTTGATTGTCTTGACTTGAGAACATTGTTCGACCTTCGGCTTGAAGGTGAATGTCTCCTTCTGACCATTGATGTTGAGCTGAATTTCTCCAGTTCCCACATCAATACTTGCGTTTGCGGTACTCAAGAACGGCCTCCCAAGAATGAGAGGTGTCTTGGTGTCAACTTCCATGTCGAGGACGACGAAGTCTACGGGAATAAGGAAATTCCGGATTTTCACCGGAATGTTCTCCGCTACTCCCGCGGAGTAGCGAACCGATTGGTCCACTAGCTGCAAACACATGGCAGTAGGGGCAAGCGCATGATGATTAAGGCAGTCATAGACCACCTTAGGCATGACACTGACACTTGCTCCCATGTCGCATAGAGCGTTTGAGAAATATCAGTTATGAAATCTTGGATGCAAATTTCTTTTACCTATTTCTCCGGGCAATCTCTTATTAACAACTTCTTCCCAACTAGTTTCACTATAAATAAGATAATACAATAACAGTAATAATATTTTCAAAAGTTCTCTCAAACAAGAGAAAGAAACATACCTTTTTCATATATATTTAGAATATGTTCCCTATGCTAACTGGGTTCATTAGTTATGGTCAACAAACAATACGCGCCGCAAGAAACATGTTGAGTCCCGATTGAGCATGTGATGGTTGGGCAGCCTGGGTCCTTCTTCTTCACCAGGAGAGGATTGAGTATAGCAGCACTACACTCTTCTGTTAACTGCACGACCTCGGTCGTGGGCAGTGCTCTCTTGTTTCCAAGAATATCTTTGATATACTTGGCATACGTAGGCACCTGCATAGCATCAAGAAGCGGTATATTGACATATAGCTTCTTTATTACTTCGACGAACTTGCCAAATTGTTCGTTGGCCACTGGCTTCCTTATTCGTTTTGGAAACGGTAAGGCAGTTGTATCGTGGTAATCCCGTGAAGTTCTAGGGGGTTCCATGGGGTCTTCCTAGGCTGCAATGGTGTTGGAGTCAACAACCTCCTCCTGCTTTTCTTCTTTAGCATTGGCATGGCTGGCGGATACGGCTTTCCGCCGGGTTCCTGCATCCTATGGGGATGGGAAAGGTGGCTCCCGTGTGGACTTATCACCACGCGTAGTCACCGCATTAACGTTCTCTTTTGAGGGAACTTCCGGTTGCCCAGGCAGTTTTCCCGTGTTAGCGTTAGGACAGGACGAGGCTAGCTGAGCAACCTCAGTTTCTATCATCTTGTTAAAGCTCAACTGGTTTTTAATAACAGAGCTAAAGCCCTCTAGTTGTGAGGCCAAGGATTCCAAAACCTTGCCATTAGAAACTTCTTGCTAATGTTTTCATTAATTTGCTTCTGGCCATAAACTATGTCTTTTAATGAAGGCTGAAAGTTGTTGAAGTTCATACCTTGCTGATTTCCGAAGGGGAGGTTGGACTTTGAGTTCCAACCTTGTTGAGGACGGAATCCTGAGTTGGGATTGTTGTTGTTGGTGCCAACGAAGTTCGCGTCCTCTTGAGTTAGAGGGCACGATGTGCCCGAGTGCCCAGTCTCGCCACATGTTTCACATGTCATCCGAGACTCTGAAACCTGGTTCACCTCCTTGTGCGGAGATTCCAGTTTCTTCATGAGAAGGTTCATTTTGGCAGCTAGCATATCGACGCTGTCGATCTGATGCACTCCCCTTGGACGGGCTGGCTGCTTGTCACCTCTCCAACTTTGATTGGAGGCTATCTTGTCGATCAGCATCTTCGCTCCCGCAACATTAAGAGAGAGAAAGGAACCACCCGCTGCTGCGTCTACGTGATCCTTGGCTTGCTGATTCAGGCCATGGAAGAAGTTCTGGATGATCAGCCATTCCTCCATGCCGTGGTGTGGGCATGCTTGAATGTATTCCTGTAGACATTCCCAGGCCTCTGGGATGGTCTCATCCGGTAATTGCTGGATACCGGAGATTTTGTTCCGGAGGGCATTAGTCTTGCCCACCGGGAAGTACTTGGCCAGGAATGCATTTGAATAATCTTCCCATATGTTGAAAGCCTCTTTGTTGGAGTAAAACCACATCTTGAATAGCCGAAGGCGGACGACATCCATCATAGTATCCTTGGGGTTGATGGTGTTACTCACCTCCAGGAAGTTCTAGAGATGGGCATTGGCATCCTCGGATGCCTTTCCACACAACGGACTTGCTTGAACCATGTTCACCACCTACCGCCTACCACAACGGTACCATGGGGTGGAACACACTTTCTACCTAACACTAAGCTCAGACACCACATCTGCACTCGTTGTTAGGATTTCTCTCGAGGCATTCGAGAGAAATCCCCCTCAACCTAGAGCACTAACTTGAGATACTCTAGTCCGAGCAAGAAAACCCGTAAGATAAATTCCCGACTATTAGAGAGATAACTTAGTCTAAGCTAAAGGGATACACTTCCGCGCTCGAGCTGAACATTCAGACTCGAGAGGATAAAAGAAAACGGAAAGTAAAGCTAACTCAGAAAAATAGAAGATAACTTATATTGATAACTTCGAAAGAAAGATACAAGAGCTTTACCAGACTTCCGAGGACTCCGGAATCCCGAGCAAGCTCGACTCGACTCTAACTCCCAAACTACTAGTCCTACTCTAGAAAGTGAAGAGAGAAATGAGCTCCAAGATGTGTGTTACAAGTGATGGATGGGGGTTCTATTTATAGCCTTCCAAGGTCGGTTCTGAGCAAGTGAAACACGTGGTGTCGGTTGGAGGCGGTTGTGATGGTTGAGCTTAACTTCCACGCGAAGCCGGGACGCCAGAGGTTGCAAGGTGGGGCCGGCCGGCCTGGGGATGTGGCCATCTGGCCACCGCCTTCTCCTGGACGTCTCAGATGTTCTCCTGGTGTCGGTGACAGTTGCGTAGCCTCAACGCCTGCACGTGCTAGGCCGGTCGGCCTAGGGGAGGCTGGCCGGCCTCCCTCTGGCTCCTCTCGGCCCTCCGTTGCACCGATGTTGCAAGTGGACGCTTGTGATCTTCTAGGGAGGTGGATTGCTGACTTGGACATGTCTTTGCACTGAGGCCTCCCTCTGGCTCCTCTCGGCCCTCCATTGTACCGATGTTGCAAGTGGATGCTTGTGATCTTCTAGGGAGGTGGATTGCTGACTTGGACATGTCTTTGCACTGAGTTGTGGGTCCTCTGATCCTTGTGCAAGCCTTTCGGTCCATTCGATCAAACCGACATCCAATCCTCAGCTCAGATGCACTTTCGCTTGTCACATTGCTCCTGGATCGAGGACGTGGTAGTGTACGTGGAGGTGTCAGGCTGGCCGGCCTAGGAGAGGCCGGTCGGCGTGGGATCTTGCCCATTTTCGTCCCTTTTTGTCATGTAATCTCCTGAAATCAGAACTCATCTAAAACTTGTGGAACTGATTAGAATTAAATAAAATATGAATGGAACATAGTGTAAAGCTCGATTTATTTCCGAGAAGTTGATGGTCAGAACGTGAAATAATGGCCGTCAACAGAGACTGACCTCCCCATCGGTCAATCCCAAGCCAGGAACATCCTCTCTTGGCCACGTCCCGTATGTCCAGTGCCGATGGCCCATGTGCCATGTCCGTGCGTCCAGTGCCAACGGTCCCTGTCCCACGTCTGTTCGTCGAGTGCCAACGGCGCATCCTAGATGCCCGCGCACTGACCCGCCACGCGCCTGTCCACATACCGGCGGCATCTGCACCCCCACGCGCCCATGCTCATGCCCGCGCACTTACGTCCGTACGTCCCCGTGAAACCGCGAGAGTCGGCTTTGATACCATTCTGTAACATCCCGCCTCCCCGAGGCCGTGCCCACTTACATCTGGCTGCTTTCTAGGACATAGACTGCCCTCACAGACCAACACAAGTATTTTCTGCACACTTTGTCCTCACTCGTGTGCACCTGTTCCGGTTGGTCACCCATCCCCAAATTTCTGCGGGCCAAGCACGCTTAACCTCGGAGTTTTTTGGAGATCGGCTCCCGGAAAAGAAGTTGCAACTTATTGGTATAAGTATCCTATTAATCCTATTAAATCCTGGGTCGGGGTGTCACAATCATCATATCCTACTTTGTTCATTAATTAGATTGATTCACCATGTAGCATTGTTATGTACAAAATTCGTTGATGTACCATGGTGCTTAAGCTTGGGAATGACAAATGCACCATGACTTATTGGATATAGAAGCACCATGCTTTTGAATTTGTGAATTATTGCTTTAACTTGGTTCCATATATATGTATAGTGACCATGGTTTTCTCATAGGCCGAGGGGATGCATGAGATTCATTTTCAGGGCATCACAGTGATTCTGCGTGCCATTGAAGATGACATTGACGATGAAGAGGCCGTTGGAGAGCTCATGCCGCCGCATGTCGTAAGGATCGCTCTCATAAGCTACTCCTGCACTCCTCATTTTGATTTATAACTTACCTGATCGCATTGTCAACTGTCAGATATATCAAATGGCACAGGACCTTCGTGTTGCCATCAAGCGCAGGATCATGGCCGGATGCTTCTACGATTCGTAGTCTAGACAAAAATTACTAATGGGCTTGTTGCCCCTTCTCTGTATTTTGCTGAGGCGAAGAACAAAGACCTACTAATTAGTGCAATATTTTGTTCACTGAAGTTGTGAAATGTTTGTATCCCTGAATTGTTATCCCCTATCTGTTCAAAGCTGTTACATAATGCGAAATTTCTTGTAACCATTATATCCATCCAATAAGCGTAAATATCGTACCACAATGTCATGACAGCTAAATAAAGTATTAATTCAGACATATTTGTACTGAAACAAAGCTGTATTCAAACAAAAATTGAACAATACGATTACATTAATTGAACAACATGATTACATTAATTGAACAACAAACAATTGGACAACACAATTACATTAATTTGAACGCATACACAACAAATTAGTTCAAATCCTGATGGATTTCCTAATCAAACACAAATTAATTGTGCACATGGTGACAGTGCTCACAGCATCCAACCCTCCTTCCGAGATAGGACTCGATGCCGGCTGTACTTCTTCTTGTTGTCTTCCCTTAGGGCACGGGACTTGGCCTTTTCTGACGACATGATCCCTGACCTCATTCGGCCTAGTCCATCGGTTCGCCAAGTCGGGGCAAATAGGGCACCGGAAGGTGCCGTCACCATGGCAGATGATGCGCAGAGCAAGGCCTCGGGGTACTGCTCTGCGATATCCCTGTCGGTAGTCGTCGTTCGGATCCGTCATCGTCTGCGTGTCGGACTCGGAGTCGAATGCCTCAGCAGGAATGTTGACCATGGAGCACAACAGCCCAGGTGGTAACGAAGCAGTGGAGGTGGATGAGGAGGGTGCCACCACCACCGGAGAATGCTGGGAACATGGTGGGGAGCCCGCAGCCCCTCCGTGGCCTGCATCAGTGGACGACGGCAGGTGCCCAAGGTTGCCGGCGTCGTCGGAGTGGGGCGAGCGCCTAGAGCGGGACGACAAACCTCCACGCATCATGCTGAGATAGTGGTGGTGGAAATGGTGAGGACGCCGATGGTCCTGCAAATGTCGATTTGAAGGAGTTCGTGGCTTCCACGAGAAGTCAACCGATTTGAATAATTGAGTTCGTGGCTTCCACGAGAAGTCAACCCGCGCCGGAGAATAGCAACCGAGCCGACAACCGGTTGCGGCCGTACTTGGGATCTGAATCGTCAGCCGTCGATGGGCAGATGAAATGGCCACGAGGAATCGGATTGGACTAGAAAAAGGGCCCACGGTAGGTTTCCGGCCCATTTAACCCAACGGTCTAAATATTGACTGTTTAACCTTTCAAGTAATTTGAAAAGTATGTTCAAATTGAACTACGCGTCCCTCCAATAGAACCCGTAAAATATCAAAAAAATTATAATCAGGATCATATATAGCAGCATAAGCCAAGTGCTACATATGGAATGAATATTCAATTGGTTGGTGTGGGTAATTCAAACATCTATTTCTTAGGAACTACCAAAAAAATTAAAAAAATCAAAAGTTTGTCAGAAAATCGTATAAACTAATAAAGCAACATAATGTAGGTTCATAATATTGTAAAAAAAAATCAAGTGGTTTTGACAAAGTTGGATCATACATTGTTCAAAAATGAGTACATCAACCACATGGTTACCTATAACTCAACACCAAGTTTCAAGTTTCCATAACACAACAATACATGTGAACTCATATACATTTCAAATTTGGACACAATGTCGAATTTACCATACAAATGCCAAATATGAGCTTATATTTGCATTTTTTTTGAAAATTGTGTTGTTTCTTTTAAGTACTTATGCGTACTAAACTACACGATAGGTACAAGATCTAAATAACAGTACATAACTTTGGGATAACACAAATTAATGGAAAGAGGGTGATTTAATATAAAATTTTTAAAAATAATCATCAAATTTCGAGTTAGTATGTGGGAGAAATACTAGTTACAAGTTTTTATTAAGGATTGAAAAGAGAAATATGGACTACATACGACCACTTTTGGATTTTAGCAAATCGCGCGCACCATTCATCTGGGATTCAATTCAAACCGACACGTGGGGTCCTCTGGTTCGAAATTTTCGATGGGTGGCAAATACGCCACCGAAGCCGAAAACATTTCCTCGAAATGACCCTTCTACCCTCAACCAAAAGGCACACCACTACCCCATCTCTCAAGGGTATTTGTGACAATCTTCCCCCACGCACTATATCAATTTCCGTCGGCACCGGATCTGGTTCACCGTCGACCTGTACCAGCGCATTGGATCTGCTTCCCCGTCGGCCACTACCTCCGCACCGGAGCTGCTGCACCTGTAGGCCAATACCTTCGACGAGCAGCTACCCCGACGATTGACCATGGTCAGTCCAGGTATGCAAAATCCATCCTCTTTGCACAATCCTTCCCCTCGTCCTCCTCCTCTATGGAGCCTATAGTGGGTCTATATTCGCCCTCGTGTCAGCAACCAGCAACCAGCCACCGGTCACTAGCCAACCAGAAGTACTTTTGTCTCACAACAAATCAGTACCAGCCATCAGGCACAGCCAGCCGAACAAGATCAGGACAGAGAGGGGGGGGGGGGGGGGGAGGGGGAGTAAGAAAAAGTAACATTTTTATTCTCTATGGGTACCTTTTGCTATGGATTACTGTATGCTCTAGTCTCATAGTGTTTCAGCACTCTGGACTGCTTTTCAACAAAATTGTGGTTGCTCTGCTCTGAATGTAGGTTACTTGCACTTAAAATATATTTTGCACATTTAAGAACCGTCTTGTGATTACGAAATGCAATGGAATGCCAACATCAGGGATAATAACAGAATATTTGAGGAGCTTGGCCTTAGTGGTCTAGCATCAACTCTTAGTTCGTTGCCAACCAAAAAAGCAACTTTAAAGGGGGAGGTTCAGGCACCAAGGGGAAGAGCTCCGGCAATAATGCTAGGAGGGGTGAAGGGTCTGATTTATCAGATTATATCCCTGAAATTGAGGAGCCTGATGATGGAGATGACAATACAGACTTACAAGAGGAGGTGGCACCCCTAGCAAATGAGGTGCATTTTCTATCTTGGCTGAGGGGGCGGGATGCGGGATTACATATATTTCCAATGCCTATAGAAGCTGCACTAGTGCATGGAGTACATATCTGCAATACATAATACTGCTTCTGAGTTATTCATTTAAACAACTATTTTTTTTAATTCAATAGGGCCCTATACAAACTCGGCGTAGGAAGGTGTCTGAAAAGAAGAAGAAAAGACTTTGCTGTCATGGCTCCTGGAGGCAGACAATCCAAGAGGGTCAGGTCAAACCCACCAGCACAAGTTGTTAATGCAGGCTCATCAAGGATACTGAATAGGCTGAAGACAACAGGAGCACCTGAATAGCATGTGTCTGTAAACATATCACCACTGGCAGCAAATAGTACCAGTTGTGACAATGCTCTGCAGGCAGAATCAACACCAGTTGTAGAAAATCGGGACTGGTCATATGCATATGATGGCGGCCTGGACGAAGATGAGACCAAGGGCAGTCCCATCCCCGAAGATGATCCCATATCTAAAGGTTGGTTGTTATGTTACCCTCAAGACTGTTGCACTAATATTTGTATACTTGTTCAATAATGTGAATTTGAATTGCAGTACTTACACAAAGAGGTGGCCCGATGAAGGTGAGGGAAGCAACCAGGGGAGTTATGCTTGACAGGATGACCAAAGATATGGGGAGAAGGTTGCCCGTAACTGTTGCTGAGGGGAACGTAAGGCCGCATGATCCGATGCAAGCTTCCAAGTTTGCATCAGAGGCTAGTGTTATTGTTAGGGGTCAAGTTCCTATCTTGACCCTTTGGAAAGAATACAAGCAACATACAGAACATTTTGATGGCTTCATGGGGAAGCTATCTGTGAGTGCCTATCTGCTAGTTCCTCTTTTACATTGAACTCTTATATGGCCCTCGTGTAACTCGGATGTCAATTAATCACCAGGGAAGGTTAGCAATTGACCCAAGCCACAAGCCAACAAAAGATGCTTGTGTCAGCGTATTCAAGTCAGCCATACAATAAAGGCGGTATATGTTGAAGAAGAAATACTTTGTTGGCCGCCTTGCTAATGAGATCCCCACAACCTCTCCTGTCGCCTACATGACTAATGCACAGTGGTCTCAACTTGTTGATAAGTGGTCAAACATGTGCAATAGGGTAATTGCTCTTGCTGTTCTTTGAAATATGTACGTATGATAGCGACTAGATAAGCCATAATTTCTCATGCAAGGAGTCTCTGACCAGAACAAGGAAAACCGTAGACGTGTCAAGTGGCCTCAAGCAACAAGATCCCGCTGCTATGTTGCCCAGTTGCATGAATATGTAAGTCTCAACACTCTTGTAATGGAAGCTTTTCATTATTTTGCTTTGTTAATGAAATGAGCTATCTCTCTCTCTCACACACACACACACATGTAGCAAGTCCTATTGTCAGTTATTCCTGCTTGATTCTCATGGTTTTGCTGTTTGTTTGACCACCATTTTCGTATATCCATCAGCACAATAACAAGAAGAATGATACCGAAGGCAGTGAAGTCAACGGGGAGCAATCCCAGGAGCTAGTTAGGGAATCTGATGAAGTACTCGATATTGTGGAAGCATTCAAAGTCTGCCATACCAACCGCAAGAATGGTATGAGTGATGCCGCTAGAGAAGCAGTTGTAAGTCCCCTTGCATGGTTCCTTGCTCTTTTAGGATTCGGCTAGTTTTGTTGAAATTTGCAATTCCAGTTCTTTAGCAGCAGTTAGAATTTCATGATTAAATACGACTTTTAGTTGTTTTTGCAAGGCTTTTGTCATAATTTTTCCAATGCTCTGTACATGCTGCATCATATAGTTTTAATATGCATGGCTCATGGCTGCCCCTTTCACTCAGTGGTGTGTCATATTAACACTATTTAGTAGCAACTATCTAATCTGCCTTTGTTCCAGTATTTTTGATACACTACTTTCTTTTACTACAATCAATGAAGTAATAGTTCATCTATGCATTTTGTAGATGTCAATGGAAACTATCCGGGCAGAAGCTGTTGCCGATGGGCAGGCTCCATTGAGTAGTGCTGAGGTGGTTTCAAAGGTCATCTCGCCTGACAGCTCCAACTCCACTTTCTTCAAGAATGCTGGTTTATCCACTAGCTCCTTGAAGCCTCCGTCAGCTGCGGAACAAGTGCTACTTGAAGAACTTGCTGTGCAGAAACAAAAAGAAGCTTCTATCACTGAAGAATTTGCTGAGGTCAAGAAGAGGAGTGAAGCAGCAGAGGAAGCGCTGCTGAAGACCCAACAACTGTATGAGGACATGAAGAGGCGATAGGAAGAGAACCATCTCGTCCTTCAGAAAATCTTGCAGACGAGCATTGCTGGTTTCTCTTCTCAGCCCTAATCCTATCATTACCTCCGGTGCTTGTGGGTTCTAAACTATTTTGGTGGTGCGATGAACTATCTGTTGTGTTGTGATGAACTATATATCTGTTGTCTGTAGTGGTGTGATGAACTATATGTCATTGTAACTTATGTGGCTCGCTTTCTGTGTTTTCCTGCCGCATCATTTCTTCTGTGATGGAATGCAGTCAGTTCGGCTGGCTAGGCTGAAATAGTTGGCTGGGCTAGAATGGAATGATAAAAATGAGGCTGGCGCCAGCCAGAACCAGCCCAGTAAAAGTTCTATGATGAAAGCACCACGTGGACCTGTATGAAAATGACACGTGGAACAACCGGAAACCGACACATGGAACATCCATAAAATGCCACGTGCAGCACCTTGAAAGTGACACGTGGACCAATAGGCACACGACACGTGGATAAAAAGGAAACGACACGTGGGTCACCGAGAGAATGACACGTGGCCGAATGGAGAAAGGACACATGGAAAAACTAGAAGATGACAGGCGACCGAAAAAAAACTGACACATGATAGTTGCTCATATCGCCACATGGACTGTTACCAGCTTGCCACGTCGCTACCCTCTTTTGCGACACGTGCTGCGCGCCACGTTACCTGCCAGTGTGGATGAAGCCACGTGGAGCGCCAGCGTGTCCTATGGCGCCTGCCAGCGCGGATGTGCACATGTGGATCCGGGCACGTCAACGAAGCAAAATTGGTGACGAAATTTCCTTTCATCGTGAAAAAAATCATTTTAGTGATGTTTTTGTTGTCTCGTCAAGGCAGACCTAACTCGATGCTCCATTTTTGACGAACCGAATTTCATCACTAATCGTCACAAATTCGTCATAGGATTTTTTGCACGATGAATTTGGATCTTTCTGTGATGAAAGCTGTTCGTCATCGATGCATCGATTTCCAGTAGTGGGATCTGAAGGAAACTCGTTGACGACCTCGACGGTGAATGAAAGAGGACAACAGCCCTCGTCATCAACAACTAAAGTGGGCGGCAATAGTGAGAATCGTGATTACATCAACATTGATTAACTTCTCCAAGACATGGCAGTCAATGATGGTGTTGAGGATGGTGATGAGCAGGGTGATTTAATTTGTTGGGTCCCGAAGGTGCAGAGATTTTTGAAAATCTTGCTAACCATATGGACCAAGATGATGTTTTGTTTGGGAATCCGAAGTGGCTGGAGAATTTCAAGGGGATCAAGCAAGTGGCAATTGATCCGCTGTATAAGGACTGTCCAAAGCATTGGACATTGTTGCATTTTAACCTCCAATTGCTGATGCTGAAGTCTCGCCATAGGAGGTCCGACACTAGCTTCGACGACCTGTTATGTAAGCTTGCTGACACATACCTAGAGGGTAACAAGGTGCCCGCCAATACCTATCGAGTGAAGAAGATGATCTGGCAAGTGTCAATGAAGCTTAAAAAGTTCCATGCATGCACTAACCACTTTATCTTGTATCGGGGTAAGTATGAGAACTTGTAGAGCTGTTCGCACTACAGCTCGAGTCGGTACAAGATCTATGCCAGTTGTCGCGCTGACGTGGATGATGAGGGACTCAAGAGTAGGAAGAAGAGGAAAAAGATGGCCAAGCAGAACCCGGTTCCTGAGGGTGAGGAAGAAAAGGGCTACTTGCAGAGGAAAAGTCCTGCCCTATCAGTGTGGTACCTGCCTATGATCGATCGCCTACGTGTGCTATTTGGGAACCCAGAGGATGCCAAGATGATGTCGTGGCATGCATCGGTAGTACGCATCAAGGATGATGGCAAGCTACGACATGGCTCTGATGGTAAGCAGCAGAAGAATTTCAATGCCAAGTTCGTTAAGGAGTTTGGTGACGAGGAGAGGTTTGCACTAAGTATGGATGGGATGAAACTATTCGGTGAGCTCAACAGCTCCCACAACACTTGGGCGGTCATCCTGACCATCTACAACCTACCTCCCTAACTATGCCAGAAGCATAGGTATCTGTTACTAACCATGCTTATTTCTGGCCCAAAGCAATAAGGCAATAATATAGATGTGTTCCTAGAGCCTCTAATGGAGGACATGAAGATGCTATGGGAAGATGGGGTTAAGATGATGAATGTGTCTATAAAGGAGTTCACTCTAAAAGCCATTATCTTTGTCACCATCACTTATCACCCTAGCCTTTTTGCACTGTCGGGGCAGATGAAAGGCAAGTCATGTTGTGTATTTTGCATTGACGGTACCTGCTACCCTGAAACACCCGGTTTATAAAAGGACATAAACCGAGCAATCATATACGTGCCAGGATCAAGTCACACGTATATACAACAGAATGAACAGTATATCACAGCACATATCACGTAAAAAGACATATTAAAGCAAATACGAATGTTATTTATTACATTAATGACAAGAATGTCTGATACAGCGGAAGCGAAGTACAAATACGAAAAGAACTCTCCGAAGCTGAGCAGGGCGCCACAGGGACGTCGACTGGGAGACGAACGCCTAGAAGTCCTCGTAGTCCTGGTACCGCTGAGCGAACTCCCTCGTGTCGGCAGGAACTGAGCAGCAGTAGCGTAACCAAGAGGAAAAAAGTAGAGAAGAGGCAAGAGTGAGTACACAACTTGTACTCAACAAGTATAACACAAACTATGAGGCTCTAAGGTTGGCTGACTCAACTGCATTAGCTTTTAAGTCTTAGCAAAATTTTATTAAAGCTATTTACTACGAGTTGACGAGTTACCATTAACCCAGCTACATAGTAATTAATCATATTTACTCATGATACTACTGAGAACCAAACCGAACCAAGCCACCCGGGGAAACCTGCCTCGTCAAAGGAAGATAACCCCACTAATCATAAGGAGGATCTGGGCTGCTCATGACCATGAGCACGGCTAGTATACTAGTTTTACACTCTACAGAGGTTGCACATCTTTACCCACAAGTCATGAGCTATGCTAGTTGTTCATCACACTTCCTTAGGTGAGATGACTAGCAAACTCACTACGAGGCCGTTACAAAGGACACGTTGGTAAGGTGTAACCGCTAAGGATTCAGTCAATGCAACAATGGTGTCCACCTCGAGGGGGTACAAGACACACAGACCAGCCTCGTAGCCTGACCACCATTGAAGCTTGACTCCCCTATTGCCCCGCAGGTAAGTTACTCCCGAACCAAAATGACCTAATTAGTAAGCCAAGACCATCCCATTCCAGTCTTGTGGTAGCGCTGTTGTCCCAGGTTGTCGCTCTATGAACCAGTCCTTATGGAGAGTGGCCAACCAGGCAGTAAGCACCGTGCTGGCCCCCTAAATCATGTTTCTAACAAAACCAATTTTAACGAGACGTGAGCCACTCAAGCCACACAGAGGGCCACTCTCAGAATTAAGTTGCATATACCATTAATCAAATTAATTAAAAAGGACCATTATGTGTTATAGCGCGGCACCTAGCACAACTAACCAAAATGCAACCCAAGGGATATATATAAAGGATATAAAGTGGCTAGGAAATCCTTATAGGCATACAATATTAAAATGCAGTATGAAATTGTATTTAAAAGTGATAGGTTGTTCATGTTATACTTGCCTTCCTCGTACTGCTCCTGCTGCTGCTCAAAGTGCTCGGAAGACGGCTGCTCCGGGTACTGGTACTGGGGCTCCTCAACTGGATCAGCGTCTACTCACGAACACATGGCCAAAACGAGGCACAACAATAAGCATACAAGCAAACACTAACAAAAACTAAGAAATAGTACATCAATACATAAAACAGCACACTAAACTAGTCTAAAACTATTCTACGCGTTACAACGATCGCGTGGATATAAAGAACGCCTAAAACGGAGCTAAAACACATAATCTAGGCCTAAAACAAGGTTCAGGGACTAAACTGCAAGAAAACTAAGGTTCCAGGGGTTTTTCTACAAAAACCGAGGGCCTAAACATAATTAAACGTTAGTTCTAGGGTCTAACTCACAAAAATGCCAGGGCTGGACTGCGGGTACTAAATCTAGAAAGGCCAGGGGGCTATGCGCTAAAAACTGGGCCTCTGTGTAAATAGTTTTACACTTCTGTGGACTGCGGGTTGAATCAGTGATAGTTGGGGGGCTCTTAAGCAAAAGGTACAAGCCGAAGGGGTACGCTTGATTTTCGGCCGTCGGATCTGGATCGAGTGGTTTGGATCTAACCAGGGGGTGATCTAATCCTGGCCACGGGTTCTGGATCGGACGGCTCAGGGTGAGGGAAGCTCGGGGCGGCGGCGGGAGGTCGATGGAGCAGAGCTCCGCGGCGACGCATCGCCGGACTCCTCCCAATTCGGCGTTCTGGAGGATAAACTGACTGGGGTTTGGGTCTAGATGGGTCTACGCGCCATGCGTAGTCTACCTCTGGACTGAGCGGGGCACGAGAGGGCTCGGGGCGGGGCGTGCTGCTACGGCTCGGCCTTCCGTGGTGGCGCTCGCCGGAGCGCGGCCGCCCGGTGGTGCTGGTAGTCTACTGGGCACGAACTAGGGTGCAACAACATCAGGGAGTCGGGCCGAACCTTACCAAGGGTGCGGAGTGGCCGAAGGGGCGGCGCAGGGTGGACGTCGGCGAGAACCGGCGGCGTAGTCGGGGCGGAGCTCGTGGCCGGGGTCGAGGAAGGGGCCTCCGGGCGCCTGGGCGGTGCGGGTCGATGCGTCGTGCTCCTACGAAGCCGGTGGAGTGGTCAGCGTGAGCGGAGCGGCACCAGCGGCAAGCAATTGCGACGGCGCAACGAGCTCACCTGAGGTGGTTCCGGCGCGATTCCGGCGCTACTCGTGGCGGATGGGGAGGCAAAAGTGCACGGGAAGTTCTCTGGAGTCGTGGCGGGACCAACGCGGGGCTCGCGGTGGCTCGTGGTGCAGCGGAGCGACTGGTCCGCGGCGGAGCAGAGGCGCGGCGAGGCTGGGTAGCGCGGAGACGGCAGCTAGGGTTTGGGTGGCATCGCTAGCGGGATGGGATGGGGTTTCAGAGGCGTGGGGCGCTATTTGTAGGGCGGCTCGGTGATCTTGGGGAGGCGTGCCGCAGATGGGAGGTTCGCCGGGGATCACGGAGTAGATGGCGCGGTTGTTGCGCGAAGTTGAAGGAGGTTCTGCCGTGCGGGCCCGGCTTGTCGGTGACGGGGTGAGCGCGAGCGGGCGTGGGGCGGAGCTGAGTGGGCCGCGCGCTACTGGCCTTGCGAGGGAGGGCACTGGGCTGCTGAGCGCGCGCGCAGGTGGCTGGGCCGAAGGGAAGGGTGGGCCTGGTCGGGCTTGAGTTGCTGGGTTGGGTCGCGAGGAGAGAGTGAGGGAGAGGGGAGTTGGGCTGGGTTTAGAGGGGAGTTGGTGGGCCAACTGTGATGGGGTTTTGGGCTTCTTTTCCTTTTTCTTCTATTTCTTTTCCTATTCAAACTAACTCAACCAAAACTATTTGAATTCAAAATTTAATTTGAATTCAACTCTAACACTCAAACAAGTAAAGAAATGCTCCAGCATGAATGCAACATTAAAAGTAAACCTATGATGAAATTTTTAATTACTTGAGGAACAAAATTAGATTAAATGCAAGTCTAGCACAATAAACCTTAGAAAAATTAATTAAAGCCAATTAAATTTATTAATAAATACTGGAATTTAAATTAGGGTGTTACATACCCTTATCTTAGTGGATCGAAGAAGTTGGTCTACATGAGGCATAGGCAATTCCTTAGAAAAAAGCACAGACCTGGTGATCAAGGCCATCGACGCGCTCTGTGGACTCGATGGCTCTGCGCGGCGTTACATGCATCAGTATGAGTACTGCTCATTGCGCATCTCTGCCTAGGGTGTTGTCTTTCTTCATGTCGCAGCTTCAGTTTACCGAACGCCGAGGACGCGTCCTCCCTGTTGTATTCGTCTTTGCTCGTCGCCACGGGCGCGTCCGTCTTCACGCCTGGCCGTGCAGTCCCCCAGCGGCAGCCAGGGGCCTTCAACTGCTGGGTTTCTGCATGGCCACCCCCAGCGACCCTTCGCTCCATGCACCGATTGCAGAACCACCAGCTCCAACTCCTCGTCGTGTCCGGTAGGTGAACATGTACTTGCTTGCAGCCATAGGCCTTCAGTTTGCTCTGCAATGCAGCACTTGCCAAAGTAATACGAGATCCATGTTTGGGCAGTTCACATTAGCGCTCTCGCTCTCCTTATTAGCTTCTTCTTTTGGGTCTACTACATCTCAAAATGTCACAGCGTAACTGTCAAATTCTCAATTGGAATGTCAGGGGTCTAAATGATGGAGCCAGGCGAGATGTAGTTCATGATTTGGTACGGGACACATGCAGCACAATTATTTGTCTCTAGGAAACTAAACTTGCCGCCATAGATCGTGGTGTTGTGGCTCGCACACTAGGAAATAAATTCTTAAACAACTTCACCTTTTTACCAGCCGAGAAAACTAGAGGAGGTATTCTGCTTGCAGCATCGGAAGACTACTTCTCTCTGTCAAACATCACTCTCACTCATTACACAATTACGGCCAAGATCACCATGAAAGCTGACAACACACAATGGTGGATTACGGTAGTCTATGAACCCCAGACGGATGCAGACAAGCTTCTATTCCTACAAGAACTAAAGGACTTGGCCGATCCTGACCTTGATAAATGGTTAGTACTTGTGACTTCAACCTCATTTACCAAGCTGAGGATAAAAACAATACAAATCTTCATCGGCGTCTAATGGGATCATTCAAAGCAACCATTGATGCCCTCCGCCTGAAAGAGCTACGACTAAATGGACGCCGGTTTACTTGGAGCAATGGGCAGTATTAATCCAACCTTAATTAGAATCGATCGGGTTTTTTGCACACCGGATTGGGAGATCCTTTTCCAGTCTTGCTATCTCCACTCCTTACCTTCCCTCATGTCTGATCATACACCGCTGCTACTCCAAGGTCAATTGGATCGTGAGACGAACAACTATTTCCGCTTTGAAAATTTTTGGGTGGACATGGATGGCTTCAAGGAGGCGGTGCAAATGGCCTGGAATAGGCCGGTTACTTCGACGCAACCCCTCAAGCGCCTGCAAATCAAAATGGCTCGCACCGCGAAAAGTTTAAAAAAATGGAAAAAATCTAAAATTGGTGACACCAAGCTCCAATTGGCTATGGTCAAAGAAATCATCCTTTGTTTAGAGACAGCCCAAGAAAATTGAGCTCTCACACTGGAGGAGCTTGACCTGCTGAGACGTCTGAAACTTGGCTCTATTGGCTTGGCCGTCATTGAGAAAGCATGGATCCGACAACGATCTCGCCTTACCTATATCCGCTTTGGTGATGCAAATACCAAATTCTTCCAGCTGCGAGCGAACTCAAGATCAAGGAAAAATTATATCCACTGCTTGCAAACCGAAGAGGGCCTTGCTTTTACTCATGATGACAAAGAGAAGATCATTACTGATCACTTTCGCCAACATCTTGGCACTACCATTGGCAGGCCGGCCACCTTTAATTGGTCTTCACTTGGATACCAGGCCCACGATTTATCCTCCCTTGAAGAACCCTTCTCCCAGCAAGAAATCAAAGACACTATTGATTCAATGCCCACGGACAAAGCACCTGGCCTGGATGGATTTACCAGAATTTTCTTTAAAGAATGTTGGGAGATCATCAAAGACGACCTCACCGCTGCGTTCAACCAGCTGCATAACCTGAACGCACAGGGCTTTGATTTTATTAAACTCGGCCAATTTTTTCCTCCTCCCCAAGAAGTTGGATGCCATCAAAGTGGGAGATTACCGGCCAATAAATCTAATTCTCAGTATTGCAAAAAATTTCTCAAAACTGTTGGCCAATAGACTTGCTCCTCACCTTAACAAGCTGGTCTCCAAATGCCAAAGTGCATTCATCAAACATAGATGCATACAGGACAACTTCCTCTGCATTCAAAACACCGTTAGGAGATTTCGGAAAATGAAAATACCAGCCCTTTTCATGAAGCTTGACATACAAAAAGCCTTCGACACTGTAAATTGGAGCGACATGCTGGAGGTCATGCAAGCTTTGGGGTTTGGACCGAAATGGCGAGAGTGGATTTCCATTCTCTTTGGCACGGCCACGTCTCGAGCACTTCTCAATGGTCGGCAAGGCAGCAGCTTCACCCACATGCGTGGAGTGCGACAAGGTGACCCGCTTTTGCCCATGTTGTTCATTCTAGCCATTGACCCACTGCAAAAGATACTCGATCTAGCGACGCAACATGGCATCCTCACACCACTAGCACTCACAACAGCAAAACTGAGAACCTCATTGTATGCTGATGATGCGGCGATTTTCCTAAATCCAAACCGACAAGACTTGCAAGCAATGAAGGACATCCTCAAAATGTTTGGTGAAGTCACCGGTTTGGTCACAAACCTTGAGAAAAGCTCCATACATGCAATCAGGTGTGAAAGCATTGATCTAGATCATGTGTTACAACCATTTTTGGGTTCTCATGGCATCTTCCCATGCCGCTACCTTGGTCTCCAACTACACACCCAACCCCTGCAGAAGATACATGTTCAGCCCCTCATCGAGAAGATAGGCCAACGCCTTCCTGGCTGGAAGGGTCGTCTTCTCAATTGGGCTGGGAGACTAACTCTTGTCACCTCAGTACTATCATCCATGCTGACCTATCATCTCACCATCTTTCCTCTAGCAACTTGGGCAAGGAAAAAATCGACAAGATCCGTCGCTCCTTCCTTTGGAAGGGGGATGACAATGCTAATGGGGGACACTGTTTAGTAAACTGGCCCACCGTCAGCTAACCTAAAGATTTGGGTGGACTTGGTGTATTAGACCTCGACAGATTTGGGCAAGCCCTGTGTCTACGATGGTTGTGGCAAGAATGGACGCTGGATGACAAGCCTTGGGCCGGTTCAGAAGTACCATGCAATGCGTCAGACCGCTTCCTCTTCAATGCCTCCACCAATGTTTCAGTTGGCAATGGAAAGAAAACAAAGTTCTGGCACCACAGCTGGCTAGATGGTGAGGCCCCAAAATTTCTTGCTCCACACCTCTTCGAACTGGTCAGAAGGAAAAATAAAACTGTTGATCAAGAGTTGAGAAATAACTCTTGGATCAGGGCTCTACGTAACAAAATAACGACCGCCACACATATTGAGGAATTTGTCTCCCTTTGGATACGTCTGCAGCAAGTTCATTTGCAGCCAGATATCGAGGACCAAATTAAGTGGAAATGGACAGCCAATGGTCAATACACCACGCAATCTGCCTATCGTGCCCAATTCATTGGGTCATATAATCGCTACCACACCAAGCTCATTTGGCGCGCGCATGCTGAGAATAAATGCAAGCTTTTCGCATGGATACTAATCCAGAACAAGATCCTCACCTCAGATAACTTGGCGCTCAGAGGGTGGCCACAACAAAATTCTTGCATTCTTTGTAATGGGCCAATGGAAACAGGGATGCACCTCTGCCTCACATGCCCATTTGCTCAAGCGGTTTGGTGCCAAGTGTCATTATGGGAGGGCCTCAACACCTTCCAGCAAGCTCTTCCAACAAGTTTCAACAGCATCAATGATTGGTGGGAGGTGGCGAATAAATTAGTACCAAAAGAAAGCAGACGATCCATCAATGGAATGGCCATATATATTATGTGGAATGTTTGGAAGGAACGCAATCGTCGGATTTTTGAGGAGAAGTACCTATCGGCCCAACAGGTGGCAAGTAAAACAAAGGAGAATTTAGAGGAGTTTAAACGAGCTTTCACAACACACTAGCAAAATCTTGAGCAAGGCTACTGTGTGTTATGTCGTGTGGAGTGCTAGATAGGGTGTTTCTCCACCCTTGTTTTTCGGTGGCCATGATGTCATGTGTACTCTTAAAACTTTCTTTCCCTCTTAATTGAAAGGCAGAGCTCCTGCCGTTTGCGTTCAAAAAAAAGTATTCGTGGTTCCTATCTCTAGTTTTATACTTGGTATAGTATATGCTGGTAGTGCTTGTAGTTGAGTGAGATCAGTTCTCTTACTCATGGGTTCGTCGCTCTGTATTCATACAGAGTGTTGTAGTTTACTACGGGATATCATACGTAGTTAGACTATAGTAGTAATCAGTAGCGTAGGCCACGTCTAGGCTAAGGGTTATCCTTCGTTTACCTTATATCCGATGGTTTAGTAGAGGTAGGTCGTAGGTGGTGACAGCCCAATTGGTCCTTTGTAATCGTCCACATTCGGATATAGCGTAGAACTGTTGGCCAGAGTCGACTGGCAGACCAGTTGTAAGCCGGTGCCCGAAGCGAGTATTGTGCCCGAGAGATCGACCTTTAACTCAGCAGTAGCACTATCTTAGGAATCCTCTCTACCCCTCTACGTATCTTGGTGTGTCCTTGTACTGACTAGAATAGAAGAGAGTGCACACACGTTCCCTGTGGATTCGATAACCCTTGGAATACTCTGAGGTGAAAGCTACAACGGTATCCGTGTGCTTGCAGATTTATTCATGATGCTAAAATATCCAACAAGCTTTCTGGCACCGTTGCCTGGGTACGGTTGTTGTATCTTTCTTTGAACCTATTCGTCCTCGTATCCTTTGGTTTTCTTTTCTTCTACCTTGACCCCTGCTACCCATAGAGGAGTTATCCTTTAAAAGCTTCTCTACCCTACAGGATTTATCCCGCATCATTTTTAGTTTCCTTGCTGCTATCTTTACCCCCGCTACCCATAGAGAAGCCATCCTTTCAAAGCCTTTCTACCCTAAGGGGCGAGTTCAATGAGCCACCATCCTCTTCCATATTTGGCTATGAACCTTGTCCAGACCTTATCGCTACGGTTCGGAATCTTTCCTTCTCTGGGTTAAGTAGCGAGAACCCAGACCACCATCTGCGAGAGTTTGAGCAGCTTTGTTCACGCTTTGCCTTTGCAAGCATGAAACAAGATGTCCTCCGGTGGATGTTGTTTCCCTTCTCTCTTAAAGGAAAGGTAGAGAAATGGTACACGTCTTATACATATAGTGGCAAGGGCAGTTGGGACTCCTTGAAGACGACATTCTCTATCGTCTTCTTCCAGCAGAATGAGAAGGAAACTTTAGGCGCAACCTCGGCCAGATTTTAGCTTCTAGTGAAGTCCGACCCTACCATATCGACACTCAATCCTTTAGTCCTTTGGAAATTTAAGAAGAGTCTCGATAAGGATTCCGCCAATTACCTCAACTCAATCACCAGAGGAGTACCCTGTTGACGCCCACCAGCGTCACCACCGGGAAAGTAGGGATTGTGGCAGAACCACTTTGAACTACACCAGTTTTAGTGCATTAAACATTTAAATGCACTTCAACTAGTATAACCAATGGTCCTTCGGGTAGAATCCCGATATAGCCACTCGATATCGGATCATAATACATGTATACATCCCGCACAAAGGCGAGTCAGAGGTACAACAATTCCACTATATTTTACATCACATAGATAAGGAGTATGATTGACATCATAGTTCCGAAGCAAGCAAGCCGAAGCTCTAGCTTTTATGTTTTATTCTAAATGAAAGGGTTTCACAGAAACCAACTATAAGAAAAGTTCTGCAGCGGAAAGTAAAACACAACTATATACAAACATCATAGCGGTGATGTCATGATAAGCCCGAACATGACATCATTCATTCGAACCATAGCTGGTGGATGGTTCCCGTTCCATCATCCAGCCAGCATGTAAAGCACTAGGCCAAGTCATACTAGTGTTGGGGTCTTCCGAGTTTATTCCTGAAAACAAGTTCACAAGCAAGTCTGAGTATACTAATACTCAGCAAGACTGACTCGTGTAAGGGTATATGATATAGCCCTTTAACTAGACATGACAGGTTTGTGAAGGCTCTGGAGTTTCTTTTGCTGAAAAGCAACAAAGAATAGATCCTTAAGGTCAAATTTTAGCTTTCAGATTTTAGTTGCAATAACTATTCTAGGTAAGCATCTATCTACACAATCATGGTAGAAGATATAATTGCATCCAATAAGATTAAAAATCATGAATGTTTCACTTCTTACTCTATGTGGCAAAGGGATCAAGCAGGCTCAATTTCCACGAGAAACGGACGATTCTGAATCGAATTTCCAACCTTGCAAGGGTAAACCTAACACACACGCTTGGAGCACTGTTGAGTCACTCCCAAGCAACCGTTAGCTTCTCATTCCGGTTCATGGTTCAACGCCACTCTCCCCGACTACAGAGAACCACTCTTCTCTGCACCCGTGGTTTGTTGTGCAACATAAAATAAATTTTAGTTATAATTTAACTTCCTATCTCAGAGAGAGAGTGGGGGGGGGTATGTCCATTTGCTGGGCCGAGGAGTTACAAGGCTTGCTGCTTACCCATAATTCACGGCATGTGGTTAGTACTTTCAAACGCTTAACCACCACTACCACACACTACGGCCTTATCAAGTTCATCAACACAGATGGACTTCAACAAATCCGCCCATGATCCTTATAGTGATTGCAGGAAGTAAAAAATCAACTCCTATAAGCTAGCGAGTGACAGGCAATCACTCGACTTTTACCGGTCCTATTAGCATAGCATCTAACTCGGACTCAGATCTAGTGTTCAATCAGTAGGTACCTAAGATTATGCAACTAGGGTTTTCAATCAACTCCAACAACTTAAATGCACAGGTAAATAATAACAATAGTTGTATAATTTGAAATAATAGGATTATGCACCAGGGCTTGCCTGTAGTAGTGTCTATAGGGTCAGTAAACTGGGGTTCTTCCGAATCGAGGTTCAGAATTTCAGTTAATTCAGCAAAGTTGACTTAGGCTTTAGAAGAAAAATCCCGGTCTGGCTCCTGGGTGATCTCGTAGGTTCCGTTGGCTAGCGGGGTGCCTTCTATATGAAATGCAATAATTGGAAATTAGTGAAGTGCTTGAGTATTGCTTTCCTTTACTAAAAAGTTGGAGTTTAAACAATACGTAAAAAGGTTTTAAATAAATTTTGTGATGGTATACACAAAATACCAGAAAAATTTTAAAAGTAAGAGTTAAAGTTTGGAAAAATGGTTTACAAATTTTTTTAAGAATCTAGGTACACTTTAAAGAACATATGGTTCAAAGATTAACATTAGCATTGGTTTAGAACAAAGGATACAAATTAAAAAGACCATAAACTAATTTTATTTTTAGATTTAAAAACACACAAAATCAGCTCAAACCCATAACATCAAAGTTGTAGAACTAATTACAAGGAAAACAATAAAATTGGTTTGGCATTTTTTTATTTTTCTACAATTTCCTAGAAATTTTTGAAGTTCACTGAAAGAGAAATAAAAAGGAAAGAACTTTTTGCAGTAAAGACCTTGGGAAAGATTGCAATCCTTGCAATCAGGTCCCTGGTCAGAGTCAAAGGGGAGGAGGTGGCTTGACCGGCTGATTCCGGCGGTGTTGGTCGCCGGCGGCGAGGTTTGAAGGGCCAGGGAGGTAGAGGGGGGTGAGGTGAACCTTTGGGTAGGCTTGGATGGGCGTGGGGCGGCCGGAAGAAGTTCGTCGGCGGGAAGCAGGGTACGGCGGCGAGGGTGAATGGCGGTGAGGTCGTTCTGGTGAAGAAAAAAAGTGGGCTAATGGGCGGGTTAGCTTCACAGGAGTAGGGTGAAGCTCACAGTGGCGTTGTGGTAGCTGGAGAGGTTCTATGGCGGCGGGTCGATGGTGGATTGAGTTCGCAGGAGTTGGGATAGGGTTACGGTGGGGTTTGGCCGGTCGATGAGGCTCGGCCTGGCCTTTTATAGGCGAAGGCAAAGGCGATGAGCATCAGTGAAGACTAGGGATTGAGCTCGTCAGGAAAGAAAGGCAAATTGACAACGGAGTTGTCTTCTCCACGGCGGCCGGCGGGGTGGTGCACAGGGGAGCTTGGTGTGTGGCATGGTGCAAGGGTGGTAGGCCAGCAAGAGGCAGTGGAGGGGTTGTGGAACTTCATGCGTGACGCGTGGAGCAGCTGGAAGGCATCGGGCTGGTGAAACCGCGGCAGAGCGCTCGCCGAAATCATGAAGCAGGGGCGGCGGCTCGGCGGCGCGGCGTGGTGAGGGGAGGAAGATGTCAGCGAGGAGGGAAGTGGGTCCAGGAGAGTGCGGTGAGGCCTAGCGGTGCTCCAATCGGCGGCGCGATCGGTTGATGGGCGGGGAAATCCGCGGCGGCGGTGCCTGCACAGCTCTGGCAGGTCGGGAGGTTGAAGAAGGGTAGCTGAGGACTATTTTGCAAAACTAGAAAAATCTAGGGATCAAATGAAAAAGTGCCCAAAATGAAAGTTGTTCAGTTTTTCAAGATCTACAACTTTCATGTTGTGAAAATTTTCACTAGATCAAAGGATTTTGAAATATTTTCAAAACTTTAAAAGAACTCTATTTAATAAGGAAAAAGTACTTTTTGATTGCAAATTCACACCAAATTTGGGCTAAAATGCAATAAAGCTGTCAAGTAATGATTACTAGCATATTTGCAAGAAAGCCCTTCACAAATTTGAAAATACTCCCTAAATTAAAACTTTTTGCAAAAAGGGGCTAGTAATTTTTCATAATTACACATATGCCCTTAATTTGCACTGAAAATTTTTAACTATCAAACAAGGATAAGCACACAAAATGCACACATAATGTTATGTTCTAATAGCTAGACACCTGAAGTGTCACAGCCTTCCCCCCTAAAAAGAATCTCATCCCGAGATTCCAGAGTAGAAGTGGACTGGGATGTTAGGTACCTGGATTCGTTCTAAGGAAGTCGGGAAAGTTTTGTTGAAGATAGTGCTCTGTTTCCCAGGTAGCTTCTTCCTTAGTATGATTGTTCCATTGGATCTTGTACATTTTAACCTTGGCTCTTTTGGTACTTCTTTCCTTAGTGTCGAGGATTTTCATTGGATACTCCACATATGATAGATCTGACTCTATTTCCAAGTTTCATTGTTCAACAATTTCCTCGGGGACTCTAACACATTTCTTGAGCTGAGAGATGTGGAAGACATCATGGACAGCAGCTAACTGAGAAGGAAGTCGAATTCGGTATGCCACTGGTCCACAAATTTCAAGGATCTCAAAGGGTCCAATGTAGCGAGGTGCTAACTTTCCCTTGAAGCCAAATCGTTGAACACCTTTTGTTGGAGATACTCGCAAATATACATGATCTCGAACTTCAAATTGCAATGGCTTTCTCCTCTTATCTGCATAGCTTTTCTGACAAGATTGAGCTGCCTTAAGATTTGCTTGGATAGTTTTTACCTTGTTCTCCGCTTCAGTTACTAAGTCGGGTCCAAACATTTTGCTTTCTCTGGTTTGCGACTAACTCAATGGAGTCCGACATCTCCGGCCATATAATGCTTCGAATGGTGCCATCTTCAAACTAGACTGATAACTGTTGTTGTAAGAAAACTCTGCTAAGGCCAGACATTTATCCCAGTTCTTGTCATATTGGATGACACATGCTCTAAGCATATCCTCAAGGATTTGGTTTACCCTTTCGGTTTGTCCATCCGTTTGAGGATGATATGCAGAGCTATGAATCAACTTAGTTCCAAGAGAGTCTTGTAATTGCTCCCAGAAATGTGCAACAAATTGTGCTCCACGAGCAGATATGATTGTCCTGGGTACACCATGGAGACGAACTACTTGATCAAGATAGATTTTTGCATACTTTTTAGCGGAATAGGTAGTATGCACAGGAAGAAAATGGGCAGTCTTTGTTAATCTATCAATGATCACCCATATTGAATCATGCTTCTGGGATGTGTTGGGTAAGCCAACAATGAAATCCATACTAATGTCTTCCCATTTCCAGGATGGGATTGATAGTGGTTGAAGTGTACCTGCTACCTTGAGATGACTGGCTTTAATTCTCTAACAGACATCACACTCGAAAACATATTTGGCTATTTCTCTCTTCATTCTAGTCCACCAATAATTCTGCCTAAGATCTTGGTACATCTTTGTACTACCAGGATGAATGGAGAACTTTGAGAGGTGTGCTTCATCCAGGATTTGCCTTCGGAGTTGATGGTTTTCGGAAACAACAATGCGATTATCGAACCATAAAACTCCCTTGTGGTCCAGATGAAAACACTTGTATTTTTCTTCGCCTCGAGCTAACTCTTGTTTGATGATCTTGACACTTTTATCTCGAAGTTGCGCCGAGATAATACTATCTTGAATCGTAGGCTCGATAGCTATGTGATTCAAGCTTCCTTGCGGAACCATCTCTAGGTTTAGTTTCCTCATTTCATTGCATAGAGTCTCGTTGTATGATTTCGCATCTAAGCAATGACAATGTGACTTACAGCTAAGTGCATCCGCAACCACATTTGCTTTGCCGGGGTGATAATGCACTTCAAGATCGTAATCCTTGATGAGCTCTAGCCATCGTCTTTGCCTCATGTTCAGATCCACTTGTGTGAAGATATACTTGAGACTCTTATGGTCAGTGTAAATATTGCAATGAGTTCTCATAAGGTGATGTCTCCATATCTTAAGAGCATGGATGACTACTGCTAACTCAAGATCATGAGTGGGATAGTTCCTCATGGGTCTGAAGTGCTCGTGATGCGTAAGCAATTACCCGGTTGTCTTGCATAAGAATGCATCCAAGTCCGGTGCCGGAAGCATCACAATACACATCAAATGGCTTGGTATTATCTAGTTGAGCCAATACTGGGGCAGTGGTTTATTGTGCTCGAAGAGTGTGGAATGCTTCTTCACACTTGCCATCCCAAACAAATTTAACTCCCTTCTTCAATATTTCCGTCATTGGCTTAGCTATTCTGGAGAAGTTTGGAATGAAACGACGATAATAACCAGCTAAGCCAAGGAAACTTCTGATCTGGTGAACTGAAGTAGGGGTTTCCAATCCATTACTTCTTAAACTTTGCTTGGATCAATGGATATGCCTTCACTGGAGATAGTATGTCCCAGAAATTTCACACTATCCAACCAGAATTCACATTTGGAGAATTTAGCATATAAGCGATGATCCCGTAACCTTTGAAGAACAACTCATAAGTGATTAGCATGATCCTCTTTGTTCTTGGAATAGATCAGAATGTCGTCAATAAAAACAACGACAAACTTGTCCAACTCTAGCATAAACACCGAATTCATCAAGTACATGAAATAAGCCGGTGCATTGGTAAGGCCAAAAGACATTACCAGATACTCATAGAGTCCATATCTAGTAGAGAAGGCCGTCTTCGGTATGTCACATGGCCGAATTTTGATTTGATGATAACAGGAACAAAGATCAATCTTAGAGAAAACTCTAGCTCCGGCTAACTGATCAAATAAGATGTCAATGCGGGGAAGAGGGTACTTATTCTTAATTGTTACCGCATTGAGAGGTCTATAGTCCACACATAGCCTTAAGCTGTCATCCTTTTTCTTCACGAATAGGGCTGGGCAACCCCAAGGTGAAGCACTTGGTCGAATAAATCCCTTATCCAGAAGATCTTGAAGCTGAATCTTCAGTTCTGCTAACTCCTTTGGTGGCATTCGATAGGGTCGCTTAGAGATAGGAGTTGTGCCTGGTTGTAGCTCAATTACAAACTCAATATCTCTATCAAGGGGTAGTCCAGGCATTCGATAGGGTCGCTTAGCGATAAGAGTTATCGCTTAGAGAAAGACATCCGCATACTCGCATACTACCGGAATGTCTTTGATATCTTTCAGGGCAAAAGTACAAGGAGTGGTGTACTCTTGTGGTGGAACATAAAGGGTAGTAGCTCCTTGAGAGGGGGAATCAATCTCAACCGCTCGGGAGGAGATATCTAATAGTACCCTATGTTGGGTCATCCAGTCCATACCCAGAATAACATCCATACCTTCTAGACTTAAAGAAATCAAGTTGGTCTTAATCAACTTACTACCCATCTGGATTGGCACAAGTCTAAGAATTTGATTGGAAACTATTTTGCCACCTGGTGTGGTAATCATGTATTGTGCCGTAGCTTGGCTAGATTCTAATCCTACTCTTGCCCCACATTTATCACTAATCAAACTATGAATTGCACTAGAATCAAACAGTATAACTGTAGGCTTATTATTGAAAGAAAAGGTACCCGTCATAATTGGTGCGCCCTCTGGAAGTTCTGCAAGAGTAGTGAAGTTAACCCTCCCTTGTCGGACTTGCATAACCTACTTCTTGCCCTTGCCCTGGTTGTTCTGCTTCGAGTTTTGACCTTGGGCAGGCTTCTGATTTGGGGGACAAGCCTTGGCGAAGTGTGTAAAACTTCCGCAAATGAAGCAATTGTTGTCGACATTCGCACAGTTAGGTTGTTGATTATTTGGCCTTTGCCCAAACTGTTGCTGTTGGTTATTTGGCCGTGGCCCAGATTGTTGTTGCTGAGGCATAGGAAGTTTAGCTACTCCTTGCTGTTGGGGTGGCCTGAAAACCCATCTGCCTGATGGTGAATTCCTTTGTGGGGCCTTGGGAACTGTGTTCTGCACCAGATGATACCTCGGTGGTTGTCGGTATTTTGTAACGTCATGAACAAAATCCGCAAGCGCACGGATACCGCTGTAGCTTTCACCCAAGAGACCTTTTGCTCAACCGTGAAAGGCTTTGACCATTCCCAAGAAAAAAAAGAAAAATCGATCATCCAATTTGATCTCTAAGATAGACACGACTCTAAAAGGTTAGGTTACTACCAGCTTGCCTCTACGGAAGAGGTGTACTTTGTAACCTTTTCATATAGCCCGCCCCTGCCTGATCGATATCCCCTTACAAGGCAGGAGACTATAGGCCATGAAAACCCACCCCAGGTATCTCCACCTGTGGATTGAGAGTAAAAACCAGTGAATTTCCACCTCTTATCTCCTTCTACGACATTCTGTAGTCGAAAATGCAATGCATTTTCCCTTGAGATGAAATTGCTTTTCGGTGGCAACTCAAAAAAAACTCTCAAATCAACTCACGCATATTCCCTTGCCATCTGTATTAACTTGAATCCATCTAGGAGGTGGAGGTTACCATAGAATTGAGTGGATCACCGGAGCTTTGCGTGGTTTCCCTTTAAGCCTCAACGCCCGAAGTCAATAACTTACGGTGAGACGAGCAACCCTATACCACGTGTAGCCACACTCGTCTGTCCTTTTCTACTTAGTTGGACAGTCAGAAAATCGTATAAAAGAACTTTTTTTTGGTAATGGAATCCTCATAAAAAAATATGAGGATTCCATTACCAAAAGTAGACTATTCTTTCCATGACAAAACAAAATGCTAGTTGCCTTTTTCCACATCAATTTCTATAGGAGTTCCATCCTGTTGAGCGGGAGGCATCGATGGATGCACTGATGAATATGATGAGTGCTTTTTCCGGGGAGTCTTCTGAAAGAAAGTCTTTAGGAGTAAAGTGATCTTGGCCGGTAATTTTCCGTAGCTGTTGTAGGTCTCTTTCTTAGGCTTTTTCCGGGGGTCACGGAGCTCTTTCTGGAGCTACTCAAGGAGCTCTTTCCGAAGCTACTCAAGGAGCTCGCGTCTGATTAGCTAGTTGGTGAGGCAATAGCTTACCAAAGCGATGATCAGTAGCTGGTCCGAGAGGATGATCAGCCACACTGGGACTGAGACACGGCCCAAACTCCTAGGTTAGGTGCAGGAAGTTAATGCTTAACAACTTGAAATTTATAATATATCGGTTGTCTAACTACAAGGGTGGAACCTTTTCTTTTTAACTAGTCTTAAAGTGGATGTCGCAGCCTAGTGAAAAAACCCGTACTAGACTCCAACTACTAGTACCTGATCAGTAGGAGTTGCTTGGGAAGAGGCTTTGCTAGAAAATTTTCTAGATGATGAGTAGCAGTGGCCGAGCCGGTTTCCCTAAGCTTTTCATCTAGGCTCCCATTAGATACTAAATTTTTTTTCTAGCGGGAGGCCTAGGAGAATATCAAAATCGAGGATATCGTAGATATAAAAATCTAAATGCACCTCGATTTTGTCTATGATGATAGGCACGTCCCTTGCAATCCCTCGACATTCAAAGTACAGTCCGGATGGACTTTTAAAGTACTTGTCGGTTGGGGTTAAAGGCCTGTTACCCACAAGAGTATCCAAAAGGCACTCGGGTAAGATGCAAACCTCAGCAGCAGGGTCATGAAGAGCTTCTATGATTTTTCCCTTCATAGAACAAGTGATGGTTGCAGAGGTTGGGCTAATCCGAATCGCTTCGGAAGCACGCTTTACCTCCTTTGACCAATCAATTGCGGGTGTATGGCGGGAAATTATATCGAGGATCTCATTAAGACACATCAATTTTATAGGCTCCTCGTGCCTAAAATGATTCGAGGTATTTTTGATGTTCCCTGAAGGGTCATCCTCGAATCGGGAAGAGAAATCCGAAGGTTGAATTTTTTCTTCCTTCGGTGTTCGTGGTTCGGGAGAGGGCTCAACAAACGAATATTGGGATGTGGAAGATGAAGGCTCAGATTCGGGTGTTGAGAGACTCTCATGGCTTGATGTGGATTCCTCCCGGCGGGGTTCACTATGGTCGGTAGATAAGAAAGAGTCTTCTAAGAAACTATCTAGGATATCTCTTCCTTCTTCCGGAGTTGTGTGCATGAACCATCCTCCGCTGGCGTCGTCAAGCTCTAGGGCTGTTTCCATGTCTAAACTTGAGTAGAAAACTTCCAACAATACTTCATCGGGTATAGACATGTCTGGGATAGATGCCAAAAGGCGCGAGAATCTAGCCCATGCTGCACCTTTGGACTCCTTTTCTAATTGCTCGAAATCGAGGATGTCGGTCGGTAGGGAGTCTATGCGTTCGGTGAACGAGAACGAGTAACAAAAGTCATCTCGAAGCTCCTGCCAATCACCACTCATATTTCCTATCATGCGGGTGTACCATTTCTCCGCCCTCTCTATAAGAGAGAAGGGGAATAATTTCCACAGCAAGGCTTCTTGTGTCATGCCTAGGATTTCTAGACCCGAACATAGTTCCTCGAATTCTTGCAAATACTCATAGGGATCTTCATGAATTTCTCCAGAGAAGGGTCACTTCCGAACCGTGGCTATAAAGCCAGGGTCGAGTTCATGGTTAGATGAGGAAGATGGTGATGGCTCAAAGAACTCGCCCATTGGGGTAGAGAGCTAGGGAAAGGATAGCTGCTCCAATGGTAGCGGGGGTAAAGGAAGAAGGAAAGAAAAGGAAAAAGATACGAGGAAGACTGAGTCCGAAGATAATGTAGCTGCTGTTCCCCGGCAATGGCGCCAGAAAGCTTGTTGGTATTTTGTAACGTCACGAATAAAATCCGCAAGCGCACGGATACCGCTGTAGCTTTCACCCAAGAGTATTCTAGAGTATCGTATCCACTAGGGAACATGAGTACACTACCTACAGGTTCAGGCTGTCCAAGGATACACACACTGGTGTAGGAGGATAGAAAAGAGAGGACTTTCTAAGATCTAGAATCTATGTTTAGAAGAAGAAATCACGTCGTCGTTATACTTCGAGCTAAAGGTATCGACCAGCTTATACAAGCCGATAGTTCCAATATGTGCTCTATCCAATATCCAAACGTGGAGGATTACTAAAAGGCTCGAATAGGGCTATCACCACCTGCCGGCTACCTCTACAAATCGTGGGACTATCAGACAACTGAGTGGTATAGTCTAGCCTAGACACCACGTCTACGCCTTTCCCTACTAACTCTAGAGGCGTACAGGGTTATCCTTTTCTATCATGAGCCCAACTCTAGAGTCAAATGCTACTCGCTAGCATACACATCAACTAATATAAGGCAGAGATGATAACTTGCGATCTAAACTCTAATTCTAAATAAGCAAAGAAAGTCTCGAACACTTACAACCGAATAAGCATCCGTCGAGGTACAAGCGGAGAAGAGCGCCGACAAGCCCGGCACATCCCCCGACTATCTCCCTCACTCTCGTAGAGGTACAATTTGGTGAAGAGCGCCATTGCCGGCGCCCCTCCTGAGTACCTCTACTCCTAAACTCCTACTAAACACAAGCTAGAGAGGCTCTACACCTGGAGGTGAGTGATGTGTTGTGTGTGTTGTGTTCTCACCCCCTCCCCTTGTATTTATAGGAGACAGCCACAAGCCTCTTGACCGAGAAATGAGCTAAACTGCCATTGGGGACCGACCACACCTCGCCATGTGTCATCTGAGAGGCGGTGGGGCTCGTGGGCTGCTACCACTTGGTCGGGCGACCATGTTGGTCGGCCGACCATGTTGGTCGGCCGACCATGGGCTGGGCCTGTTTGGCCTAGTTTTCTATCAGGTGGCTGCTAGGTGGACCCCCATGTGATATACATGTGCAAGGACCTTTCTTGAGGTGGTTTGGTAGCTCTGGTAGACTCATAGATCCTCATGAACGCGTCTGATTCGTCGAGAACTTGTTGCTTCGGATCAACGACGTGTCAACTTGCTTTTGGGGCTGCGTTCTCCTCTCATTTCCAAGCATAAGCAACCTGCACATAAATGTATACCAACACTGTGGAATTTGTTAGTAATAACTCCTACCACTAGTGTTGACGCTCGTCTTTCATACGCTCATGCAGGAGCTGATGGCTTGCTCTGATGGTCGGGTTTGTATTTTGACGCTTGAAGCCTGTTTTACCTATATTTCTGCCTGAATTCCAATGTAGCAATATTTCTAAGAGGAAACGTGGAATTGGCTCTTTCTGGATAACATATGTAGGTATGAGACTTTATTCTCATGATTTCAGGCTCCAAGTGAACCTTGAAATGATACGTTAGCGAGCGTCAACAGTGGTTGCGCACCCGAGGGTCCAGTTGGTGCCTTCCTCTTCTTCTCAGCTCGATGTGCTGCTATGCAATTGTCCTGTGTGATAGCTAGATTTACTAGCTCATTGAAGCTGTCGGGGCGGACAAGATTGAGGTGCTCTCTGAGCTTGGTATTGAGACCGCGGCAGAAACGATCCCGCTTCTTGGCATCACTATCGGCATGATAACCAGCATACTGGCACAGGTGATTAATGACCTGTGCATATTGCAACACCGTGCGGGTTCCTTGTGTCAGTGCCAAGAACTCATTCATCTTCCGGTCCATGAGTCCCTCGGGAATATGATGCGCCCTGAAGGCGATCCTGAATTCGTCCCAGAGGACTACATGGTCAGCAGGTAGCGTGGCGCGATAATTGTCCCACCAGATTCGGGCGGTGCCACGTAACTACTAGGCGGCGAAGAGGGTCTTATTAGCTTCGGAGCATGGAACTGGTAGTAAAGCAAATTTCGACTCAATGGTCCGAAGCCAGGCATCTGCGTCCAGAGGTTCATCCGTCTAATGGAATAGTGGGGGCTGGGTACCAAAGAAATCCTGGTATCCAGGTGCCGGAGGAGCATGATCATCTCGTCCTCACTGCTGAGAGCATGGCTAGTTCTGGTGTCCCTGCACTAGTTGGCGTATCAGCTCAGTTTGTAGGGCCATAACTTTCGCCAAATTAGGAGGTGGTGGTGGCGGTTGCTGAGATCCACTAGCCTGGCCATAGCTAAATCGCTCCGGGGTACCATGTGTAGAGCCCACCATCTGAATCATTGAAGATATCTGTTAGATTGCACTTCACCTTTACTTCCATTCTAAAATGGCACAAAGCAAAATATATCAAAGGAATACTATGATAGTTGCAAATAGAATGATGTTGATTGTAACAACATGCACAACTCACATTCTATTCAACTAATTTAGCTCAAAATGCAAAGAATGGCAAAGTTTTCACAAGACATAGCCATTTATTCCAAGCTTCACATTATAGTCATGGCGATGGATATGTTACAACAAGTTGGCTTCCCCAGACTATCTTACATCACTCTCTATGTACATGGTTCTACTTCTAAAAGAAGTCAAGCCTAAAAGCTTTGACGATCTAGAAATCGTCAAGGTTGCTGACTGAAGACTCGCTGCCGAGAGAAGGGTCACTATTCTGAGCTTCGGGCTCTAAATCTTCATGCTCAGAATCAAGTTCAGAAACTCCTTCAATCTCCTCGAGATCTTCTTCTTCATTTCCCGCAGGTGGTTCCGGAATTTCAGGTGGTCCTGGCGGCACTTGGGGGAACTCAATGTAAGCGTTAGCATCATCAAGCTCCAAGGTGAGGTCCTGAACCTGCTCCTGAAGGTACTCTACCACTATGTTGTGCTGGTTGAGAAGAGCCTCATTTTCAGTGATTTGGTCCTCTCAATGGCCTATTGTCTCCTTGTGCTGGGTTATCATCTCGTCTCAGGCAGTAACTGCTGCCTGAAGCTCCTCTACTTGAGCAATGTGCCTATCCAACTTGCTATGAGTGACTTGTGACTCACTAGCCAAGTGGATAATGTCGTGACGCTGTAGCTCTTGAAGGTGAAGTTGGGCATTCATAAACCTGACCATCATACGCACCGTATCTCCAGCTGAATCTCCAAGTAAGTGTGCACAGTGCTCCACTCTAAATGTCCACTCGGGATCATTGTAGTCTGCAGCAGGAAAGAGGCTGATAGGGTACTCTGCCACTTCATTTGGATGCTGCTCGCAAAAGGTAGTGATGGCTTCTAAAGCGGCGGCTTTGATAGTATCAGCGAAGCGGTACCCAAAAGCCTCGATCTCTATAGGCTGCCAGTGAGCTCGGAAGGGATGCTGTGGTATGGTCATCTTTACAGTGCAACGGGTAACTCCTTCCGCCGTATATGTGAAACAGTCGTACTGCGGCGGCTCTGTGTAACAAAAGAGCTGGAGAGATTCCCACAGAAGATGAGGAAAACCCTCCCAGTGAAGTCCATTGGTGTGGACATGTCCCGCACCATCCAAAATAGTGCCCGGAACATTCAGCCATCTGAAACAGAAATTCAAATGGTAAGATGTCGCCAAAAGGGACATAAAAGCTGTAGGAAATGATTCATTGAAACGTAAAGTTTCAAAAGAATCAAGAATGATCAAACTATAAACAAGGCTAGTTGATCACTTAGCAAATTCCTTGAACAAAAGATCAAGGGTCCAAACTCGATCTAAACTCAAGTAGTCTACCTCTCCTAGGGTTAACTCGGTTTTATAATAAGGCTCTCACCATTCCTACTAACCATTTTATTAAAACAAGCATTCTAAAAGTTCTTAAGAAGCAAAACATTTAAGTTTCAAACTATGCATGCACATTCTATCGCCCTTACAACAAAAAATAACTACCAAATAACTTTGGTCTTATGTGGTTAATTTCGGTGGCACAGATATGTCTCTCTTTATAATATCTAGCCGATAATCCTAACCGTTCTTAGCCTATCGAACTGTGGTTAGTGTACCTGCAGAAAACACCTAGCATATAGCTACCTTACAAAACCCCTAAAATGTCACCATAGGGCTTTACGATCTAAGCACATTCCTTAACAAGTCCAACGCAGTTTTATAAACTTTTGTTGAGCACATCTTTTATTCAAAACCTTTCTAAGGTGGGTTGTATCATCCGGAGTATACTTGCCTGCTCTGATACAAGCTGTGGCAGAACCACTTTGAACTACACCAGTTTTAGTGCATTAAACATTTAAACGCACTTCAACTAGTATAGCCAATGGTCATTCGGGTAGAATCCCGATATAGCCACTCGATATCGGATTGTAATACAAGTATACATCCCACACGAAGGCGAGTCAGAGGTACAACAATTCCACAATATTTTACATCACATAGATAAGGAGTATGATTTACATCATAGTTCCGAAGCTAGCAAGCCGAAGCTCTAGCTTTTACAGTTTTATTCTAAAGGAAAGGGTTTCACAGAAACCAACTATAAGAAAAGTTCTGCAGCGGAAAGTAAAACACAACTATATACAAACATCGTAGGGGTGATGTCATGATAAGCCCGAACATGACATCATTCATTCGAACCATAGCTGGTGGATGGTTCCCATTCCATCGTCCAGCCAGTAGGTAAAGCACTAGGTCAAGTCATACTAGTGTTCGGGTCTTCCGAGTTTATTCCTGAAAACAAGATCACAAGCAAGTCTGAGTATACTAATACTCAGCAAGACCGACCCGTCTAAGGGTATAACATAGCCCTTTAACTAGACATGAAAGGTTTGTGAAGGCTCTGAAGTTTCTTTTGCTGAAAAGCAACAAAGAGTAGATCCTTAAGGTCAAATTTTAGCTTTCAGATTCTAGTTGCAATAACAATTCTAGGTAAGCATCTATCTACACAATCATGGTAGAAGATATAATTGCATCCAATAAGATTAAATATCATGAATGTTTCACTTCTTACTCTATGTGGCAAAGGGATCAAGCAGTCTCAATTTCCGCGAGAAACGGACGATTCTGAATCGAATTTCCAACCTTGCAAGGGTAAACCTAACACACATGCTTGGAGCACTGTTGAGTCACTCCCAAGTAACCGTTGGCTTCTCATTCCGGTTCATAGATCAGCGCCACTCTCCCCGACTACAGAGAACCGCTCTTCTCTGCTCCCGTTGTTTGGTATGCCCATTTGCCGGGCCGAGGAGTTACTAGGCTTGCCGCTTACCCATAATTCACGGCATGTGGCTAGTACTTTCAAATGCTTAACCACCGCTACCACACACTGCGGCCTTATCAAGTTCATCAACACAGACGGACTTCAAAAAATCCGTCCATGATCCTTATAGTGATTGCAGGAAGTAAACAATCAACTCCTATAAGCTCGCGAGTGACAGGCAATCACTCGACTTTTACCGGTCCTATTAGCATAGCATCTAACTCGGACTCAGATCTAGTGTTCAATCAGTAGGTACATAAGATTATGCAACTAGGGTTTTCAATCAACTCCAACAACTTAAATGCACAGGTAAATAATAAAAATAGTTGTATAATTTGAAATAATAGGATTATGAACCGGGGCTTGCCTGTAGTAGTGTCTATAGGGTTAGTAAACTGGGGTTCTTCCGAATCGAGGTTCGGAAGTTCAGTTAATTCAGGAGAGTTAACTTGGGCTTCAGAAGAAAAATCCCCGTCTAGCTCTTGGATGATCTCGTAGGTTCCGTCGGCTAGCGGGGTGCCTTCTATATGAAATGCAATAATTGGAAATTAGTGAAGTGCTTGAGTATAGCTTTCCTTCACTAAAAAGTTGGAGTTTAAACAATACATAAAAAGGTTTTAAATAAATTTTGTGAAGGTATGCACAAAATACAAGAAAAATTTTAAAAGTATGAGTTGAAGTTTGGAAAAATGGTTTACAAAATTGTTTAAGAATCTAGGTACACTTTAAAGAACATATGGTTCAAAGATTAACATTAGCATTGGTTTAGACCAAAGGATACAAATTAAAAAGACCATAAATTAATTTTATTTTTAGATTTCAAAACACACAAAATCGGCTCAAACCCATAACATCAAAGTTGTAGAACTAATTACAACGAAAACAATAAAATTGGTTTGGCATTTTTTTGATTTTTCTACAATTTCCTAGAAATTTTTGGAGTTCACTGAAAAAGAAATAAAAGAACTTTTTGCAGTAAAGACCTTGGGAAAGATTGCAATCCTTGCAATCAGGTCCTTGGTCGTAGTCAAAGGGGTGGAGGTGGCTTGACCGGCCGATTCCGGCGGTGTTGGTCGCCGGCGGCGAGGTCTGAAGGGCCAGGGGGGTAGATGGGGTTGAGGCGAACCTCTAGGTAGGTTTGGATGGGCGTGGGGTGGCCGGAATAAGCTCGTTAGCGGGAAGCAGGGTATGGCGGCGGGGGTGAACGGCGGTGAGGTCATTCTGGTGAAGAAAAAAAGTGGACTAACGGGCGGGTTAGCTTCACAGGAGTAGGGTGAATCTCACAGTGGCGTTGTGGTAGCTGGAGAGGTTCTATGGCGGCGGATCGATGGTGGATCGACTTCGCCGGAGTTAGGATAGGGTTACG
Source organism: Panicum virgatum (assembly GCF_016808335.1). Lineage (NCBI taxonomy): Eukaryota > Viridiplantae > Streptophyta > Magnoliopsida > Poales > Poaceae > Panicum > Panicum virgatum. The sequence continues at coordinate 33,794,097 of NC_053144.1, read as the reverse complement.
GTGGGGTTTGGCCGGTCGATGAGGCTCGGCCTGGTCTTTTATAGGCCAAGGTGAAGGGGATGAGCATCAGTGAAGACTGGGGATTGAGCTCGTCAGGAAAGAAAGGCGAATTGACAACGGCGTTGTCTTCTCCACAGCGGTCGGCGGGGTGGTGCACAGGGAGCTTGCTGGGTGGTGTGGCGCAAGGGTGGTAGGCCAGCAAGAGGCGGTGGAGGGGTTGTGGAACTTCATGCGTGACGCATGGAGCGGCTGGAAGGCGGCAGGCTGGCAAAACCGCGGCGGAGCGCTCGCCGGAATCAAGAAGCAGGGGCGGCGGCTTGGTGGCGCGGCGTGGCGAGGGGAGGGAGATGCCAGCGAGGAGGGAAGTAGGTCCAGGAGAGTGCGGGGAGGCCTAGCGGCGCTCCAATCGGTGGCGCGGCCGGTCGATGGGCGGGGAAACCCACGGCGGCGGCGCCTGCACAGCTCTGGCAGGTCGGGAGGTTGAAGAAGGGTAGCTGAGGACTATTTTGCAAAACCAAAAAAATTTAGGGGGCTGTCTGTAAACTAAAATTTGTCGTTGATCTAGGGCTCAAATAAAAAAGTGCCCAAAATAAAAGTTGTTCAGTTTTTCAAGATCTACAACTTTCATGTTGTGCAAATTTTCACTAGATCAAAGGATTTTGAAATATTTCCAAAACTTTAAAAGAACTCTATTTAATAAGGAAAAAGTACTTTTTGATTGCAAATTCACACCACCAAATTTGGGCTAAAATGCAATAAAGCTGCCAAGTAATGATTACTAGCATATTTGCAAGAAAGCCCTTTACAAATTTGAAAATACTCCCTAAATTAAAACTTTTTGCAAAAAGGGGCTAGTAATTTTGCATAATTACACATATGCCCTTAATTTGCACTGAAAATTTTTAACTGTCAAACAAGGATAAGCACACAAAATGCACACATAACCTTATGTTCTAATAGCTAGACACCTGAAGTGTCACAGCGATAACGCCCACAGACGCCAATTTGGGGTGGCAGTATTTCATGAACCACAAATAAATCTGCAAGCGCACGGAATACCGCTATAGCATTTTACCCGGGAGTATACTGGGGTGTCATTTATATTTCCGTAGGGAAGGTGGTGAGTGAAGAGATATAGACTAGTTGATGAACTTTATCTAGATTGGATACTCTCATGCATAAACAGGGGTAAGATATATAACATGGTAGGAGGTAGTGTGACACACACACAAACTACCCTCTAGATAAAGAAATAAAACAAAAGAAAAGATGCCTTAGGCCGGGAGTAAGGCAGAAGTTTGAGCTCGAGTCAACTGTGCTAGGCTAGCTATATCTATGCCATCTTATGGTTAGATCGTCAGAGATTAAACTACACAATAGGGAGACTTACCTTAGTCTTACCACTATTGTTGAACCATTCTAGGCGGTATGGGTGAGGGATAGAATGAGTGAGCAAACCAAACTTCTTGACCAAATCTGAACTCACCAAGTTGCTGCAGCTCCCGCTATCAATAATAGTGAGAACACGACGATCGTTGACTTTTAGAAACATGTGGAACAAATTCTTGCGTTGGATCTTCTCGTCATCCTCATGTTCCACTTTAGAACTCAGCACACGCTGCACAAGAAGACTAGGAAGATTCGCCGTTGCAGCTACGGAATCAATTGCCTCACCCTCATCGTCCTCCGAATCTACAACAACGTTAGCTGCAAGAACCAAATCATCCTCAACATCACTAGCACTTACATATCCATTACCATCAGGTGTAGCGATGAAGGCGCGAGTACTTGGACAATCTTTCATGACATGTCCCATTCCCTTGCAGCGGTGGCACATGATGTTTGCAGATCTACTCGACGAACCCTTTTCCAAAGTTGTATGCTTCTTGTGTGATTGGTTCTGCACAGTAGACACATTGCTTACCTCAGAAGCGGGCGCAGCAGATGGTGGTGTTGCTGGTGGCTTAGCAACAGGCGCCTTGGGCTTCTCAACATCGGAACACTGCTGAAACGATCTCCCAGTGGTGGACCTGAAAGAATGTTGGACAATGTGGCGTCCCTCTACTTCCCATTCTACCTTAAGAGCAAGATGATACAATTGGGAAAAACGAGTCCAGTCTTTGTAATCAAGAATATCCTGTATATCACGATTTTAGCCACCAAAGAACCTAGCACTAGTGTCATCATCATCCTCACGAATACCACAACGTGCTAGACCAATAAGCAATTCCTGATAATATTCCTCTACTCCTTTATCACCTTGTTTTAAATTTTGCAATTTTAAACGTAGATCACGCTGGTAATAAGGTGGAACAAAACGAGACTTCAAGCGTTGTTTCAAAACAGGCCAAGTTTGAGGCACAACAGCAGCATTACCAGCATTGCAAAGATCATTCCACCAAAACAAAGCAAAGCTAGTAAATTCACTAGTAGCAAGTCTAACTCTATGCTCAGCAGGAACCAAATGAGAATTAGACTTTTGTTCAACAGTGAGTTCCCAATCTAAATAAGCCTCAGGGTCAGTAGTACCAGCAAAAGGAATCATGATAAATTTAGTTTTAGCAAAAGAATCATTGTTACCACGATTATGATTACCTCCCATACCTTGACGATTGCGCCGAAGACAGTACGCATCACGATCCTCATCATCATCAAGGATGGCATCCTCATCCTCGTCCTCATCACCATCATGAGGGTGGCGTCGGTGTCGCTGTCGAGGGGGATGTTGTTCAACATGCTCAAGGCGTGTGACCAGTCCATTGATACTGCGCATCATCTCATTGAACTTCCCATCGATGTGGGTGCGCTGGTCATCAACAAGTCCATAGGCGACTTCCCTCCTTTTCCTGACCCTGTCATGGTTAATAGATAGCAAAAAGACAACACCAAAGTATTATCCCTATCAACTAACAAGTACTGGGTGGTGCTGGAAGTGGAGTGCAAAATCTCAAGCGGCTTACTACCGTCTTGCAAGTGTTCTTACCAAAGCCAAACAGGACAGTACAATCTGTTGGTGAGCTGGGTGTAACAGTTGCAAGATGAACCTGTACTGATCGAAGTATATGTGGAGCTATGGGACAGGCACAATATGTAGCAAGGAAGTAGCAAATAACAAATGCAGATTAGCAAAGTTCAATAAGTATCCAAAGTACAAGTCACAATTGCAGGCTAAGATGTGTCTAGGCATAGCACAACAAGTTGGAACAAAGAACGGTGGATCAAGCTCAAAGAACAAGCAAAACAGCACTCTATGCACTTGTTTTTAATCTTTTCCCCAAAAAACATCTAGGACTAGTAGGAATCAAGATTTCTTTTTTTTCAACTATTTTTTATATTTTTTGCCGAATATATGTAACACAAGCTCCAACCACAAAAATTTGCACCTTAAACAAAGGTGGGATGTGTCCTACAAAAAATCAGGAACGTTTCCTGAAAACTGGAAAACAAGTTCAGAGCCCCAAAACTGCCTCTTTCTGATTTTTTTTTAAATTTCAGAGATCGGCCCCAAATGGTGAATTTTGTCTTCTTTCTGCTGTAAAAAATTGAGCCAAAATGGAGCACCGAGCGAAAAGTTATGCCTGTTTTACCGAAGGTAACTCATGTTACGCGTTTCCAATGGCACAACTCGGCAGATTGGCCGGCGGCGGTTAGGGCAAAGCTTCCCTATCCCCGACACACAAAGCGACTGAGCAAAGCGTCTCAGCTAGGGAAAAGTATCCCTGGTATATGCAGCAATAGGTATCGCTAGATGAAATCAAGAAGGGCTGCGATGCAAGGCGAAATAACAAGGCGGCTTGCAACCTATCTAGGGCTGGTGCGGCGAGAGTTCACGCAAGGCGACAAGCGAGGGCTAGTCAAGAAAAGGGGTGGATCGACTTGTTGTTTGGGTAAAGGTGGATGGGATAACGGCGGAAACAAACAAACTGCAACGGGCGATTGAACTACGACTACGAACACACTAAACCAGCAACAGGACTCGACCACGGACACAAACTCAACAAAGCGAATCTGAAACGAAAATGCAAAGGCTAAAACGGTTCTAGGATAGTGATATTTTTTTTGTAGGGTTTTTGTGGACTCTAGGACAGTGACATGAAATGAATCTAAAGGGAAAAATGAAGGGTAATACCTCACGGGAAACCTAAAATCTGATACCACTTGATGAGGAGTAGGCCTGATCTTCCGAGAGGTAGAGGTAAATTCGATTGGTGGAGTGTGTGACGTTGGCGATCCAGCTTCTAATCAGCACGATTCGAAGTCAAGCAACTGTTACACCACTGCTCCGTTGGTTATCAACCAAGCACAACTTGATTGACCTCGCCGAGAAGGCTTTTCCTGCAAGCGAATCGAAGGACGCAAGCAAGAAGATGTAAACACGCAATCTGATATTGCAAATATGGCTGAAGCGAATCACAAGAGGGGTTTAAGAACTCGATTCCAAAGGACTAATCGACACAGTGGAGGAGATCAAGAACGGGGGCCCTGGATCACTGTAAAAGGACTTGTCGCCACAGTTACAATGAATCAATCTTTGTTTCTCGAAGGAAAACACAAGAACTAAATAAAACCCAAGTCTAACAGTGGCGGCTACTGAGCTTATGAGCTAGGGGCGACCTAGGGTTGGGGGCGACTAAGGGTGGAGAGCCCACAACTTGGGCTTAAGGCCCAACACGATACAAAGCCTGAAAAGGCCCAAAACAGATGTCGCAACATATTTCCGTGGTCACACAGAATGATCCACGGGGCTTCTAGAGCTAGGACCAGAACCAAAAGAAGCATCTTGTGGTCATGATTCCAACGCACCCAAGATCACCTCATTCTGACTTTGTATGAGGAAGATATCGCCGAAATCGTGCAGGGGTGTTGGCTGAATCCGAGATGAACGTGAAGACCGAGTTAGAGTCGACTTGTAACTTAGAGATGAGGCCGGTTCGTGCGTGTCCAGCATGACAATGTCCTCATCAATTGTCATACACATTCGAGATCTCCCATAGATGCATCGCACAACATCGTCTGCACCAACATGACAAAAGACAAGGCAAGGACACCAAATTCAGCCAGCCACCTAGTGGTTTGGCTGAATCACCATTGCCTTGATCCCCACCTTCTTAAAGAGCGATAGTATGTGCATTCTCTACCTCTCAACTATCTTTGATTCATGAGTTTGAATGACTTTTAAATCTGACTCACTAAAATCAAACTCAAAATGAATCGGTATATCCGCCTGCTCTACATGTTTCCTATGGTTGGCTTGCATATGTTTTATTCCATGCTTATCACCTTCATGCTTGTGAACAAAAATCCTTAGGAAAAAATACCTATCTAAGTAGTTGATGTTTGAGATATGGTTTGAATGATATGATCTTCGCACTTTATTGTTCAAGTGCTTTGGAAATTTATTTGAAAATTTGGAAAATCCTTGCAAAGCTCCTCTTTGATTTGCCAAAGTCCTACCAAAGCCATATTATGATATATCTTGAAAACCTTATACACATATGCTACTTGTCTTGCATTGAGCTTTGTCAAATTGTTGTGACCCTTGAGAGAAATTTTTGTCATGCTTTCAATATCAAGATTCACGTGCACACCTTATACCCCTTGCTATGCCTCTTTGAGAAGTTAGCATTGTATCATCCACTCATTCCACAAAATAAATGCTCCATAGTATGTGTTGTTCTCGCTCTCTCTCTTTCAGTTTTAGTAAAAAAAAGAGGCATGGGCTATCAAAAAAATGGACACATGAAGGTCCAAGTATTGAAAAAAAAGAGAAGAAAAAAATATGGACACAGGAAGGTCCATGAAAAAAAAAGAGATAGCCATGCTCTCTAAACAATTTATGTATAGAGAGAGAGATCATACAAAAGGAGTTTCCATTTCATCCACCACGATCCATACACGTGCACATCTTGATCTGATTGTATGACTTGATTTTCTCTGTGGATCTGGTTTTTGACTTTGCAATATATGTGATACAAGTATGCCTTAAACCTTCATACCCTATCCTGAGCTCCACATATAACCATCACTAGAAGTAGGATGAAGAAAAGGCAAGTCGAATGCCATGGTAAGGTCATATACATATTGAGTGATATGAGAGAATCAAATTAGGAGCTAAGCAAGGTTTGTTTTGAAAACTTATTTAAAATCCCAAGCTACTTGACATAAGGAGTAGGAGTGATTTGATTCAAGACCATTCCATACCTGAACCACCCAAGATGGTATGATAGACACTTCAGAGTTCACGAGTACAAGGTATGAGTTGGAATATCTCTTATGCTCGCTTCATATCTTTGGAAGGCATGTTCTACCTTAGTCCTTTCTGCTTTACTCGAGGACGAGCAAAGGCTAAGTGTGGGGGTGTTGTTGACGGCTACTAAGTACTAAATTTAGGCCATCAACTCCTGCATAAATACATAAAATGTGAGCATCAACCTAGTGGTAGTGGTTTATTACTGACCATTTCCACGAGTGTTGGTAAATATTTGTATGCAGGTGAATTTACGGAGAAAAGACACTTCATGAGTAGGGAAACACAGTCCACAAATTCAAGGCAAAATGTGCAACCAATCAGAGAACACCATTCAGGCTCAATTGGATCATAAGAGGCCCATGCACCCAAGCAAACCAGCTTAGGACAGGCCATGACCCATGGGATTAGGACAAGGGACACCAGGACAGCCCAAATACCAAGATTGGGGGCGGTTGGTGGCAATGGTCTGTCGGCCGACAGCCCACTCCACAACCAACTTACCTCCTTTGATGTGGCAGCTCCCCATTGCTTCACAATGTCGGTTCTTGGAGGATTAGGTGCTGAAGGTCATTGTGTTGCCCGTGGCTCCCTCCTATATATATATGAGAGGAGGGGGTAAGAATCAAAACATCCATCAAGTGCTCATCCAAGCCTTCTCTTGGTTTAGAGTTGTCTTAGAGTAGGGAGAGGGTAGAGGTACTCAGGAGGGGCGCCGATTTTCGGCACTCTTCTCCATTTTGTACCTTACAAGAGTGAGAGAGTAGTTCATAGAAGTGCCGGGGTGTCGGCACTCTGCTCTCAGCTTGTACCTCTACGAATGCTGCTACATTCTTCGGTATTTAGTAAGTATTCGTGGTTCCTATCTCTAATTTTATACTTGGCATAGTATATGCTAGTAGTGCTTGTAGTTGAGTGAGATCAGTTCTCTTACTCGCGGGTTCGTTGCTCTGTATTCATACAGAGTGCTGTAGTTTGCTATGAGATATCATATGTACTTAGACTATAGTAGTAATCAGTAGCGTAGGCATGGTGTCTAGCCTAAGGGTTATCCTTCGTTTGCCCTATATCCCACGGTTTAGTAGAGGTTGGCCATAGGTGGTGACAGCCCTATTAGTCCTTTGTAATCCTCCATGTTCGGATATAGCGTAGAGCTGTTGGCCGGAGTCGACTGGCAGAACAGTTGCAAGCTGGTGCCTGAAGTGAGTATTGTGCCCGAGTGATCGACCTTTAACTCGGCAGTAGCACTATCTTAGGAATCCTCTCTACCCTTCTACCTATCTTGGTGTGTCCTTGGACCGATTAGAATAGAAGAGAGTACACACACGTTCCGTGTGGATTCGATAACCCTTAGAATACTCTGAGGTGAAAGCTACAACGGTATCTGTGCGCTTGTGGATTCATTCGTGATTCTATAATACCCAACAGAATGCAGCCCACAAGCAAGGTGACACGTCATCAATCCATGGCAACACCCTCTCAACAAATTAGACGCGTTCACAAGGATCCACAGGCCCACCAGAGCATCCAAACCTCCTTAAGAGGGGCCCACACACCAGGGTATGACATGGGGGCCCACCTAGCAGCCTTCAGACCAAGTTTGAGGCGGTTTGGCCACCTTTTCTGGTCGACCGACCTATATGGTCGGCCGACCATAGGTCGGTGCCTCTGGACCTCCCCCTTCCACGTGTCAACTCCTCATTCGATGCATAGGTCAGTTCCAGGAGGAAGAGGTCCAATCTCGGGGCTGAAGAGGCCATGGCACCCCCCCTATATATATGAGAGGAGGGGGTACGAATCAAGACATCCACCAAGTGCTCAACTTCAAGCATCCTCTTGGTTTGGAGTAGCCTTGCATAGGGAGACGGTAGAGGTACTCAGGAGGGGCGCTGGTCTTCGGCGCTCTTCTCCATTTTGTATCTCTACGAGAGTGAGAGAGTAGTTCGGGAGAAGTGCCGGGGTGTCGGCACTCTGCTCCCAGCTTGTACCTCTACGGATGCTGCTACATTGTTCGGGTTTAGTAAGTATTCGTGGTTCCTATCTCTAGTATTTTACTTGGTATAGTAGATGCTAGTAGTGCTGGTAGTTGAGTGAGATTAGTTCTCTTACTCGCGGGTTCGTCACTCCGTATTCATACAGAGTGCTGTAGTTTTCTATGGGGGCCCAAACGTAGTTAGACTGCAGTAGTAATGGATAGCATAGACGTGGTGTCTAGACTAGGGGTTACCCTTCGTTTGCCTTATATCCCACAGTTTGTTAGAGGTAGGCCGTAGGTGGTGACAGCCCTATTGGTCCTTTGTAATCCTCCACATTCAGATATAGCGTAGAGCTGTTGGCCGAAGTCGACTGGCAGACCAGTTGTAAGCCGGTGCCCGTAGCAAGTATTGTGCCCAAGATATCGACCTTTAACCTAGCAGTAGCACTATCTTAGGAATCCTCTCTACCCTTCTACCTATCTTGGTGTGTCCTTGGATCGATTAGAATAGAAGAGAATGCACACACATTCTCTGTGGATTCGATAACTCTTGGAATACTCTGAGGTGAAAGCTACAATGGTATCCGTGCGCTTGTGGATTTATTCATGAAGCTAAAATACCCAACACTCCCCCACCACCTGGGCATGACAGGGTACGCCACTAAGAGGAAGAATTGGTGGCAGGATAAAAGGGAGGCAGCTGCGACCAAGTAGGAGGATCCATTCGAAGGTATCGAGGAGAGGTCATGTGACTACTCCAATGCCCATCGGCCAAAGAAGGTAAGCATGGGGGGAATGTTGGCGCTCCTTAAGTATCCATTTTATCCCCTATTTAACTTTGATAATGGTATGAATTTAATATCAAAATCACTAACCATCCTAACCTCGGGCCAATTATTGGTCGTTTTCACGTTTGCACATATATTTTGGAGGTACTTCATTTTTGCAGGTTTTTGACCAATTTTGGAGCATTAAATGGCGAGGCCCACGATCACGCGATGACACGAAGAATGACGAAGGCCACAGCCCGAACAAAGGATCGAAGGCCATGATGATTAGAGGCCCGTTCATGCACATCCACCCTCCAATGAAGCCCAAAAGACAAAGCTCACAAGATAAGATCAAGATACTTCGGGGCTAAGCAAAGCAAAGAGATATTTAAGGAAGTATTTTCCATCCTATCCTTCTCCTCGAAGAAATCTCGAAGATAATGACGTCTAAAGGAGTGCAATCGTGAAAGACATAAACTCTAGAAGATTCCAGGAGACTTGGGGAGAAAGTTGAGCACAAGCCGGCGAAGGAAAGTCCTAGGCCGGCCGGCCTAGGCTCATTGGGCCGGCCGGCCCAGGCCTTTTTTAGGTCGGTTCGACCTCCCCTTTGACCGAGGGTTCCCTGAGGCTATTTAAAGACCCCTCCCCAAAGTTCACGCAGAGATCAATTCGGGAGACAACGCCAAGGAACAGAGAAGATAGAGGGACACCTCTCGGAGAGCCGAGGGTCGTGCTAGTTGTCTAGGGTTTGCCCTAGCTGACGTGGGAACCTTGCAAGGAAGACCATGTTGGAGTTCTGGAGCTAGGATCATCAAGATCAAGGTAGGGCCCCGGTTGTGATCTTGTGATGTACTATCATTCATGGTGAAGTTATTTGTGTTTCCGAATGTTTAGCGACCATGTTCTCCTCTTTCGATTTCGTTCTTTTCTTTGGGTTCGCTTCATCTTAGATCTATTATCGAGATAGATCACTTAGCATGATCTTGTAGTCATGGTGGCTAGAGGTTCATGGCGGAACTACCAAAGGGGGTTCGACTTGCTTCAGGGTATCCCGTTGAAAGGGGTGGCGTCGTGACAGGCCGTTGCCACTTAGTAGGTTGGGTATCGAGGGATCGGATTGGAGGTTTTGAGTTTAAAGATGCTTTTCATTGAGATTCACATCTATCTTACTTCGTTTTATCTAGCTGGAACTACAACATATGCATGATCTAGGTGTTTGTCGTGTTTTCAATAGATTAGATTCGTTTTCACCATCTCACACAAAGGAATTTCTGTGCTAGTAGATTGTTTCTTGTCTCTTTGGTTCCGTGGATTGATAAACCTTGGGGGAATACTCTAAGGGAAAAGCTACACGAAACCGTGCGCTTGCGGTATATAAATCGGGGGCGCTAAGGAGCGTCAACAAGCTTTTCTGGTGCCGTTGCCGGGGAACCATCGATTTAAGATCCAATCTTACTTGCATTCGTAAATATTTCTTGATTTTTCTTTTTGACCTTTTTTTAGATCTCTTATTTTTCTGAGCTAACTAAAAAAATGGATCTATTCCACGAAAATCAATCTAATCTAGATTTTGCTTTATTTTTCTTTTATGTTTTAGATCTTGTATATTCATCTTTTAGATCTCGTATATATTTTTTTCTTTTTTCACTAACCCCTAACAGGAGATGGACGGGAGCCTCTCCAACAAACCCGAAAATTTTGTGGATGATCCAGAAAAAAAATTACAGGCAAAGGAGACGAGAAGCACGATCAAGGAAGCCGGAACTAGTAGATCCAAAAGTTGAAGCCGACGATTCATTGTCTTCACCCCAAGCAACTCCACCAACAAGTCCAAAGGAGGCGCCACTTCACCAAGGGATGGTGCTACCAGAGCCGGAGCGTACGATCGGAGAGCTATGCACTCCAGACGTTCGGGACTTGCCGATCCAAAACCTCGACAACATCGGAGTTCCATTCGAGATCAAGACTTCAATCATAAGGATGGTGCAAAGCTCGCCCTTCACTGGAAAAGAAGACGCTAATCTACATCTTCAAGCATTCCTCCAACTATGCCGCACCTTCGACATGCAAGGGATGACTCAAGATCAAATAAGAGCGAGGCTCTTTCCGATCTCTATACTTGGGAGAGCACTGCAATGGTTTCATTCTCTACCACAGCGCACGGTGCAAAATTGGGAGTCCTTGATGAAAGAATTCATGACGGAGTTCTACTCGCCGGGCAAGACCCAGATCCTGCGCAACAAGATTGCAACATTCGCGCAAGCCCCGACGGAGACTATTGCAGAAGCCTATGAGCGCTTCAACGACTACATCCGTGCCGTACCTCATCACAAGTTCTCGAGGGAAGATGTGGTCCAGAAGTTCTATCAAGGCCTCACTACTGCATCAAGGGGGATCATTGACGCATCGGCCGGAGGATCTATCATTGAGCTCATGCCTACTCAAGTTTTCAAGCTATTCAAGAAGGTGGCGGACAATGACGCATGGGCATCATCGGGGCACCTACAACCACTCCAAGCCGTGGGCACCGCGAAGAGTGTATTACAAGTGGAACGTGAAGAAGTGCTAGAAGGGAAGATCGACTCGCTCATGAGAAGGTTGGAGAAGATGGAAGTGGAAAAGAGAGAAGCCCAAGCTATTGATTTAAAGGCGGCCGAAGCGAGGTCTACATGTGAAGAATGCAGAGAGTACGGCCATGTGCAAAAGAATTGCCCGGAGGAAGCCAAGATGCTCGACTACATGAAGAAGGGAGAATGGATTCCGCCAACCAACTTCCGCTACGGGCAAGGTAGACCCCAATTTAATGCAAGCTCTTCCATTCAAAACTCGGTGCCTCTTCGTATACAATTGAAGGAGTTCATGGAGGAGCAAGGCAAGATCAACAAGGACACCGTCACAAAGTTCAAGGCTATGGACAAGATCCTGGAGAACATTGATGGCAAGGTGACGGAGGTCGGGAGCTCTAACCTTCAAGTACTCGACATGATGAAGATGCTAGAAACACAAGTAGCCCAGCTCACCGGACGCCTATCTAGCAAGGAAGGAAAATTGCCCGGTCAACCTCAAAGTCCGGAGACGGCTAAGGCAATTCAAACTCGCTCGGGAAAGGAGACCGAAGAACCCGAACATGCAGCGGGAGCAAGGAAGCCTAAGCCAAGAGTTGAAGTGGAGACCATCATCAAGGAGAAGGCACCTACTCCTATGCCAGAGATAGTCACCGAAGAGCCGGAGTTTGAGCTAGATGATATAGACACCAAGATTCTACCGCCAAGGCCACGGTACCGCAAAGGTAAACATGAAGATGAGCAATTCAACAAATTTGTTGACATGGTACGCAGGTTGAGCATCAATATGCCGCTCTTGGACGCTCTACAAGTTCCGACGTATTCTCGCTACTTCAAAGACATCATGGGAAACAAGCGTGAGATACCGCCAAGCACTGTCAAGCTAACCGAGGAATGTAGCGCGGCAATCGCTAATGAAGCTCCTGAAAAGAAAAGGCACCCCGGATGTCCTACCATCCCATGTTCCATTGGATCTCTTATGTTCGAAAGAGCACTTTGTGATCTCGGTGCAAGTGTGAGCGTCATGCCAAAGAATGTGTTCGAGAAGCTATTTCATCCACGCCTCGAGGTATGCAACATGATCAATGTCAAATATGTTCCGCCTCACCGCCGTGTCACAGAGGAGAAGCCAAAGAAAGAAGAGGAGCCGAACAAGAAGGAAGCGAAGAAGGAGATAGAAGTCGTCGCATCCATCGCGACAAAGAAGATCGTTGCACCCGTCAAGAAGAAAGCTAAAAGCCCGTCTGTGAAGACCAAAAAGAAGACTAACGTAGAAGACAAACCCGCACCAAGGATTGTGCGGAAGTGGGTACCCAAGACTGCAGCGCCATCACCGAGCGTTGGTCCGAAGTGAAGAAGAAGAAAGTCTAGCTATAGACTATAAACGAAGCGCTTCGCCGGAGGCAACCCGTTCGTCGAGTCAAGAATAAAGCTGCCGGGAGTTCAACCCGTTCGTAGAGTCAAGAATAGGCTGCCGGGAGGACAACCCGCGAAAAGTTTAGGTAAGTGAGTCGAGAATTTTGCTACGCAAGAACATGATATACTTTTGAACAATTGGTAATTCGGTCAAACAATTCGATTTGGATTTTATTCGCTCAGTCATTCCGATGTTATTTCTTATTTTAAACCAATGACATGAGCCATCCTATGATTTATTTGCCTCTTCTTGAGAAAGCCACATCCAAAATTCCATACCTATTTTTGGCGACCGTCCTGTCCATGACGGCCGGACCAAGTTGAGATAAAACACACGAGTAGAGCCGCGCTATGTTTATATTACTTAAATTCTTGATGCGTAGGTTCACACAAACATAGAGAGAATTTTCAGTTTCATTACCATAGGACTAGAATTTTTCTAACTTTAATTATTCTCTTTTTCAAAATTCTCTCTCTCATTTTGGCAAAAATTAGAACCTAAACCCAAGACCCACGGTTGAATTCGAGATTGTTCGCTATCAATTCATGAAGGTGAACGGTTCCGGTGCAACCAAAATTAATGTAGTCGGAAAATATTTTTCGACTTACAAATGTAAAGATGTTTCAATTCCCCTCTAATTATTCATTTAAACTCATTGCATGCTTTGAGTCAATTCTGAAATTTCGAAATTAGAGGAGGACTAAACATCTAAGCATGATTTGGAAAGGGTTTATGTCCTTGATTAACATCCATTGATCAAAGTGAGTTCATGGGAAAGAGTTGTGCTCTCTACCTACCACCACATGCAAATAATTCAAAGGAGGGAGAAGCCATGCATGGGAAGGACAAGTGATTTTCAGCAAAGATGGCACCATGTGATGAATGATTAAGCATGGGACAAGGTGAATGACACAAAGTGGAGAAATAATGTTGCAAGTGGACATCAAAGGCAAAGAAGGAGTGGTTCACATGATTTGGGCGGTGCAAAGCATACAAGATGTACTGGATAGAAGCAAATAATTGCACCAGGAAGCCACCAGAGAAAATTGAAGTTGAGAAGAGGGAAAAACACCCTAGGCCGGCCGGCCTGGCCTCTATTTATGCCCTCTGGTGCTCCCCTTTGGCAGGTATACTCCTCACTCAGTTCCTTGCTTATGTTCTTCAAGTTCTTTGCCCAGAAACATCAGTTAGAGCCCTGAAAAATTCGTCCACCAAAATCTACTCCAAAAATCTCAGAAAATTCACCACAATTCCTAGTTTGTTCCACTCTTCGATATATTGTTCTCCCGCCGACAAGAAACCCCCGGTGTGTTTGTTTTTGAGTGTGTGCAGCAAGGAGTCACCATGAGTGGCCTCATGAAGTTCATCACCGGGAGGAGAAGGACGCGTTCATCAACATCCGACGCATCGGCAAGTTCTTCGCAGAGGCACTCGGTCTCCGAGTCTCCGCGGAGCATGGAGGAAGACAACCCCGCACCGAGGAGCGACATGCTGCTCCTTGGTGGGATGAGAGACCCGAGAAGCTCCTCCATGCGATTCACCGAAGGGATGCCACCCCCTCCACGGTGTTCGACAAGGTCATCCGCACCACCACCATACAAGCCCAAGAATTTAGAATATGGGTTTATTATCTTGTTGAAGGAAGAAGAAGAAAGGCTCAAGTTCATGAAGGGAAGACTACGAGCAAATTATGATTTTGATGATGAAGCATTGGTGAAGCTGGGATTTCATCATGACATCTATGAGCTATTGGAGAACATTGGTTGGAAGTTATTTTCCGACGGTGTCACGGTTGATATGCAAGAAGAAGTGGCTTTTGAGATGTTCATGACATTAGAAAAATCAACAGAAGTGGTGGATGATGAAGAAGTTCCATGTCTGAAATTTAGGCTCAAGAATGAAGAGAAAGTAATCAGCTATGGAGAAATAGGAAGCTTGCTCGGATTCAAAAATAGTGCATATGAAATGGTGCAAGTTGAAGATGGAGAGCTTGATGAATTTTGGACAAAAATAGCAAAAGATGTCAACCGCCAAAAAAAGAATATAAGCAATGTTACCCTCCAAATATTCCACTCTTGGTTGAGCAAGAGAATTCTCGGGAGGATGAGAGAATCGAAGGTCACCGACCAAGAATTAAATTGGATGTATGCTGCATCGGTGAAGAAACAAGTAATTGATCCCACCAACATCATGGTTGAAAGGTGGCTTTGTGAAGCATCATCCGGCACAGGAGAAGTTGGTTCGGGATGTTATCTCACAATGATAGCCCGAGCATTGAATCCGAGGTTACGAGTGATCAAAAAATTTTATGTCCCGGGAAGAGATATTGGAATTGATCATTTGAGGCAAGGCCATTATATCGGAGGGGATGAAAAGAAGGGATTTACTATTTCTGAAATGGATATTTCCCTCCCCGATCAAAGGCTGAAATTATTTGCAAGAGGGAGGACTGATTGGCGAGTTGAAAATATTGGAAAAAAGGTGAAGAAATAAAAAAGAGGAAGGTTAATTGAAGGGACATCGGCATCGGCACAACAAGAAGACTTGGAAGTAAACCTTCCACCGCCAAGTTCCGCTTATTGGAGGAATGAATTTCAAGGTGCATCAAGTGGACAGGGATACCCGCAAGGATGGACGAGTCAATGGGAAGGAAGCCAAGAACAAGCATGGGGGCACGCTGCGGCGGCACCCCCACCATTTAGCAACTATGGCTACCCACCCTCGTCATATCAAGGAGAGATGCCTGACCCGTCATTTGGAGCACAATATTTTGACCTCCCTCAACCAGAACAAGGAATGAGAATTATGGGTGCTTATGGGAGAAGAAACATGGAAGATATAGATGCCATCCGGAGGCTTACAACCCAACTAGAAGATGGAACCGCGGGAATCGCATATCAAATGGTACTTCTAGGCCTGGCGCCATCGGAACAATTTAATGGAGGAGCATTTCAGCAGTACTATGATCAAGGATACAACGCAAGAGCCAATCAAGGAGATTGATCGATGGCATGACCATGAATAAAATGCTCGCACGTGTGGTTTGGATTTTCTATTTCTTTTCATTTATTTTCAGCATGTGTGCAAGCTTGTGTGTGCGTAGCAATTTTCTGTTTTATTTATTTCAGCATGTGTGCAATTTGCTTTCTTTTGTTTTCATCACCATGATAAATAAATGCATCACCTACGCTTTAATGTTATGGTTAGTAATGATGATAGAAAGTTTGTGCCATGTTAAAATATGATGATCGTTGCCGCTTTGTCTATTTTCTTGTGCTTGGTTTATGCATGATTAAACTAATGCTCTCTCTAACATGATCTGAAAATTAATTAAATGCCGGCTAATTCAATTGTTGAGGTTATGATAAATTAAGACCCATATCTTTTACTCTTGCTCTCTTACTTAAGCTTGTCAAGGAAAATTTAATTTGGATTTAATTTTGAGCTAACCTTGTCAATAATACCTTTTGCAATTGCTCTACCCTTCTACAAGCCTAAATGATATATCATAACAAACCATAGAGCAAGAATTATTTTCAGGTGCATTAATTCAGGATTTATCTTCTTTGGTACAAGACTAAGAAGCTGACCATTCCATATTTTTGCGTACCTCTCTTTTGCTAGCCATTCTATCCATGCATTGTGAGTTTCTATACCGGAAACATCGCAAACCTCGCTGGATATCCACCCTTAACCAAAAACATCTTTTTATGAAACACCTCCTTGACCACTACCTATATATTGAGTATATATTTATTTCGACGGCAAAACAGTGGAATCAAGAGCAAAATTCAGTAAAACATAAGCTTGGGAAGCATCAAAGAGTTCGCAAAAGAAAAATCCGAAGAAGTGGAGGCCTACAGGCAGTAGGCCGGCCGGCTCAACACCCCTAGGCCGGCCGGCCTGCCCCTTTTTCTCCTCTGATGGCTTCAATCTTTCACGAGGAGATGCTCCCTTGAATTCCAAAGTTATGTCCAGAGAATTGATAAAGGTTTTGTGCACTCACTCCATCAAGTTATCATCACTTCATTGCTTGAGGACAAGCAAAAGTTCAAGCATGGGGGGGAGGTGGAGTAAGTGCACTGTGTTGCCAATGGTCATGAGGAGCAGAAAGAAAGAAAAAAACAAAAGAGGAAGAGAGAAAAGAAAAAAAAATGAATGATGATGAAAAGCTCCTCGGTCCCGTTTGCTTCATTAAAACTCCAGATACTTTGAAGATTATTCTATACTCAATTATTCCAACCATGTGCAATCCGATAACAAGGACTTCAGTCATGCCTTGGGATCAACCATTGCCATTTGCACATGTCCACCATCTAAAGTTTGTGTTCCATTCTCTCCCTCTCCACAAAGAAATTATTTTCCAATGGTCTTTTTGACGAGTCTCGGTAAATCCATAAGAAGTGTTTCTTGTTTTAATAATATCTTGATTATAATATCTTTTGTTAGGACTAACCTTTCCAGAGCTCCAGATAAAGCCTCACACATACTTATGAGAGAAAGAAAGGAGAGAGTTCTAGCAAGATTGAGAGACAAGATGAGCTGAGAGTTTCCATGAGCAAATTGCAATGAGGTTTGAATTATTGATCTTGGTTTAGCATTACTTTTGGAACTTACTTTCTTAATTCTGAGACTTGTTTAATTTGGAGAGCATGTGCTTAATAATTGTGGGGAAGCATTTAACTTGTATCTACCTTCCACATTGAAAAAGCTGGTTACAACTTGAACTATTAACTGCAAAATATTTTTTGGGAGCATTGTGTTTTCTCGTGTATGATCAAGTGCAGGGATTGGACACTGAAAGGCAGCGCTGATTTTTATCAAAGACTTACTCGAGGACGAGCAAGGTTTAAGCATGGGGGGAATGTTGGCGCTCCTTAAGTATCCATTTTATCCCCTGTTTAACTTTGATAATGGCATGAATTTAATATCAAAATCACTAACCATCCTAACCTCAGGCCAATTATTGGTCGTTTTCACGTTTGCACATATATTTTGGAGGTACTTCGTTTTTGCAGGTTTTTGACCAATTTTGGAGCATGAAATGGCGACGCCCACGATCACGCGATGACACGAAGAATGACGAAGGCCAAAGCCTGAACAAAGGATCGAAGGCCATGATGATTAGAGGACCGTTCATGCACATCCACCCTCCAATGAAGCCCAAAAGACAAAGCCCACAAGATAAGATCAAGATACTTCGGGGCTAAGCAAAGCAAAGAGATATTTAAGGAAGTATTTTCCATCCTATCCTTCTCCTCGAAGAAATCTCGAAGATAACGACGTCTAAAGGGGTGCAATCGTGAAAGACATAAACTCTAGAAGATTTCAGGAGACTTGGGGAGAAAGTTGAGCACAAGCCGGCGAAGGAAAGTCCCAGGCTGGCCGGCCTAGGCTCATTGGGCCGGCCGGCCCAGGCCTTTTTTAGGTCGGTTCGACCTCCCCTTTGACCGAGGGTTCCCTGAGGCTATTTAAAGACCCCTCCCCAAAGTTCACGCAGAGATCAATTCGGGAGACGACGCCAATGAGCAGAGAAGATAGAGGGACACCTCTCGGAGAGCCGAGGGTCGTGCTAGTTGTCAAGGGTTTGCCCTAGCCTACGTGGGAACCTTGCAAGGAAGACCACGTCGGAGTTCTGGAGCTAGGATCATCAAGATCAAGGTAGGGCCCCGGTTGTAATCTTGTGATGTACTATCATTCATGGTAAAGTTATTTGTGTTTCCGAATGTTTAGCGACCATGTTCTCCTCTTTCGATTTCGTTCTTTTCTTTGGGTTCGCTTCATCTTAGATCTATTATCGAGATAGATCACTTAGCATGATCTTGTAGTCATGGTGGCTAGAGGTTCATGGTGGAACTACCAAAGGGGGTTCAACTTGCTTCAGGGTATCCCGTTGAAGGGGGTGGCGTCGTGACAGGCCGTTGCCACTTAGTAGGTTGGGTATCGAGGGATCGGATTGGAGGTTTTGAGTTTAAAGATGCTTTTCATTGAGATTCACATCTATCTTACTTCACTTTATCTAGCTGGAACTACAACATATGCATGATCTAGGTGATCTAGATTGGTTATCTCTAACTTTCTCTTGCTACCTAGATTAGATTGGAGGTTTGTCGTGTTTTCAATAGATTAGATTCCTTTTCACCATCTCACACAAAGGAATTTCTATGCTAGTAGATTGTTTCTTGTCTCTTTGGTTCCGTGGATTGATAAACCTTGGGGGAATACTCTAAGGGAAAAGCTACACGAAACCGTGCGCTTGTGGTATATGAATCGGGGGCGCTAAGGAGCGTCAACAAAGCCACAGACCGAGGAGGCTGAGAAGGCTTTGGTCATGACCAAGGTGGCCAAGGAACGCGGGTTGTTCGAACCTCGTAGAGAGCATGGCATGCTAACTGAGGTACTAGGAAACCCTGACACCGAGGCTGAGTTCGGGGCGTATCCTCGAGGAATAGCTGGAAGAAAGTGGACTCATGGCAATCTGACGCTACCTCTTACCACACGAGGCAGAGATACAAGGAAGGTCTCATCCAGAAAGTAAGAGATGAGGCAATGAAAGAAATAATAATGGGGAGGATACAAAATGCTTTCATAAGCACCGACCCCAAGATGGTGGAGATGAATGCGCAGATGTTCCTCCAGGCTGGCGTGTTGCCACAACAAGGTCAAGCCGCCATACAAGGGTAGATGCCGCCAAGTACCTCACAACGCCAAAAGTACTTAGACGATAAGATAACAGAGCCAACATTTGGCATGCTCCAGGTGCCCTAGAGTAGGACGGGGAGAAAAAAGAATGTCGTGCAGGGAGAGATAAAGTCCCCCGACCCTGAAGCCAGGTACCACGGGAAGCCTATCCCGCCTGAATATGCCTTGGTCGATGTGGCATGGATAGCCAATAACTTCGACAGTGATGAACTTGACTATCCCACTAAAGAAGGAGCCACAACCATCAGCGGTGCTCTCGGCTCTCGTGTGCTATAGAACAAGGAAAATATTGTCTTGGAAATCGAGAAGACAGCGTTGAAACCCTCGCAACCATCGCCGTCTCCCCCAGGTAGCCCAAGTGACGATGGCGATGGCAGTGGTGGCGATGGCGATGGCAATGCTGGTAGCTCAGGCAGCAGTCCTCGACATAGCCCACCACCTGACATGAGCAACCCACAAGGAGGTACAGGGGATGCACCAGGCAATGAAAAACCGCCTCCAAGTGGTCCCTACGGCTCCAGGCAATGTCCTGTTGCGCCAAAGAAGCCTACAGAAGAATTTGATGACAAACCGGCCCATGTCACTACCGAGGAATGGACCGCGTTCAACAGAGCAGAAGAGTACAAGTACACAATGGCATTTGATAGGTTTCTATTCGAATTTATGTTTCTAAATGTTGTTTTCAAATTTATTCAAAAATATCTTCTTATGTCTTAATTACAGGGAAGCAACACCGTCGGAAGTCTAGCCCCTTTCTTCTGATTGAACTGATAACTTCAAGAATGGCAAGTTCATGTTGACCTTGGGCCAGCTCATCCAAGAGGAGTCATCGGAGCTTCGGAAGTTCCATCTCTAGCGTATGCATGCTGCGAAGTTAGGCATGAAGGATTTCATTGTGAGGACCCCAAGGAGTACATCCACTTGGAAGAAGATTATCTTGTCATTGTTGAATTCCATGACATGCATAAGCTATTGAGGTGCAAGGACCTCGACGTCACACAAGTCACCCTTTTTGCCTTGTAAGTGATTACACCTCTGCATGGATGAAGGTACGCTCATTACGATCAAACTAACTGAAAGGACCTTAATCGCGTGATGTCGCCTAGACCGGGAGGGGGGGTTGAATAGGCATTTAAATAAATTCAGCAAAATACATAACTTAAAATAGTTCTTAGTCACCGATTGCGGTCAGACCGGTTGGTTAGACCGGCCACACGCAAAACCTGCACAAACAGAGTTAATTCCCCCCCCCCCCCTTCGAACTCTAACACAAATGCAACTTGGTGAAGTGCTTCTATAGGTGATAACAAATGTATTTCATGCTCCTACACACAGAGAAATAACACAACCAAGTAGATCAAAGCAGAAGCACAAATAAAGCTAGAGCACAAGATGTGAGGCAAATCAAAAAAGGATAATGCAATGGAGACACAACGATTTGTTTCACCAAAGTTCAGATTCACCACGTTCACCATGTGTGATGATTTCTAGTCACCGTTGAGGAAGCTTATCACGACCGCAAGGTCAAGCTATCTCCTTCTTTCCACTATATGACCATGCGCCCTCTTGGCACACAATTGTTGTTGCAATAAACTTGCTACTGCTCACCACAAGCTTGGGAGCTAGCCGCCGATGCCTAGCCATCTAGGAGGATTCACCTCCAAGAGTAACTAATGCTTCAACTCGTTGGCCAACGCAACCACAAGTTCTTAAAGCTAGGGATGATGCTCTCTTACTCAATATGTGCTCAAGGAATAGCTTCACTCAACCCAACTCAAGGATTCAACACCAATCAATGAAATCTCACAAAGAGAGGTTGGGAGTACTTCTCAAGTGCTCTCAAGGCTTAGAATTGACTATGTAACAGAATGGAACCAGCACCCCTGAAAGGGTGAAGTCAAGGGGTATAAATACTCCTTTCCCAAAACTAGCCGTTTCCTTGTCAGTACCATACCTGTTGAAAATAACTAGCCGTTAGAGGTCAACCTGTCAGACAGGTAAACAGACCCAGTCAGACCGGTCCAAAGGCTTTTCTGGACTAGTGTTGTTTCACTCTGGATTTTCTCACATAGGATTGCTATGAGCACTTTGGTAACGTCAAAACCCACTGTTGTTGCATCCCCTATGACACCTCTGGTGCCAGTTTAACCAAAGCCAGGCAATTAACATAACTTCACACACAAATGAGCTAAGAAAACTTAAATAAGAACCCTATGTCTAGTTCTTCCAAACTTGTGTGTAAATGTATGTGTGCATGTGTTTGAGTGCAATGTGTTTGAAAACAATAATTGGTACCCTTTTTAAACTTGACTTGACATGAGTGGGAATAAGGCACTAAAATATATCTTTCATAATGATCTATAAACTATCTATGCAAATCAAATTTACACTGGAAAACCATCAGCTGAAATGGTTAATGGAACCATTCTTTGATTTATGAAGAGATAATAGTTTAAACAAAATAAAAATTCGAACAAAGGATTAAACTTTCCTTTAGCACATAATAATAATAAATATTCATAGGAAGCAAGAATGCATCCTTGTATAAGAGTATGTGTGGATATAAAACTTGTTCCTTTAATATTCTTGAACTTTCATGCTCAACTGGTCACAAAAATGTAGAATAAAGACACACTCATATTTTTGTGACACATAGTTTAATTTAAAAGAATTTTTGGCAAATTCAAGATTTAAACAAATCAAATAAACAAGAGTTCAATTTCTAGTAATAAGGAAGTTAAAAATAACTTCAAACCAATGCAAAGAAGCCTATGCAAATGAATATACATATTCACCATGTCATATTAAACAAAAACCTAGTTGAAGCCTAGGAGTAAAAGTGCCAAAATTCACATGAAATGATAAGTACTTTAAATGGCAGTTTTTGAAATAATTAAATAACTCTCAAACCATTGCTCGAATGAAAACGTGCATAACACGAAAGTTGTAGATCTCGAAAAACTGAGCAAAAGTGGTATTCAACACTTTTTCATTTGAGGCCAAGAAGAGGGAGCAAATTTGTAATTACAGAACTGATTTTGGAACTTCGATTTATTTACGAAACTGCCACTGACCGTTTCTCCTACCTCTCGCCTCCCTGCACCACGCCCACGACGGCGCCGTACGCCGCCGTACGCCGCCGGCGCCACCTGGCCGGCCACGCGCCGCGCCCTGCTAGCTCCGCACCTCCCCCAGCACGAGCTCCCCCAGCCCACTTCTCTCTGGCTCCGCGTCGAGCTGCCACGCACCCCTCGGACGCGCCCCTGCTCGCCACGACGTTGACGGCCGTCGCCGTTCCCTGGCCATGCGCCCACGCCATCCCGGTCGCCTCCCCCAGGCCGCTGCGCCCCAGCTCGCCCTCCCCAGTTCGCCCTCCCTCTCCTTGCCGCCTATAAAACGAGCCCCTAGCCCCCTCGCGCGCCCAGACCCCCATTTCCCCATCCGCCTCCCGCCATTGAAGCCGGCGACGCCCCTGCACGCCGAGCTCCTCCCTCTGCCTCCCCATTCTCCAATCCAAGCAGCCCACGACATTCTCCACCTCCCGTTGACCCTTTACAACCAAACCCCCATTGCCCAGGACCATCAGAGAGGCCACATTGGCCGCCACCATTGCCGGACGCTGCCGGAGCTCCGTGGAGCCACCATCCTGGCCCGTTCCTCCCCAAATCGAACCCTCCACGAGCTTGGCCTCTCCCCACCGAAGCTTCTCGGTCCGACTTCACCCTCCCAGCATAGCCGAAGAAGCGCAGCCGCCGCCCAGTCCCGCCGTCGTCCGCCCCTTGCCGTGGAGAGCCCCGCTCCGACCACCTCCGCTCCTCCCACGACCACCCAAGGGTAGCTCTCGAGCCCCTCTCCGTTTTCCCCCACTTTCCCCTCGCCGCCGGCCAACCCCATCGCCGAGAAACGCCGCTCCCGTTCCCTTCTCTGTTCTGAACTTCCGCCAGGGACCCCAAATTAAAAGAACCAAAACTTCCAGGGGTCAAACTGCAAAATGTGCTTAAACTTCAAAACAGTGAACTTTGAAAATACATAACAATTCGTAGAAAAATTGTAAAAATGCAAACTCAACTGTTATGGAATACTTAGAACAAGAAATACAACTTTTGTTACATTCACATGTTCATATTTTGCATTTATTTTAATCTGAGAAAAAGAATAAGAAAATCACCCTATGCATGTTCAGGAAGTTCTACTCAACAAATGACCTTGATTTTTGAATATGTCATCACTAATGGAATATTAAGATCACAGTAAAAAGATGGCACCCAACCAAAACAGTTATCATGTTGGAACAATCAAGATTCTCTAATCTATTGTTGACTTTCTCGAATTAATACTGGAAAATATGCACATGAACTTGCTCTGGAATTTTTACTTCATGCATGTGCAACTGACACCCTATTAATCCCTAAATTTCAGATTTATTAGAGTTCATTTGCTATATACCATGATTTATGCTTGTTTAATCAACTTAATTCTTCATATATAGTTCTTATACTAAGAAAAATCTATATTTATTTCTGAAGTCTGTTTTTAGCTCTGTGTTCCTGTCTAAAAATTTTGAGCTGCATTTACTGAGTTTTGCTTTGGTGAATAATCATGCTTATCATCTTAGGGCTAGATTTACTATTTTTGATGTCAGTAATATACACTATAACTGATCTTTATTTTTGGACATGATCTTGTTTATAGTATGTTCTATCTGTAATAAAACATTCATATGCAGTACTAGTTAAATGTACCTTGAGAAATTTATGCTAATTCATGTTAAGTTAAATGCATAACTAATTTATCTGGTGGTTATAAAGCTCGATAATTTTTCTGGAGTATGCTTAGCTCATGAGTAGGCTTTGGTAAAAATTTGAGAATCATATCCCTAGTACAACTCTCTGGAGAATTAATCTTAGTTAATGGCTTGTTGTTTTTGTTCTTTTTATTACCTCAGCTGTATAAGTGAATAAAATCTGGAAACATTACAGTACTGAGTAGATGCCTGGTAGATGCTCCCATAAAATTTGTAGCACCAGAACCCATGTCAAACTTTCGGTGCAAAAAGGTGAAGCAACTAGAGTAATCTACTTACATGCTTTGTTATGGTTAATTGCTTTATGATTAGATGCTGAAAACTATACCATAGATGCTAGAGTATATGATTTGAGTTACCTTAGTTTTTCATCACTAGCTCATGAGTAAATTGGTTGCTATGAAAAAGTGAAAGCATGCTATGTTTTAATGATAAAAATGAAAACCAAACCACACACCTCTTTTATGAAGTAAAGTGAATTTAAGAACTACTCTATAAACGATTGCCCAGAAAATAAAGTTAACTAAGACCACCACAACAAACACATGCTATACTGGACTACAACTTTATAGTGAAGGAAAGAAATATGTTATATCATGTTGTAACAATATCATTTCTGCATGCATATAGAAACGGTAAATCTACTCGACGGTGATTACGAGTTGGTGCCCGCGAATACTACCACTCCGAAGAGTGTCTCTCTTAATTGTACTGACTTGAATCAAGACCCGAACCAATGTTCGGAAGAGCCCAAGGCTACCTTTGAACAGTGCCCAAGAAGGCAAGCCCCGGTGCATAATCCCATTATTTTACGCATTATATTCATCTTACTATTTTTGTATATGTTGTAATAATTTTATTGTGCATTTACGTTTTCTAGGAGTTAATCGAAAACCTTAGGTGCATGATCCCTAGGTACCTATGTTTGATACCCGGATCTTTTTATCGACTAGTTGCCCCGCTAACTAGGTACGGTAAAAGTCGAGAGGTTTCCTGCCTTTCGCGAGATTATAGGAGTTGACTGACTTTAATTCCTGCTGAAATATAAGGACAACGGGCGGGGTTGTGTAGTTGTGATACCCCGCTGGTGTAGTCGAAAATGGTTAAGGTCGCGGTGTGTGGCTCATTTCGTTAAGCGTTTGAAAGTACTAGCCACACGCCGAGAAATATGGTAATCGGTAAGCTGAAGTACCTGATTGGACCGGCGAGTGGAACGACCTTGCACCCTCTTGGTAGAAGTAGGTTTATTTTTTTGTCCGGACGTACGGGTGCAGAGACGTCGGGCTCTGTAGTCGGGGAGGGTACCCCGGATCCACGGACTGGAAAGAAACGGGAAATGTTGTGTGGGTGACTTGGTTCCCATACGTGTGGTCTAGGTTCCCCTGGCCAGGATGAAATTCGATTCGGAATCGTCCGCCTCTCACGGCATGAGACTGCTTAATGTTTTCGGTCACACAGAGTAACAAGTGGAACATGATGATGATAATACTGCTGGTTGATTAAATGGTTGCTCTACCATGTTTGTATAGAGTTAGATGCAAACTTAGAATGGTTAATCCAACTAGAAGATGGCTAGATAAAATCTGAAAATAAGGACCAACTCTTAGTGGCATTTTTGGCAAAACAAACCCCACCAACCAAAAAGCCTTGCATGTCTAGTTATCAGACTATGTTATATCCGGAGACGGGTCAGTCTTGCTGAGTATTAGCATACTCAGCCTTGCTTGTGGCACTGTTTTTCAGGTACTAACTTCGAAGATCTGTTTGCAAGTCTTACTT
This sequence comes from Panicum virgatum, assembly GCF_016808335.1. Lineage (NCBI taxonomy): Eukaryota > Viridiplantae > Streptophyta > Magnoliopsida > Poales > Poaceae > Panicum > Panicum virgatum. The sequence continues at coordinate 33,767,839 of NC_053144.1, read as the reverse complement.
GGCCGTGTACTTTGTCTGTTGAGTGGGATGGCCCTTCAGCTGGTGCTGACCTCCCTCCCGCTGAGTGACGCTTTCGTACGGGCTTTATCGATGCGTCACGTTATCTCGCTAGTTATCTTTTACTGCTTCCGCTAAACAATGAGACTTGAATAATTTTAGTAGATGGAACTCTGTAGTACCTTACTATTCTGAACCTAGTTTGTAATAAATTTCCTTTCCGCTGCAAACTCTGAGATGTATGAAATGTTCTGTATTGTAATCTCTGGGCTCACCTTCGTGTGAGTGTTGTCTGCTGATCCTGGAATAGCGTGGCTTTAATCGAGGCTTCACTCGAGGAACTACCGGTGCGTGCCGATTTGGGTCAGAGTTGCCTAGCAACGAAGATCAGTGCACCCGGGCCCAGTTAGTTTGGGTGGTTCCACCACATCCCCCTTGATAGTACGACATTCTATATGTCAGACCCGGGGCAGTGGGACTGCTCACAGTCGTGGAATATTCTAGAATAGGGAGTAGCACATGGATATGCCCTACTTCTACTGTATCTACCCGAATATGAGTAGAACTAGTCGACGTACACGGAAACTAGCCGAACTCCTCGGACTAGGTGATGAGAACCCGCTAGGGTTTGATCCTGATCTTTCGATGAGAGGATTTGGATAAGTCGATTGGGGGTAGGAGACGACGTTCACGGTCCAACTACAGCAATCAAGACACTGCACCTTAGCAACCGATACACCACCTCCAATGGTCGTTGCGATCTTTTGGAGCACAATCGACCCGCCACTAGGGCACCTGTCCTGCAAGCAATCGAGAACCAGCAAGAACAAGTAGAACAAGCACTGGATTGCTAAATGGAATTGATGAACTCAATCTGAATCACAATATGGTGGGGTTCTGTAAACAATCAGACGGGCGGTTGGTCCAACACGCGCGCTGAAAGGCGATAGCAATGGCTAACTCGACAAAAACAAAACCCAATCTCTTTGTGGCATAGGGAGGTATATGAGAGGGTAGAGGACGACCTGGACATGGTGTGGGTCATCCCACAACCCTAGGACGCGCCCCTATTGGGCCCCACTTGATACACGGCCCAAGGGCTTACAATTGACGACAATGCAGCAATTGACAGATTCTGTTTGGTGAATTCTTCTGGCAATTCCTGTCGACTCCTTATGAATTTAGGCATGGGACTGGTGCCATTGGAAAGCTTATCTCCTTAGCTTTCCATCCATATGTGGAATGCCCAAAACAAAGTCGGTTTGTGACCTGGGCATCGTTTTTGGTGCGGACAGCTCCTGCAGTCCGAATCCAACACTAGAACATGTTGGACTTGGACTCTTTAATTCCTTGCACTAGCCTGGTGGAGGACGTTAGGAACACTTGCACTTGGTCCCCAATCTACTTCATTGACCTTCCATGTTTTCACTATGCAATCAAACCTTCCATTGATCCATGTAAGCAATTCTGAAAAGGAAAATGTACAAACTTTAAGGTGCAGCATCAATCCATAAAATCTACCAAAGATAAAGCTCATATGGAATGCTTTCACCTTTAGTTTTGAAGTGGTTAACAAGGTCATATATGAGCCTATGATGTCCTCATCACTAGGATCCTAACAGAACTCGACTAGGACTTTCCATGTAACCCTGTTCCCTCAGATTATATAAGGGTGAACAGGGACCCCTCTAGAACAGGACGATAGACACCGAACAACGCTTAAGGCAATACAAACCACCACACAGGATGTAGGGTATTATGCTCTGGCTTCCCGAACCTGTCTAAATCTTTGTATTCCTCGCACCATCACGTTCTGATATCAGCGAGTCCCTGCCTTCAACAACTCTCCTCGGGGTAATACCTCGGAGAACCCTTCGGTAAAACACCGACAGCTGGTGCCCACCGTGGGGCCACTCGCCAACGATCGTCAGAAGAATTCGATGGCTCATCTTGACAACAACTCGGTGCTCAATAAAGGCACCTCCTTCTATGTGGGCTCCTAGATCTTCGTAGCTGACGGATCAGGTGGCTTCGACAGTTGCCCGATCGACCAAAAAGCCCCAAAAGCCTTAAAAGCCACAAGATAGAAGGAAATCGACGACTTCGATGATCAACTCGAAGAGGTTGGACTTTCGGCTCGCAACAGTGAAACCCGAAATCAATCCGAATTCAACACAATTAGCTCCAAAGCACTCTCTGAAATGGAAGAGGATTTGGACAAATTGCTAGAAGACACCAAACAAGAAACTACTATTGATGGAAAGTTTCTGCCTTCGGGAGGACAACAGGATGCCGTTCAAACAGAACAACCAGTCAACATAGTTTCAACAGCTACAATCGAGAATTATCTCAAGGATCTAATGGAAATTCGGCGCCCTCGAGTAGACAATTCTGAATTACTTAATAGAATTGATCAGGTCTCCAATAGTATTGAAGGTTGTATCAACCTCGCTGAATCAAATCTTCGAAAGATAAAATCGAAAGCTAGCTTCAAGAAAACTACTCGCAAGAAGAAAACCTATGACTACGAATATGTAGAATTCATCAATCCTTGGGCATCCAGCACTTCAGAATTGGAACAAGACCAAACATTCATTGACTACCTTGATAAACTCGACGGACCAATCTCTGAAGATGAACTAGCTAAGTGGTCGAATGACATTGACTTATTCATGGAAGGATTATCAAATCCCGACAAACTAGAAGCCTTATGGGAACAATCTAAAATGAAGAAATTGTGGGATGAATCTCAAAGCAAGTCACCAACTCAATTGGATCGGTACTTATTAGAATCTCATCCTACAGAAGACTCTGTCTCAATCAAAGATTACATGGGTTGGTGGTGCAACGTCATTCAAACTTCAAGTTCCCCAACTCCGCAAGAAAATCACCACATACTGCAGTTATTTTCCTCGGAAGAACGCGACAATTTGGAAAAATACAACGAATTCAGGAACGAATTTTCAGTCCAAATAGAAGGAGGATGGCTCCCGCCAAAAACACTCCCGTACAACGAAGATATTCTTCGACAAACACTCGGATTATCTCCTCGAGTCAAATCAAGAGGCGAATTCTACCCAGATTCAGAGTGAGTTACGGATAAACGCATGGAATCCGACAAGAAGTCAATTTCTTCCAGCACTATAAAAAGAGAACTCCACTTCACGATTCAAGGAACAAGAAGGAGGAAGAAGAGACAATTCTCAGAATACAAAGAACTACCATTTCAACAAGGCCTTCCGCTTAAAGAAGACAACAAATTGAAGATTCCCAATCACGACCGCGAGATCTTCATGGCCATACTCTCGGAACCTAATGGACGAAAGGATAATCCTACGGCATTAGAAGATCTCGACTATGATGATTTCCTATTCGAGGCGGAAGCAGCAAAAATGTTAGCAATCAACTACGAAATCCCTCTACCACCACCAGGGATGACGGTCACCATTCACCTAGACAATGAGCACAACCAGCCAAAAAAGATTAACAGTCAAAAGAGAAACTTCAATCTCAAGACAGAACAACATCAACAACCTGGCGACTCTTTCGACTACTCCAACAGTGACTTACACAATGTCATCAACATTGGCCGCAACACAAAAATAGTCATCATCAAGAAAGGAGAAGAAGATGAAGAAGTCGAAGCTTACAGTCCAACATTCAACTATCGACTACCTGACAACTATGAGTACAACTCGCGAAAACAACGCAATGTCAATCCAGTACCTCCTCCCCCAATCAAGTAGTCCAAAAACTCCATACAAGATGCTTTCTACATCCTAAAGCAAAGCACTCGAGTTCCCAATGCATCCTCCTTCGCAAAGCACTGGGAGCACCTCCACCTTCTGCCGACAAAGACATAAAAGAAAAAGATTAGTATCAGCATCAGCAAAGCTTTTTCTGACAATCTCCTCAAGAAGAAGAAGGAAGTAGCTGGTTGGGTCCAACCACCTCAGGGCTAACCCCCGGTCTTCTCCCCAAAAAAGGCTAGGATGGGTCCGCCCGAGGGAGGTTCTACCCCCGAACTACCAACCAAAGATCGAGTACTTCTAGTAATAAAGGAAGTAGTCGGTTAGGTCCAACCACCTCAGGGCTAAGCCCCGGTCTTCTCCCCAATAAAGGCTAGGATGGGTCCGCCCGACCCCGAAATACCAACCAAAGATCGAGTACTTCTAGTAATAAAGGAAGTAGCTGGTTAGGTCCAACCACCTCAGGGCTAACCCCCGGTCTTCTCCCCAATAAAGGCTAGGATAGGTCCGCCCGAGGGAGGTTCCACCCCCGAACTACCAACCAAGGCAAAGATCGAGTACTTCCACCAATGAAAGAAGCAAGTCGGCTGGATCTCCTCAGGGCCAACCCTCGGTCTTCCCGCCAATAAAGGCTAGGATGGGTCCGCCCGAGCAAGATTCAAAGTCTGAAGAAATACAACTCTCAAGTGCTACAAGAATTTCATGGAGGAGTGTACAAGGGAGATGTGTCGTCAACAAGCTATTCGATTGCACTGCAGGAGCACTACACTCTATAGAGTCTAGTAAAATCAAGCAGGCAATCATAATTGAGATGGCTCTAGAGACAAGTTCTCTCTCCTTCTCCGGAGTTGTTACTCCATGTCGATGTTTTACCGTCGGTTCTCCGAGGGGTATCCCGAGGAGAGTGGTTGTAAGTAGGGACTCGCCGAGATTAGAATGCAATGGTGCAAGGAACACAAGGATCTTGACAGGTTCAGGCCGTCGGAGCGTAATACCCTACGTCCTGTGTGGTGGTTTGTATTCCCTTAGGTGTTGTTCGGTGTGTCTCGTCCCTTTTGAGGGGGTCCCTATTCGCCCTTATATGATCTAGGGGAACAGAGTTACATGGAAAGTCCTAGTCGAGTTCTGTTAGGATCCTAGTCCGAGGAGTTCAGCTGGTTCCCGAGTATGTCGACTAGTTCTACTCCTATTCGGGTAGATACAAAAGAGGTAGGGCATATCTATGTGCTACTCCCTACTCTAGAATATTCTGAGCCCGTGGGCAGTCCCCCGGGTCTGACAAGCCCCCGAGCTCTTCGTAGTCGAGTCTTGCAGGCGTCGAGTGCTTCTGAAGATGTTCGTCGGGTGCTCCAAAAGTTTCTAGACTTCTGTCTGGGCAACGAGCGCTTCGGGTACTTCTGGAGCAGGTTGTCCATCCTTAGAGTCCATCGAGTGCTTCGAGTAGTCTTCCGAGTGCTTCTTCGACTGCATCGAGGCTATGAGGTGCTCAAGCCCCGAATTAGTCTTGATATATGGTGCGCGATGTACTCATGCTTCATATGGAATAGCCCCCAAGCCTTAGTTTGATTTGATAAATTAGACTGAGGATCAACTCAGTCCTCAAGGTCCTTCGATCTTCCATTTGAAGTTTGAAATCTTTTCAAAAAAAAAGTTGCCATTTATGATACGTATCCCGCAGCCCCCGAACCTTGAATTCAAATCCGTGATTTGGGGTTAAGGGTCCAGGAGATCGTGTCCTATTCTCTGTGATCTTTCTGAGATCATCAGTACTGCGGCGAATCTTCTGAAAAGGTGACAGTGCGGTGTACTGTTTGCCCGTGGGTTCACGTGGCGAGTACTGTTGTAGAATCTTTTCTGTTTCGCCCGTGAACCGCCCTGTCCTCTGGTGTCACGAGGGGTAGAGAGGTTCCACTGATTCTTCTATTTAAGCAGGGTCTGTGGCACTTCAATCTTTAATCTTGCAGTTGTAGCCATGGGTTCCAAGTGGAGTTCTTCGCTGGAGAGTACTCGACCTCCTGATGAGGGTACTCGATTCATCCTTGTAGGTGCTAGAAGAGTGTTTGCGAGTAGCAAAAATACTTGCTATCTCCATGGCGCCGGCCTTGTTTCTCTAGGCTTATCCATTCTGGCCATCTTGTACCTGGTGGGCTGATGGTGGAAGCCGTATCAGAAGCCTTTGCGGTCTGTTGGAGCCATTCTGTAGGTGGAAGTTTTAGTGGTTTCCCCCTCGATGGCTTCTAGAGAGATGGCATTATTTTTGTTATAAAACCTATCAGGGAGAAGAGCAGATGCAAGAAGAGGATTTGCGATGTTCCTGATCTTGCATCTCTTCTTACAACAAGTCTTTTCCTCCCTGAATGTATTTGGATTACTCCCTTTTGGGAGTAACAAGATTTGTATCTCTGTATCAGCCCTAGAGCTAGCTTCTTTGTAGTTGAGATCGAGTGGTTGAGCTATTCAGATCTATGTATTTTCTTCTATTGGGAAGTAATCCTTGTAATCAGATTTCGTTTTCTGCATTTACTCTGATTTCTTTGGAGCAAATCCCGAGATTGTTGGGTGAAATAACTCTGAGAACTTGGTTCACGACCTTTGAACTTCTTGTTATTTACTGTACTGCCACTGGCTCTACTTATTTAACTGTTCGAGTAAATCTAGGTTTAGCATGCTTCCTTAGTCTACTCCGCCACCTCTAATTCCTCTGCTCTCGCCTCCAAGTGCCGTGAGAAACTTGCCACCACTAGCCCCCAAGCGTGAAGCGAGAGCGAATCATCTTCTCCTCATTCCCATGGCTCCTAAAAGATTTGCTGGAATTATTTTGGCTCTTTTGTGGATGTGTTTCCACTGTAGTACTTTTTAACATTGAGATGTATAGTACTTTCTTTTTTGAGTTGACGGCCGATCGGCTGGTTGCCTTTTCATGAAGCTTGTCATTGGCTGTCTTGAGTTGTTTTTTCGAGTGCCGTAGCAGTTGATTTGCTTGTTATCCCGTGGACGAATAGTTCCTTCTTAGGAAGTGGAGAACTTGTTCGAGTACCGTAGTAGTCGATTAGTTTCTGTCTTCGTGAATGATAATTTCTGCTTGGAGAATAGAGATCTTGTCTCTTCATAGGTCGAGTACTGCAGTAGTCAATGAATTGTCATCTTATGGACGAGGAGTTCCTTTTAGGAATTAGAAGTCTTGTATTTCTCGAAGTCGAGTGTCGTAGCAGTCGATGAACTGTTGTTGACGGCTGTTAAGTCCTAAAATCAGCCGTCAACTCCTGTAGCTTTTCATGTTCAATAATCACCAAACTTAGTTATAGGGCTTATAACTAATCGAATTCCACGAGTTTTGGTGAATTATCATTTGCAGGCACCCACATCTGTAAAACAAGAAAAACACAAGTGAACACAGAAGAAATGTATAGAATATCTTGCAGCTGTGTTTCACTTACAAGAAGGGCTCACAAACTAGACGAAATGGGCACGACAAGCAAGATGCACCCAAGGATCAAGACCAGGGCCCACCTATCAGCTGACCAGAAGAAGGCAGGCCCAGGGGAGTGCCATTTGGGCTCGTTCGACCCCCTGGGTTTCCCGACCCCCTAGTGGACCAAAACAGGCCCATCTTTCTGTTGCATATTCCTACGGCTCCCCTACATCTATTCTGGACGTGCATAGTACCACCTAGCAAGTCTAACGGCGGATCCACCTTTGGAGAGGCTACATAAGGAGGAGGAGAGCACCCCATTCAACACACCACCACACAAGAGATGTAGAGGTCCATTGCAAAGGCGAGGCGCTGCCTAGGCTAGTGCTTAGAGTAGGAGGAGGTTGAGGAGTAGTTCGGAGGGGCGCCGGCCAGTCGGTGCTCTTCTCCAACTTGTACCTCTACGGATGCTGGCTTCCTCTCGTATGAGTAAGTTAGTATTTATGATTCTTGTATTGCATAGTACTTTTGTATGGGTGAGATCAGTTCTCTTACTCGCGGGTTCGTCGCTCCGTATTTATACGGGGTGCTGTAGTTTGCTACAGGATATCAGACGTAGTTAGACTGCAGTAGTAATCAGTAGCATAGACGTGGTGTCTAGGCTAAGGGTTACCTTCGTTTGCCTTATATCCCATGGTCTGTGAGGTAGGCCGCAGGTGATGACAGCCCTGTTGGTCCTTAGTAGCCCTCCACGTTCGGATATAGCATAGAGCCATTGGCCGGAGTCTCCTGACCATTTCAGGGGTAAGCCGGTGCCCGAAGCGAGTCTTACCCGAGAGATCGACCTTTAGCTCATCTTTAGTGCTACCGCAGGAATCCACTTTATCCTTGCCACCTAATCTTGGTGTGTCCTTGGACCAACTGAGTTAGGAGTTAGTGCACACACGTTCCCTGTGGATACGATACCCTTGAATACTCACGGGTGAAAGCTACGACGGTATCCATGCGCTTGCGAATCTAATTCGCATCATTAAAATACCTAGCAACTATCACCTCATGGATGACTAAATCCTCTTGGGAAGTAGAGATCTTGTCTCATCTTGAGTTGAGTACCGTAGCAGTCAATGAATTGTCACCTCATGGATGACTTGTATCTTGGAGATAGGGAACTTGTCCCTCTGAAGGTTGAGTACCGAAGTAGTCGATCAGTTGTCGTCTCATGGACGAGAAGATCCTCTAGGGAGATAGGGAACTTGTCCCTCCGAAGGCCGAGTACCGAAGTAGTCGATCAGTTGTCGTCTCATGGATGAGAAGATCCTCTTGGGAGATAGGGAACTTGTCCCTCTGAAGGTCAAGTACCAAAGTAGTTGATCAGTTATCGTCTCATGCATGAGAAGATCCTCTTGGGAGATAGGGAACTTGTCCCTCCGAAGGCCGAGTACCGAAGTAGTCGATCAGTTGTCTTCTCATGGACGAGAAGATCCTCTTGGGAGATAGGGAACTTGTCCCTCCCAAGGCCGAGTACCGAAGTAGTCGATTAGTTGTCGTCTCATGGACGAGAAGATCCTCTTGGGAGATAGGGAACTTGTCCCTCCGAAGACCGAGTACCGAAGTAGTCGATCAGTTGTCGTCTCATGGACGAGAAGATCCTCTTGGGAGATAGGGAACTTGTCACTCCGAAGGTCGAGTATCGTAGTAGTCGACGGGTTGTCGTCTCATGGACGAGAAAATCCTCTTGGGAGATAGGGAACTTGTCCCTTAGCGCTGCGGAGCACATGTCTCTTAGCCCCAACTATTCGATTCACCGTGCCTTTTACTTTGAGTGAATAAAGAAAGGTTGGTATTCGAAGTAGCAAATGGAGTACCAACTCCTGAAGATGGTAGAGAACTTATCTCTAGGACCGCGGAGCTCGTGTCTCTAAGCCCCAGCTACTCGATTCGCTGTGCCTTTTACCTTGAGTAAACAAAGAAAGGTTGGTATTCAATGTAGCTGATGATTGGAGTAACAACTCCTGAAAATGGTAGAGAACTTGTCTCTAGGGCTGCGTTGCTCATGTCTCTTATCCCCAGCTATTTGATTTGCCGTGCCTTTTACTTTGAGTAAACAAAGAAAGGTTGGTATTCGAAGTAGCTGATGGAGTAATGACTCCTGAAGAAAGTAGAGAACTTGTCTCTAGGGTCTTTGTCGACGAAATTTTCTCCTTCATCGGATTCTGAAGCACTTGATTTCTTCTTTATATTGGAATCTTGCTCAGGTGGACCCATCCTAGCCTTTATTGGGTGTAAGACCAGGGTTTGGCCCTAAGGAGTTTTGACTTTAGTGACTGTCTTCTGCCAACACGAGTAGCTTGGGTACTGAGTCAGAATTCGGGCGAATCCATCCTAGCCTTTATTGGGTGTAAGACCGGGGGTAAGCCCTGAGGCGACTTCGATCGAGTAGCTGTCGTACTCCCATCTTGTTTTTGTTGATAGTTCGGGGGTGGAACCTCCCTCGGGCGGACCCATCCTAGTCTTTATTGGGTATAAGACCAGGGGTTAGCCCTGAGGTGGTTGGACCCAACCGACTATTTGGTGGAGTACTTCAACTTCGAGTAGTTCGGGGGTGGAACCTCCCTTGAGCAGACCCATCCTAGCCTTTATTGGGTGTAAGACCGGGGGTGAGCCCTGAGGTGGTTGGACCCATCCGACTATCTTCTTCTTCTTTGGTTGTCAAAAGAGATTTTGCTCGTGTTTGTCTTTGTCGGCAGATGGTGGAGGTGCCCTGAGTGCTTTGCAAAGGATGATGCATTGGAAACTCGAGTGCTTTCCTTTGGGGTGCAGGAAGCATTTTGAATGAAGTGGGTAGAATCGATATTCGATTGCTTGGTCGGTTGAGGAGGAGGTACTTCTTTGTCACTGCGTCACTTCCGCGAGTTGTACCCATAGTTGTCGAGTAATTTGAAGTTGGATGTCAGGCTGTAGGCTTCGACTTCTTCATCATCTTCTCCTTTGTTGATGATGAATGTTCTTGTATTGCGACCAATGTTGATAACATTGTGTAAGTCGCTGTTGGAGTAGTCAAAGGAGTCGCCAAGCTATTGGTGGTACTCCGTCTTGAAAATCTTCTTCGGGTTGTTGTCCAGGTGGACGGTGACCGTAATGCCTGGCGGTGATGGAGGGAGTTCGCAGCTGGCTGCTACTGTTTTGCTCACCTCTACTTGAGAAAGGAACTCATCGTAATCGAGGTGGTCTTTCGGTTTGTAGGGTCCGAAAGGATGGCCATGAAAATTTCGCGACCGTGATAAGGAATTTTCGTCTTTTTGTCTTCTTTGAGCAGAAGGCCTTGTTGGAATAGTAGTTCTTCGTCCTCTGAGAATTGTTGTTTCTCCTTCTGTTTTGAGGGCTGTAATTCTCCTTTTGTGGTGATAGTGAGAGTCGACTCCTTGTCAGATTCTGTCTTCCTATCCGAAGCAGTTTGTGTCACGAATCGGTTTCTTGGTAGAATACTGGTAGAATCCTCCGTTTGTCTGGGCTTGAGGAGATAGTCCGAACGTGAATCGAAGAGGGTCTTCATCATGCGCGAGAATGTCTGCTGGGGACCATCCACCTTCGATTCAGACTGAGAGTTCGTTTATGAATTTATTGTACTTGTCCAAATTGTTATGTTTTTCCGGAGAAAGTAGCTGCAGCATGCGATAAATTTTTTGCAGAGTAGGTGAATTTGGAGTTTGAATGACGTTGCACCAGTGACTCATGTAATCTTCGATCAAAACAGAGTCTTCTGCGGGGTGAGACTCGGATAGGTATTGATCCAATTGAGCCGATGTCTTATTTTGTGAATCATCCCACAGCTTTTTGGCTTTGGATTGTTCCCAAAGTGTTTCGAGCTTGTTTGGGTTTGTCAGTCCTTCCATAAACAAATCGATGTCATTTGACTACTCGACTAGTTCATCTTCGGAGATTGGTTCATCAAGTTCTTCAAGGTATTTGATGAATGCTTGATCCTGTTCCAGCTTTATAGGGTTGAGAGTCCAAGGTTCGGAGGATTCTTCGTAGGAAGTCTTGTTATTGAATGTGTCTTCTGCTAACTGAAAGCAGAGTTCGATTTTTTCATTGATGCTATTGATATTTGAAAAAATGTCTTTTGACGGCTTCCTTCTGCGAGTGGTTTTCTTGAAACTAGTCCTTGACTTTTTCTTTTGAAGACTTGATTCAGTGAAGCGGATGCGGTTGGAAGGTAAAGCCTTTCCCATCCATGGGAGCCTCTTGTTTGGTATCTTCTAGCAGTTTCTGCAAATCTTCTTCCAACTCGGAGAGTGTTTTGGCTCTAATCGTGCCGAATTCGGGTTGAATTCGGGTTTCATCATTGAGGGTTGAGAATCCGATTTCTTTGAGTTGGTTGATGAAGTCGTCGAGTTCGTGGCGACTTGTGGCTTCCGGAGCTTCTGGAAGATTTTGGTTAATTTGGCATCTTTCGAAGCCGTCTGATCCACCGGCGACGAAGATCCAAGAGCCGACGCGGAAGGAGGTGCCTTTTTTGAGCACGGGGTTGTCATCGAGAGGAGCCATCGGGTTCTTCTGACGATCGTTGGCGAGAGGCCCCATGGTGGGCGCCAGCTATTGGTGTTTTACCATCGGGTTCTCCGAGGGGTATCCCGAGGAGAGTGGTTGTAAGTAGGGACTTGCCAAGATCAGAACGCGATGGTGCAAGGAACACAAGGATTTTGACAGGTTCATGCCGCCGGAGCGTAATACCCTACGTCCTGTGTGGTGGTTTGTATTCCCTTAGATGTTGTTCGGTGTTTCTCGTCCCTTTTGAGGGGGTCCCTGTTCGCCCTTATATGATCCGGGGGAACAGGGTTACGTAGAAAGTCCTAGTCGAGTTCTGTTAGGATCCCAGTCCGAGGAGTTCGGCTGGTTCCTGAGTATGTCGACTAGTTCTACTCCTATTCGGATAGATACAAAAGATGTAGGGCATAACCATGTGCTAATCCCTACTCTAGAATATTCCGAGCCCGTGGGTAGTCCTGCTATCCCGGGTCTGACACTCCATCAGCTACTTCGACTACCAACCTTTCTTTGTTAAGTTAAAGTAAAAGGCACGGCATATCGAGTAGTCGGGGTTAAGAGACATGATCTCCGCGGACCTAGAGACAAGTTCTCTACCATCTTCAGGAGTTGTTACTCCATCAGCTACTTCGACTACCAACCTTTCTTTGTTAAGTTAAAGTAAAAGGCACGGCCTATCGAGTAACTGGGGCTAAGAGACACGAGCTCCGCGGCCCTAAGAGACAGGATCTCTGTCTCCTAAAAGGAGTTATTCATCCACGAGATGACAATCCGTCGACTACTACGGTACTCGACCAATACTGCGGCAAGATCTCTATCTCCTAAAAGGAGTTATTATTCGTCCATGCTATGGTACTCGACCAATATTGAGACAAGTTCTCTACCTCCCAAAGGAGTAATTATTTCTCCCATGAGACGACACATTTTCGACTACCAAGGTACTCGAACAGAGCCAAAGATGATGCCCAAGCCAGCTAACGACAAGCTTCGTAAAGTGGCAACCACTTGATCAGTCATCAACTCAAGAAGAGAAAATCAAGTACTATACATCCAAATGTTACAGTACTCTAATGGACAGTGTTCACAAAAGGCAAAAGAATATTACAACAATGTTCAAGCCTCCCCTTCCGATGATTGTTCCAAACTGCTAATAATTTTATCAGCGATGGGCTTCATCTCCTCAACATATTCAGAGAATCCCCCCCCTGAACAGCCGGCAGCTGCCCATCAGCGATTAGAGCCAAGTTCACCGAAGGAAGAAAAGACCTAACTAATCCTTAGGCATGAGCCAAGTACTCTCTAGAAGTATTGGAGAGAAAGCTGGTAATTCATCGGGGAGCTTCACGTAGATGCTCCACCAGAGTCTTCTTGCCAGCACCTTCCTCCTCGACCATTCCGACGACTACTTGTGCCGCCGCCTCAAAATCAGCCAGCTGCTGAGCCTTCAAATCTCTATCAGCAGCCAAGTCCCTGATCTGCTTCAAATTCTCGACTATCTGCTTGTCAGAGTCAGCCTGGATCTTGGACAGCTTTTCCACAGCATCTGTGTGACGATACATAAAATTGGTCAGATCAGTCACCAATTCATCCTTTCTCAATAGCAAGCTTTTAAGCTCTAAGAAAACAAGGATAACAATGAGCATGAGAGACAAGAACTACTAAAAAAATATACCAAAGGAGGAGAAATTACCTTTCTTCTCCTTGGCAATAGTCTTGGCCTTCTCCTGCAGCTTGTGGGCCTTCTCCTGCAAGACAGAATTATCTTGCTCAAACGCTTCAACCCTAGCTTCCAGAAGATTGACCCGCTCCAGCCTCTCCTGAGAAGACTTCTCAAGAGCAGCGATCTTTTGCAGCTGCTGCTCCTGATCAGAAGAAAACTAGAGACCCTCTCCAGCATGCCGAAGATACTCGGCCTGCTCAGTGATTTGTTTAGCCAGCTCCTGTCAACAAAATACAGTCAAGACAACTACTCGACAACAGAGTACAAGTACTCGAGTACAAGACTACTTACAGCAAGCATGAACTGACAACCCAAGATCCCGCGGTCCACAGCAGCTGCCCCTCAGTCAACTCAGCCACCTCCTGTTGTGGCATCTCCTGTGAAATCTGGTCAACATTGGAGGCAGCCACAGGACTTTTTGGCCGATCCTCAGTCCAAGTATCTGTAAAAACAAGGAAATTAGCAAAAGCATGACAGAAAAACAAGTCGACAATAAGAATACCACTCACCGACACTAGCAGCAAGTGGCTTTTCAACCAAGTTCTCCGCCTCACCAGTCACAGGGGGTTCCTCCCCTAGGTTCTCCTCCTGAACCTTCCTCTCGATGATCGAAGGAGACCCTACTGTCTGAGCAGAAGAATCTCTCAACCGATCATCGTCTTTCGGCGGACTGGAGGGCGACTTAGTAATATTCTTCAAAGAATCAAAGATAGGGTCTTTCTCCCCACCTTCGACTCCAAAGTCCTCAGGATTGCTGCAAAACAAAAAGCACTCGACAAGTCAGCATTACAAAGAACATGGAATAATCAATCTACAGCTACACTTACTGAGGAGATTGCTTTAGCAAAAGTTTTGGTTTCTTAAGCTTCAGGACACCACTAAGTCCTAAGGCACTCTGCACCTTGGCAGAACTACTCGTGTCACCCCCACTTGGCACGGAACATGCAGAAGCAGCCGGGGTAACAACCGAGCTCCGCGTCCACTTTTCAGAAGGGGAACGAGGTCTAAGAAGAAAAAGAAGACATCAAAAGCAAGAAAAACAAATCAGCCAACAGCAGAAGCAGCAGTCTACACTTACTTGGCATTGCTACCGGCGGACGTCATCTTCCGCTTTCGAGTCATCGACGACTCAATGGCTGGTTCGCCGGCTGCTCAATCATGGGTATCCGACACCGTCCGGCTACTCGATGGACCTACAAACAAAACAACAGTGATCAGTTCACGATTCAAGAAGTCAATTGAACAAGAGAGCAAAGAAAAGTAGTCAGATGCACACTTCAGTCAGTATGCGCCTCAGGCACAACTTTAGGAAGTGGAGGCCTACTCTGATAGTTTTCGAGATTAATCTGCACGAAAGACACCAAATCAACTCGACCACTCGACAAAAGTACTCGATTTAAACTATAGTCGACTACTTGAAGAGGTACCTCCCGAGGATGCCTGCCAGCTCTGAAAGTTCCAGCAATATTGGCCGTCCCGACCACATTCTTCAGCAGTCTTGTCACCGAATCCTTTAGTTCGTCCTCAGTGATCTCGGATCGACTAAAACGAGAGGGATCCGTCTCCCCCGTATACTGAAAACCCAAATGGGTTCGCTACTGCAGCGTCTGAATCCTCCGCATCGACCAATGCGCTATTACGGAAGCACCATTAGTCTGGTGATCCGCCTTCAACCTCTCGATTTCTCCAAGGAGAAAGTTGACCTGATCTATGTTGCCACCCCTGGAATTCCAACTAGGTTTCTTCACAGGGGGCCAGGAGTTCTAAGAGGAAGAGCAGAAGACACATTCCTAACATAGAACCACATCTCCTTCCAGTCGATGACCTTGTCACTCAACTCATACGGGATGTACTTTGGCTTCTTCCCCTGATGAAACTGCAACCCAGCACCCCCAACTACATCTATCTCAGAATCACTGGGCTGGGTTTCAGATGAAACAAGTACTGGAATAGATTGAAGTGAGGTTCGATCCCCAAAAAAGACACGCAGAGATAGACAAAGATCGAAATATGAAAAATAGAATTAGGGGTCAAGTGGTGCACTTGAACCCTCCAATGATGAAGAAGACCTCGGAAGAAATCATAAACAGGAAAACCGAGGCCCCGAAGAACTTGGGGATGAAAAACAACAGATTCATTCACCCCCTCATGAGGAAAAGACTTCCCATCAGATCTCCTCCAATGGATCACGTTTCGGGGTTGAAGAAGATACTCCTCTACAAGACCAAACAGATGGGAATCGGTACACTTACTCAATCTCCACCCATGGGTTTCCGTGCCATCTCCGATAGCTTCGCCCGCCTTCCCCCTCCCAGCAGACTTCTTGGGAGCCATGGGAACAAAGAGAAGATGATCCACTCTTGCTTCATGCTCGGGGGCTAGCGGTGGCTAGTTTCTCGCGGCACTCGGAGGCAAGAGCAGATAAACTAAAGGCGGTGGAGCAAATGAAGACTGAAAGCGTGCTAAACCTAGGTTTACTCGAGGAGTTAAATAAGCAGAGCCAGTGGCAGTTTCCATAAATAACAAGAAGCTCAAAGGTCATGCGACAGTTTCAGAGTTATTTCAGCTAGCAAAGCCGGAATTCAGTTCAAAGGAAGTAGAGCCAACATAGAAAAAGGAAATTTTCACTCAAGGATTACATTCCAATAGAGGAAAATACACAGATTTGAACGACCAAACTACTCGAAACCACTCGAGCTCAGCTACAAAACAGAGATGCCAGCCCTATGGTTGTTACAAGGATACAAATATTGTTATTCCCAACTGGGAATTATCAAGAAACATCCAGGGAGGAAAGGCTTGTTAGCAAGAAGAGATGCATGATCATGAACATCACAAATCCTCTTCTTGTATCTGCTCTTCTCCCTGATATGTTTTGCAACAAAAACAATGCCATCTCCGCAGAAGCCATTGAGGAGGAAACCACTCAAAGTCCTCCCCAGCGTATGACACCACCAGACCCCAAAGGCTTCTGACACGGCTTCAACCATCAGCCCACCAGGTACATTATGACCAGGATGGATCAGCATAGAGAAGCAAGGCTGGCAGCTACGAAGAAAGCAAGTATTTTTTCTGCTCGCAAATACTCTTCTTGCATCTATCAGCACACATCGACTACTTCTATTAGGAGGTCGAGTACTCTCCAACGAAGAACACCACTTGGAACCCATGGCTACAACTAATGATTTGAAGATACGAGAAGCCCTGCATGCTGCTTAAATAGAAGAAGCAGCAAGAGCCTTAGTACCTCCCATGACACCCAAGGACAAACAAGTCACGAACTAAATAGTGCAGATTCCTCAACAGTACTCACCACGTGAACTCACAAGTAAATAGTACACTGAAGAGTAGCCTTTCTCAGAAGAATCTTCACAGTATCGCTGACGCCAGAAAGATCGCAAAAGACATGACACAATATTTCGGATCCTTAACCCCAAATCACGGGATTTGAATTCAAGGCTCGGGGGCTGCGGAATACGTGTCATAAAAGGCAACTTTTTTCGAAGATGTTTTGAATTTCGAATGGAAATTCGAAAAGATATAGAAGACCGAGTTAACCCTCAGCCTGATTCTTCAATTCAAGCTAAGGCTCGGGGGCTAGTCCATATGGAGCGCGAGTACATCGCGCACCATACATGAAGAATAAAATTGGGGCTTGAGCACCCCATAGCCTCGATGCAGCCAAGAAAGTACTCAGAAGACTACTCGAAGCACTCAACGGACTCGTTGCCCAGACAATGGATTCCATAAGCTCCCGAAGCACTCGACGAATGTCTTCAAAAGCACCCGACTCCTGCAGGACTCGACTACGAAGAGCTCGGTGGCTTGTCAGACCCGGAGCAGCGGGACTACTCACAGGCGTGGAATATTCTAGAATAGGCAGTAGTACATGGATATGCCCTACTTCTACTGTATCTACCTAAATAGGAGTAGAACTAGTCGACGTACGCAGAAACTAGCCGAACTCCTCGGACTAGGATCCTAACAGAACTCGACTAGGACTTTCCATGTAACCCTGTTCCCTCATATTATATAAGGAAGAACAAGGACCCCTCAAGAATAGGACAATAGACATCGAACAATGCCTAAGGCAATACAAACCACCACACAGGACGTAGGGTATTATGCTCCGGCAGCCCTAACCTTTCTAAATCTTTGTGTTCCTTGCACCATCGCGTTCTGATCTCGGTGAGTCCCTGCCTTCAACCACTCTCGTCGGGGTATACCTCGAAGAACCCACCAGTAAAATACCGACACTATATCTTGATCATGCGAAACTTTCTTCAATCTATATCTTGAGGTTGTTAACATCTTCAATTCATTGGGCATACCCATATCTTGATCATGTCGAACTTTCTTCAATCAATATCTTGAGGTTGTCAACATCTTCAATTCATTGAGCATACCCGCTTTGAGCTAGTGACTTTGAATCTTCTATCATATAAGAATGAAATCCATATTTGATTCACGAGTCACTTTCTTCATCCAAATAATGACACTTTTTAACATAGAGCTCTCCATGACTCTAGGATCTCCAGTCTTTGACCCGTATCGGTTTCTTTGATCGCCCCAAGCTGTCGCTTGCATAGCCTCTTGAAACTCGCCTCGCGATCATCTCTACCTTCATCCTAGCCGTCCATTTTGAACTCACATTGATTTATTTCATGCATGAAATCTTCTTTATCAATTTGAATCCACCATTCAATTTCATATGCAAGCTTTTCAATGTGAGACTACATATATGCATGAACTCTTGTCTCATTCACATATTGTTTGCTTGCTTCCTTAGTTAATCAATCTTCATTACTTATGACAAGTCTTCCAAACTTGAGACTATGCACAAGCATATTATCATGTCTCATTCACATAACCTTTGCTTGTCATTTGTATCCCACATGAGTAAACAAGCTTCAATAGCGATTAGAGCCTTCATATCAATCATGAGAACCTTGCTCTCTATTTTTCATTCTCAATCTTGCTTGTCACATTCAAATAATTCCAATGGGATATTCACACTTGCTTGCAATATATGAGCTACCTCAATTAATATCAATCCATAAAACAAACACCTGCTCATAATCTTATGCAAACAAGTTAGTCCTTTAATCGTGTTGTCAATCAATACACCAAAACCTACTAGGGGCCTTGATGCTCTTTCGCTAACAATGCCATGATGACGACTTTGTGCTTGCAGGATGCAATCATATGTATGCAAGGAACTAGAGGAAGATATTATCTACCTATCTTCTATGCATATTTCTGAAAGGGCCATCAGTGGGTATGATGTACTAGACACGCACACGAGCCTAGTGAATTTGGACCCTCTACGAGTCAAAGTCCGAGTCAGAATGCGAGGTGAGATCATGTACAGAAAAGGATAGTACATCTTACAAGCCAAGAAGAAGATCTAGGGAAATGGGTGTATCCTTGCCGCGCACCAATTCGATTAAGTTAAAATGAGACTTGCAATAGCCATTGGGTTCATCGTTTTTCACGTTTCAAGATTTGAGATCCATATTGTTTCAGTTGTGTAGCATGGGCATCATTGGCCACTAGGTTGTATCTGTCATCTATCCTTAGGATGGAAAGGTTGTCATATTCGACTCCTTGCGTGAGTCGAAAAAGGATGGGTACAATGATTTCGAATACTTTTTGCGATAGTAAGTGATGACACATTCTTTTATGCACTCAGAGTATATATCAAATTTGTTGTTGACACTAGTGGTGAGCATACTGCGCTTACAAGAAATACGTGAAAGATCCTGATTGCTATGATCGGAGGTCTAAGCATGAGAAGCAGAAGTATGGCACAAATTGCGCCTGAGGCGAGAATTTCCGATATGTATGAAGAATCATATGTGCTACTACACCGTGCATGCCATCTAAGTGTCCTAATGACTGTGTCTTACATGAATGCAGTGCACGAAGCAACTGCAGGCTCAGTTTTGTGTGGATACTATGCTTGTGAGTACATCAGGTCTTGCGGAAGTTACAGCCGAAGCTGGCGGCAGCTCAAAAAATCTATAGGATGATGGCAAAGGTCAAGGGTGGACAATACAACAATCAGTCAAACAGTATCTGACATTTGTAAGTTTGTCACTAACGAATGTTGTCATGTTGGGGAAAAATGCTTCTATGCCAATAGCGAGCTAGTGACGGATTGTGAAGCTACGCAACTGGAAAACCGACCTCAACATGAAAGACTACAAGTTGCCAGAACTCGACTAGGTGCCCCTAGCTTCTGTAATCATGTGAACATGTACTGAAGTGAATTTATGAAATACTATATGAAATACTATGTGGATCAACACATGAATGGATGTAATATATGTGTTTACCCTTCATAAACGTGTATTCTTATTTGTATGTGTTTTCAAATTCAAAATCAAATAATCTTTTTTATTCTAGAAAATCTTAGCTGAGGCGGGCATGTAAAAAGAGACCGCCTCGGTTAAAGAACATTAAACGAGGCGGTCAAGTTAAACTGACTGCCTCTATTAATAAGAAATAATGGAGGCAGTTATTTTAATATGACCGCCTTGGTTAATTGATTAGTCGAGGCAGTTGGCTGATTACCTCGGCAAATGCCTAATTTAACCGTGACCTGGCCTCGGAGGCGGTTGGCCTGCCCGCCTCAGTAAACCTGTTTTGCCCGCCTCCATTAAGTTTTCTATAGTAGTGAGGGTTATCTCGAAGAATATGTAAATTGTATTCCATTTAGCTCATCATTCAAAAATATATGGATCATGCACTAAATAAATCGACAATATAATTAAGAAAGACCTATGTTCTTAGGGAACCAAAATTAAACTATCATAAGTTTTTTAGATAAAGGATTAACCTTGTCTCTATATCCAAATTATGGATACATACGGCCAAAAACCATCATATGTGTAGGCTAGAAAAATCTCAGCTTGTACAAAAAATAAAAAAGTACAATACAACAAAGGCCGATCAATTGGTAAGAGGGTTGAAATTGCATTTCTGGATCCATAAATATTAATTTGTGTCACTTAGGTCCAAAAATTCTAAACTCTATCCCTAGGTCCATAAACTTGTAATTTGTGTCATCTAGGTCTGTACCCCTCCACCAACCTTCATGCACTGATATCGCACCAACATGTATCTACATTGTGCCTGCACGTTGGTGGAGTTTTGCCATAGGGGTGAAATTTGAGCCCCAATTGCGAATCAAGTTCTTTGGGAGAGGAGAGAAGAGGGATGCAAGATTTAGTTTGGGGGATTATTGACATGTGTTAGGAATCAAAGGGCGGCTTACGGACTGCCATTGGTGAATTATGGAGCTTAGATTTGAGAACACCTCTAGTGTTACCAGCCCTTAGAGTGTTATCATATTACCAACTTTAATTACAACTGAATTTGGGCATCAAAAATTTAATAAAAATATGGATGAATAGAGCACACAAGAATCTACTATCATGCAAAGTTTGAGCATGAATAATAATTTGTGCAAGAAGAAACAATAAAGAGAAATTTGCACATGAATACTTGTGGGTTTAACTGTTCATGGATTATCCACAACCTGCAACTATTCACGTGCAAGTTTCTCTTTTTTATTTCTTCTTGCACAAATTTTGGTTCATGCTTAAATTTTACATGATGGTAGATGCTTATGTACTCTCCATCCATATTTTTTTGATAAATTTTTGACACACAAATAAAGTTGTAATTAAAGTTAGTAACACGGTAACACCCCAAGGACTGGTAACACACCAAGGACAGGTAACACCAGATATTCTCTCGCTTAGATCTAGATATGACCTTGTAATATGGGTGGAGACAAGGGGGTGATGGTTTGGGAAGGATGGAAAAAGTCATAGAGGGACTCAACAACATATGTAACATGGTAGGAGATAATATGTCCTCCATGGCGTGGGCGGCCAGATATGGTGGCACCGGGTGTTGTGGCAAAAAAATGTCGCGATGATGTTAGACATGGGTCAACTCAGAGTGGTTTTTGGTGAGGGGTTGAAAGATATTCATGGACGGTGATATTGGGGTCACTTTTGTGGGCGCGTCTGTAGCCAAATGACTACTCATGGATGAAGTTCATGGACCTAAAAATACATTTTCAAAGTTTATGAACCTAAGTAACATAAATTACAAGTTTATGGACCACAAATACATTTTTAAAGTTGATGGACCTATGTTTTCAATATTTATAGACCTACTAGCATAGACGCACGTGCGACACGCACGTGATTTATAAAACATAATTAGCATGAATTCAAAAATATATTGAATTATATCTTAATTAAATTAATATTCAAGCTCCTTATTTGTTGGATCGATCCCCGGTCGGACAATAGCGTCGTACTGCATCCTAGCAGGCCTCCAGCTTAGACCTGAAGTGTGTCAAGACCGCGGAGTGTGTCAAGACCGCGGGAGCCGCGAAGCCGCCGCCCCCAACGAACTCCACGGCAGCATCCTCCACGCTCTTGGAGGCATCCAACACCTCCTCATCCTCGGCGACGTTGTCGGTCGCCTCGCTGTTGCTAAGCGCCGCATGCCGCGGAAGTGGCCCAACCAGACGTACAATAAGGCGACGGTGCAAAACGAGACATACATGCTGGCATTTCCAGCTCTTTTTTCTTACGTTTGAGAAATTATAATTGATGGCAATAAGAGGTTGCACGGCCTCTCCCCGTCAACCAGCTCACCGTTACACAACTCTAGAAGTATTTGTTAGGTCCACATGTAAGTAATTTTTTACTCCATATATTCTTCCTTTACTTGTTCGTTTCTTCCTCCTTGGCCTGCACGCCGCCGTTTGTCCTGGCCATCAGCGCTCGCCGGAGCATCTGCGCACGTCCTACGATGCATGGGAGAGAAGACAAACACCTGCTTGCTTGCTTGTGGAGGGGCAGGGGATTGAAGCTGCTACTTGCCGGTATGTGGAAGAGGAAGAACACAAGCTGATTGGTGCCTGGAGAAGAAAGAGTAGCAGATAAGGAAGAGAAAGCTTTTACTGCGCCTATCCACCCAAGAGCCGCCTGCTGCTCGACAGCCGCTCGTGAGCTGCCACCCCACCCGCGCAGGCGCGTCGGCCCCCTGCTCAAGCAGCCGATGCGACAAGCTCAGCTTCCCTCCCCTCCATCGACAAGCTCCATCGATTCAGACCCAACCACAACCCAGCTCTAAGCTCCATGAGGGCGGCGAGCGAGGAGGAGGCGGGGCGTGCGGCGGACGAGAAGGCGGTGATGGTGAGGGGTGCGTGCGAAGGAGTTGGCGCCGTTGAGTCGCTTCTGATCGCGGATGGTCTAATTTGCTTCGGTGAAGGGGATGGGAGCGGGTCGCTACATGTGGACGGGGCAGATGGATGAGTGAATCATGGATAGTCAAGAGAGAAGAGGAGTTCGAAAAAAAAAAGAAATCGGACTCGATTAGCGGGTATACGCGGCGGGTAGGATTACCCAGGGTGACAAAAATATTAACTTTTTGGCAGAAACATCTTGTATCATGTAATATTTATAGGTCTCCACCCCCTCCGACCTCCCTCGGCCTTTGGTAAGAAAAGTTTTCAATTGTTTTCAATCTTTATAGTATAGATAAGTGACACAAATTATAAGTTGACGATCCAAAAATGCACTTTTAAAGTTCGTGGATCCAAATGATACACCTTTATAAGTTGGTGGATCTCTGGTGCATTGTACTCAAAGATAAATTTCAAATTCAATTACTTAATGCTGAACCTGTAAGAAAAAAATTAAAATGAACAAAGACTATGTGATCTGAGTAAGTGACATATAGTTTGAATGTTCTCCCAAAGAGCGAATAAAACTAAAATAAATCACCAATCCTCCCACGCGGCCACGCCTGCTCCTATCCTTTGGCGGACATATCCATTTCATCAATGGAAATTTCGCAAGTTCGTGCCACACACCTACCGCTGATGTCTCCATGTTGAGTTGATCTGATGAACATATATACTTGTCCACATTCGAGCCAAATTGGCAGTATATGCACTTTGTACGTAGTGCACAGATGTGCTTATGAGGCAGATCAAAAGAAAAACAAAGAAAAAGAACTTCTATATTTCCTATATATACCCAATATAAAAATCAAACGCCCTTCATGGAACATGGTAATCAATTGGACCGACCAGGGGTTAGTAAACATTAGAGTCGAGACAAGCCTCTCGAGCCCACAAACCTGGTGCAATATTTGATTAGTCAGAGTAATTTTGGGAGACTGGGGCAGGAGCATACAAACAAGATGACAGTCTTGCGAGGGATTTTCCTGTCCCAGCCAGGGTTAACCATTTCGTTTTCCGGTCAAATCCCGGTGTTTACCGGAAACGAAATTTCGTTCCGAAATTTCGGTAAATTTCGGCGAATTTCGGTGAATTTCGGTCGAAATTTGTTGAATTTTGAATTTGAAAACGAAATTTTCCGAAAAATACCGAAATTTCGAATCCCGGTAACTAGCGGAAACGGAAAATTTTCCGAAATTTCGGCGAAATTTCGCCGAAATTGTTAACCCTGGTCCCAGCTAGCGGCCCGGCCGGCGAGAGCGTGCGTTGGTTTCTGGTCGTGTCCAGGGGAGGCGCCCCCGCCGTCCAGGTCCGGTTTCCGTCACGGTCAGTAGTCAGTCACCAGATTACCTAGGGATACTAGGTGGATTGAGATGGACACACACATTATTTAATATCTGCATCTTATTACACAGTCTTCTTGCACATGGATATACCATTGGTCACGGACGCATGTGATGATGAGGATATCCCAAATGATGTACAAGACAGCCCAAATGATGTACAAGGCAATGATGTCGCCGTTGACTTGATCAAGAGTAACTACTGCAAGATGAACTGAATTTAATACTTAATGAATGTGAACATGCCACTACTAAAAATTGTTTACTACCTAATGGATAATGGGAGAGCATTTCTTGTCCTTAGGTTTCAAGAGGAGTCCACACACCACGTGAAGATCTCAAATAAGTAACGCGACATTGGTAATGGCTTATGTGGCTTGTTACCATAAATATTAAAGGTAACGGACACTATTAAAGCCCGTTACCAATAAGTGTACGTCCGTTACCCATAAAGCCTTCAGACCGCAGCCCAGGCTTATTGGTAACGGATGTAATTAACGCCCGTTACCTTTAATATTTGTGGTAATGGGCCACAAAATGCCTGTTACCCATCTGTCAGACCCGGGACAGCGGGATTGCTCGTAGGCATGGAATATTCTAGAGTAGGGAATAGCACATGGATACGCCTTACCTCTACTGTAACTACTCGAATAGTAGTAGAACTAGCTGGAGTACAAGGAAACTACCCGACCTACTCGGAGTAGGACTCTGCTAGTACTCGGCTAGGACTTTCCATGTAACCATGTCCCCCGGATTATATAAGGGTGGGCAGGGACCCCTCCAAAATATCGAACAACACCTAAGGCAATACAAACCACCACACAGGACGTAGGGTATTACGCTCTAGCGGTCTGAACCTGTCTAAATCTTTGTGTTCATTGCACCATCACATTCTGATCTCGGCGAGTCCCTACTACAATCAATCTCCTTGGGATATACCTCGGAGAGCTTGCTGGTAAAACACCAACAGCTGGCGCGCCAGGTAGGGGAGCTCGCCAGCGATCGACAGAAGAATTCGATGGCTTCCTTCGAATTCAACGTCCCGACGATCAGCGCCGGAACCACCTTCGTCTTCGGCTCATGGGTCTGCACCGCCGATGGATCAGGAGGTTTCTCTAGCCACTTGATCGATTCCACAAGCATGAAGACGCTTCGACAGGAGCAACTTGGCGAAACCACTTCCGATGAGATCCTTCTTCGTCAACTCGCAGAAGAAATCGAAAGTATGTCCGTCTCGGACACGACTTTGGCTCGTTTTCCTCTCGGTTTGGAAAATTTGGCCGCGTCATACTCCGCAATTTTCCGCCGAAAAATCTTGCTCAAAACTCCGTCGTGACTCGGACTGTTCCTCAGTTCGACTCCTATCCGGACTCAGATGATGACTTCGACTCGGACTTGCTCAACTTTCCAAGTCTGACCATTATAGCAAGACCACAAAGCTGAGTCGTATTCTGGAAGAACTCAGAATCTACAGGATCACTCGACAATGCTCGCCTAGTAGCTTGTCTTCGGGACTTGCCCCACCAATCAGGCAGACCACTCTCTCCGATTGGAGAAGAAGAAATCGGCGACGTCGCTCTAGTTGATTACAGCACGACTCACTCAACCCCAGACAAACAAGTGTACATTTCACTCCATGAAGAGGAAAGTGCACTCGGATCTTAGGCTGATCAATACACAAACGAGAACCTAGATCAGATTTCGGGTGACAAGATATCAGTTAATGCTCCACAAGACGAATCTCAACAAGACAGAGATAGCCGGTGACGACGGAACCGCCGTCGTGCCACCCATAGAAAGAACGTAGCTGCAAGAGCTCAGCGTGTCCCAGCACCCCATGGACCACGTAACCTGCGACGAGACTTCGACGAAGCAGTCGATCCTGCTTTTGGCAGCCCGCTGATCAACCTAGCCGAAGCGGCCATATTAATGCAAGGTCTACCAGATACACCCGAAGTTTGCCAGACTCAGCGCTTGACCAGAGACGCCTTACATTAGATTGGTAGACAGAATCTAGCTCCATCTGCTTCACACAATAGTCGAACTCCTGCTCGACAGCAAGACAACCAGGAAGCAGACCAAGACGCTCGCCCGCGTGGTCGCACCGGCCTAGATATCAAGATGAAAGTCATCACGCTGGCCCTTCAAAAAGTCGTGACCGCAATCGCGGCAACTTTAGTGATGCACGAGATATCATCAATGTCAGGCGTCACGGACGCCCCGCAGACGAGACCGATCATTTTCCATCCTTCAACCAGAACATAAACTTTGCTAAGTACCCGATCAGCTTCAACCCAGCCAACATGCAGAATTTGAAGAAATACGACGGCAAACAAGATCCTTGCTAGTGGCTACGCATCTACTCAACTGCTATTGATGTGGCGGGAGGGACAAATTCTACAAAAGTCATATACTTCCCGATGGCTTTGGTATCTGCCCCCCTCACATGGCTCGAGAGCTTGAGGCATGACTCTATCCACTAAGGGGAAGATATGAAGAAGCTCTTCATCGACAACTTTCAAGGCACCATTCATCGTCCAGCTACTTGCCATGACCTGCGTCTGTGTAAACAAGAGCGCGGCGAGGCCTTGAGATCATACATTAAGAGGTTCTTTGACACGCGCGCTACCATCGCCAACATCGCAGATGATGATGTTATCGACTGCTTTCACAACGATCTCGCTACCCAGCAATTATACCGCGACTTCGGAAGGAATCGACCTCGTTCAGTTGTAGCACTTCTGGACATGATGTTGGGATGGGCCGATCAAGAAGAGCAGGAGCGCGATCGCTTTCCCCGTCGCGATGGCAACAATCAGAAGCGCAACGGAGATTCACGATCCGACAAAAATCAGCGCAACTTCGACAAGAAATGGAAGCCGGAAGACACAGTAGCAACAATGGACCGGGGTCAACGAGGCAAAAAGGGGAATTAGCAAGACAATTTCCAGAAACTACTCACTAGACCTTGCCCTCTCCACCCAAAGGGAAAGCACACGATCCTCGAGTGCATAAACCTACGCAAGTCTCTCCAAGAGCGCCAGATGGAAGAAGGTAAGAAGAAAAAGGACAAGCAAGACGACGAAGATAATGATAAAGATGGAACCATGGGATTCCAATAACCCGCCAACATGGTCGACATGATCTATGGAGGAGACTCTTCCTTCAACAAAAGAAGTCAGAAACTGGTCTGGCAGGAAATACTAAAGATGGAACCAGCCATCAAAAAACCTCTCAGACACAGTGAGGTTCCGATTACCTTTTCAAGAGAAGATCAGTGGACTAGCTTCTCCGAGCTAGGAAAATTTCCATTCGTTCTAGACCCAGTGGTGGCAGGTTCCATCCTTACTCGAGTACTTATCGATGGAGGCAGTGGCTTGAATCTCATCTTCATAAGTACAATTACAAAGATGGGACTCGATATTTCTGACAAACTGAAACCAAGCAAAGCACCGTTCTACGGCATTGTGCCAGGAAATGCTTCCATCCCAATCGACACTGTGGTACATGTAGTCACTTTCAGTACCCCAAATAATTACCGAACAGAGCTCATCAAATTCGAAGTAGCAGACTTCGAATCTTCATATCACGCCATACTCGGACGACCGGCTTTGGCCAAATTCATGGCAGTTCCTCATTATGTCTACCTACTGCTCAAGATGCCGGGAAAGCCAGAAGTCGTTTGAATGTGAAAAAGAAGCTAACACTTATGCCTCCACAAATCGACTACCATACACCGCAGGAGAAGTACTCGCAACTGCCCAACAGTACTTTGCATCAGGGATGAAAATCCCTACGAACAAGACAAATCGTTCTGCGCCAAAACCACCCGACAGTGTGGGAGTGAAGACGATCCAACTACAAGAAGGCGACCCATCAAAAACAGCGTTGATTGGAACAAGGCTCTCTGACAAATAGGAAAGCGCGCTCGTCAACTTCCTTAGAGCCAACCGTGATGTATTTGCTTGGAAACCAGCCGATATGCCCGGTATCCCTAAGGAGTTGATCGAGCACTCCTTAAATGTCAACCCGACCGCTACGCCTAAGAAGCAACGCCTATGGAAATTTTTAGCAGAAAAAAGAGAAGCCATCAAGAAAGAACTCGGCAAACTACTCGCGGCTGGATTCGTCAAGGAAGTTTATCACCCAGAGTGGTTGGTGAATATTGTACTTATTCTCAAGAAAAACAACAACGAGTGGAGGATGTGTGTGGACTACACAGACCTCAACAAACACTGTCCAAAAAATCCTTTCGGGCTTCCTCGCACCGACCAAGTCATCGAATCGATGGCCGGCTGCGTTCTTCTATCCTTCCTCGATTGCTACTCGGGTTATCATCAAATAGCCCTCAAAGAAGAAGATCAAATCAAGACGGCATTCATCACCCCATTTGGGGCATATGCATACAAGACCATGTCCTTCGGATTAAAGAACGCTGGAGCAACATATCAGCGCGCTATACAGCTATGCTTCACCAATCAACTTCATCGCAACATGGAAGCTTACGTCGATGATGTGGTCTTGAAGACAAAGGAATACGACTCCTTTATTCCTGACCTAGAAGAGACCTTCAACAGCCTACGAAGCTTCAGGTGGAAGCTGAACCCGACCAAGTGTGTCTTCGGCGTGCCATCCGGCAAACTACTCGGTTTCTTCGTCAGTCACAGAGGGATTGAGGCGAATCCCAAGAAGATAAACACAATTATGAACATGGACGCCCCAGCCTCCATCAAAGACGTCCAAAAACTCACAGGATGCATGGCCGCCCTAAACAGATTCCTTTCAAAGCTTGGAGAAAGAGGACTTCCCTTTTTAAACTACTCAAGAAGGAAGACAAGTTTCGATGGTCTCAAGAAGCAGCCGATACACTCGAAGACCTCAAGCAACACATCCAGTCGCCTCCAATCCTTACGGCCCCAATGCCTGGAGATGACCTTCTCCTTTACATCGCGGCCACCACTCATGTTGTCAGTACGGCAATTGTGGTAGAGCGCAAAGAAGAAGGGGACACCTACGGCGTCCAGCGCCCTGTTTACTTCATCAGTGAAGTACTCTCTGAATCGAAGGTGCGATATCCTCCGATTCAGAAACTCCTCCATGCAATACTCATCACCTCAAGGAAGCTACATCACTACTTCGATGAGTACAACATCTCAGTTATCACCGACTTCCCACTGGGTGACATCCTCCACAATCGGGACGCGACCGGTCACATCTCCAAGTGGGCAGTGGAACTAGGAGCACTCAATCTGCACTTCAAGCCAAGAAGAGCAATCAAGTCTCAAGCACTAGTCGGCTTCTTGGCTAAATGGAGAGAAAATCAAGTTCCAACACCAGCATCTATTCCAGAACATTGGACCATGTACTTCGACGGTTCACTGAAGCTAGGCGGAGGAGGAGCGGGCGTACTCTTCATCTCCCTAAGAGGTGAACAACTCAAGTACGTTTTCCAAATCCTCTTTGAAGTATCCAACAATGAAGCAGAATACGAAGCCCTCCTACATGGTCTTCGACTAGCCATATCCCTTGGCATCAAGCGACTACTCGTCTATGGAGATTCCCTCCTTGTGGTCCAGCAAGTAAACAAGGAGTGGGATATCAACAAAGAAACCATGGATGACTACATTGCGGAAATCAGGAAGCTTGAAAATAAGTTTTCAGGACTGGAGATCCATCACGTCATCTGTGATAACAATGTTGCAGCCGATGTCCTGTCAAAACTTGGTTCCGACAGAGCAGAGGTCCCTCCGGGAATCTTTGTCCACGAGCTACATTGCCCTTCAATCAACACTTCCACCCCAATAGAAGTCGACTCAACTCCTCAAGAAACTAGTCGAGAGGTCATGATGATCGAAATTGACTGGCGTGCTACATTCATCAATTACATCAAAGATCAAGTACTTCCTCCGGGAATAAAAAAGGACGACACAGAAGCAATACGAATCATGTGTCGCAGCAAGAACTACATCCTCGTTGATGATAAGCTCTACAAACAAGGCGCAGGATCCGGTATCCTCATGAAATGTGTCACAACAGAAGAAGGAAAAGAGATTCTACAAGAGGCTCATGAAGGCACATGTGGAAACCACGCAGCTTCACGTACCTTGGTCGGTATCTGCAGGCACCCACATCTGCAAAGCGGGAAAATACAGGAAAACACACAATCAAATGCATAAAATATTGCTACCCAGATATGCCACTTACAAGGAAGGCCCACAAATCAGAGGAAACGGGTGCGCCATGCAAGATGCACCTCAGAATCCAAGTGAGGGCCCACATGTCAGCGTCCACGAGAAAGATACACCCGGGGGAGGGCCACCTGGGGTCGGCCAACCCCAGGATCAGCCAAACCTGGACAAGCATATGTCCAGGTGCATCTTGGAGAGGAGTAGCCCCTAAGCAACCTCATCCCGGGGAGATAAGGTTTTCTTGTAAAGGATCACGTGGAGTAGCAACAACTCCACCTGTACCACTATATATATAAGGGGGCCTCCTCCCCCTTCTCTCATGAATATCCATCCATTTCATTCATCACACTTGTGAAGGGGAAGAGTAGAGAGGCTCCCACTTGTATCCTTAGCCTAGGGAGTGTGTGAGGAAGGAGTGCGGAGAAGAGCCGGACTTGTCGGCGTCTCATCGGCCTTGAACCTCGATGGATACGGTACATTTGGAGTACATGTCCAGGTTCCCCTATTGGGTGTGTTCTAGTTAAGTTATTATTTTGTTCTCATTCGTTTGCGGGTTCATCGTCCGTTCTCGTAGCGGATACTCTAGAAGAGGGCCCTTGATAAAGACGGGATAACCCTGCGCGACTCTAGAGTAGTAGTCGAAGGCATATGCGTGGTGTCTGGGCCTTAGATTACCTTTGTTTGTCTCGAGCTCAGATGGCATTGTGGGATAGACAGTAAGTGGTGATAGCCCTATCCGTCCTCTACGGAGACAGTCTACGTGGTTAGTGTAGCCCCCCCCCCACCCCGCCTGGGTTCGACATAGAGGTAATAGCCGGAGGTCCTTGGCGAACCAAGGTCAGACCAGTGCCCGAAGTGAATGAGTGAAAGCATAAGTTTATCTTCCCTTGAACCCATCCTTAGATCAGAACCACACTATCCTAAGGTCTCTCTATCTCTTATCTCCTTCGGGGTAATCTAGTTAGAAGACAGTTACACACCCGTTCCTTGTGGAAAATATGATACCCTGAATACTCCCGGGTGAAGTGATACAACGGTATTTTCGTGCGCTTGCGGACTTCTCTGTAAGAGTTAAGAAATACCAACACTCTCCTCCATCCAAGAGCTTGATTCTTGCAAGGTTTCACCTAGGGATTGAGAGAGAGTGAGATTTGTGGGTTGAGGTGTGAGCACTTTGTGAGATTCTGTAACACCCGGTTTATAAAAGAACATAAACCGAGCAATCATATACGTGCCAGGATCAAGTCACACGTATATACAACAGAATGAACAGTATATCAAAGCACATATCACGTAAAAAGATATAATAAAGCGAATACGAATGTTATTTATTACATTAATGACAAAAATGTCTGATACAGCGGAAGTGAAGTACAAAATACGAAAAAGCTCTCCGAAGCTGAAGCAGGGCGCCACAGGGACGTCGACTGGGAGACGAACACCTAGAAGTCCTCGTAGTCCTGGTAGCGCTGGGCGAACTCCCTCGTGTCGGCAGGAACTGAGCAGCAGTAGCGTATCCAAGAGGAAAAAGTAGAGAAGAGGCAAGGGTGAGTACACAACTTGTACTCAACAAGTATAACACAAACTATGAGGCTCTAGGCTGGCTGACTCAACTGCATTAGCTTTTAAGTGTTGGCAAAATTTTATTTAAGCTATTTACTACGAGTTGATGATTTACCATTAACCCAGTTACATAGTTATTAATCAAGTTTAATCATGTAACTACTGAGAAACCAAACCAAAACTAAGCCACCAAGGTAACCCCGAGAAGCACCTCCCTCGTCGGAAGGAGATAACTCCACTAATCAAAAGGAGGATCTGGGCCGCTCATAACCGTGAGCACGGCTAGTATACCAGTTTTACACTCTGCAGAGGTTGCACATCTTTACCCACAAGTCGTGAGCTATGCTAGAGGTTCATCACACTTCCTTAGGTGAGATGACTAGCGACTCACTACGAGGCCGTTACAAAGGATCTCGTTGGTAAGGCATAACCGCGAGAGATAGGTCAGCGACGATGGGGCCCACCTCCGGGGGTACAAGCACAGGAGCGCAATCCAAGCACAGACCAGCCGGAGGAGCAGGGACCATTGAAGCTTACTACTCTTGCCCCGCAGGTAAGTTACTCCAAACCAAAAAGACCTAATTAGTAAGCCAAGTCTATCCCATTCTAGCCTTGTGGTAGCGCTGTTGTCCCAGGTTGTCGCTCTATGAACCGGTCCTTATGGAGAGTGGCCAACCAAGCACTAAGCACCGTGCTGGCCCCCTAAACCATGTTTCTACAAAAACCATCTTTTAACGAGACGTGAGCCACTCATCCACACAGAGGGCCACTCTCAGAATTATGTTCAAGTAAACCATTAATCAATTTAATTAAAAAGGACCAAAGTGTGTTATAGCGCAGCAACCTAGCACAACTAACCAAAATGCAACCCAAAGGATATATATAAAGGATATAAAGTGGCTAGGAAAGTCCTTATAGGCATACAGTATTAAATGCAGTATGAAATTGTATTTAAAAGTGATAGGTTGTTCATGTTACACTTGCCTTCCTCGTACTGCTCCTGCTGCTGCTCAAAGTGCTCGGAAGACGGCTGCTCCTGGTACTGGTACTGGGGCTCCTCAGATGGATCAACGTCTACTCACGAACACATGGCCAAAACAATGCACAATAATAAGCAAACAAGCAAACTCTAACAAAAGCTAAAGAACAGTACATCATTACATAAAAACAGCAAGAAAAACTAAGCTAAAACTATTCTACGCGTTACAACGATCGCGTGGATATAAAGAACGTTTAAAACGGAGCTAAAACGCGTTTTCTAGGCTAAAAACAAGTTCTAGGGGCTTATTTGTAAGAAAACTGGAGTTTCAGGGGGTTTTCTACAAAAACTAAGGACTAAAACATAATTAACCATTAAATCTAAGGGCTAGCATGCAAAACTGATGGTTCAGGACTGCGGGTTCTAATCTGAGAAAAGCCAGGGGCCTAAGTGAATAAAACAGGGCCTGGTTGGAATTTCTTTTGAACTGGATGGAGCGCGGCTTGATTTAAGGAAAACCTAGGGGCTCTTTAACAAAAGAACCAGGGCGAACCGTTACGTTTGGATCTCGATCGTAGGATTCAGATGTGGCGGTTCAGATTCAATCAACCTACGATCTAATCTGGGGCGTCGGTTTCGGATCGGATGGACGGAGGGGCTTTTGGGCGCGCGGGCGGCGGAACGGCTCGCCGGAGTTGGAGTTCCCGCGGCGGCGCTCGTCCCCGGCTCGCCGGAGTTGGCCAAATCCGGCACTCCGGGGGTCGGTTTGAGCTGCGATTTGGCCGTGGGGCATGAGAGAGGCATGCGCAATCCACTGGAGTGGAAAGCGGGGTGCTGCGGGGGACGGAGCAGGGTGCACGGCGTGGAGGCGGCTCGGCGTGGCGGCACAATCGCCGGCGGGAAGTGTTCGGGCCGTGCCGGCACTGGGTTCAGCAGGAAAAAGGGGGTCTGCGCACACGCGCAAGACGCGACACGCCCTAAGATACGCCCTGCGGGGCCTAACGCGCAGCGCAGAGGGGCTCGCCGTGGCGTGGCGGCGCTAGGTCGCCGGCGCGCGGGGTCTGGGCCAAAAGGGTGCACCGCGGCCTACACTATCGTGCCAAAAAGGACTAGCGGGCGGAGTAGATCCTCACCGAGCTTTGGATTGAAGGGAAGGCCAGCGCAAAGTGCCCGGCGACGGAGACCGGCGGCGGAGGTGGGGCGAAGCTCGTGGAGGGATCCGGAGGAGGGCGCCT
The DNA here is from genome assembly GCF_016808335.1 of Panicum virgatum. Lineage (NCBI taxonomy): Eukaryota > Viridiplantae > Streptophyta > Magnoliopsida > Poales > Poaceae > Panicum > Panicum virgatum. The sequence continues at coordinate 33,733,831 of NC_053144.1, read as the reverse complement.
TGGCGCTTCTGGTCCCGGAGGCTCGACCAAGTGGGACCTGGCGGTGCTAGGAGACGGGGCGGCGCGGCCGGAGCGGCACCGGCTGTGGCGAATTGCGGCGGCGGAGTTCCTGTGTGGTGAAGCAGGGGCGGCGGCTCTGCGCAGCACGAAGGGAGGCCGAGAGCGGGGAAAGAGGAGAGGGAGGCGCAAGGGCCGCGTGTTATTTAAGGAGGGAGAGGGAGGCCCGGGGTGAGCGTGATTCCACGCGGGGGCGGAGGAGATCGCGGCGGGGATGTCGGGCGGAGGTTGCGCGGGGAGGAAGAAAGGAAGGGAGAGGAAGGTGCTGCCGTGTGGGCCCGATTCGCCAGAGAGAGAGGCGCGGCTGGCGTGCGGGGCCGCGCTGTCAGAGGGAGGAAGGGGCAGGGCGCGGGGCCGACCTGTCAGTGCGAGGAAGAATCTGCGGTTGAGTGTGTGGTGCGTCGGTGGGAGACTGCCACGCGGGGCCTGCTTGTCAGCCAGAGGGGACGCTGGAGGGAGCTGTCCTGGTGGGGTCGCGTTGTCGGTGGGAGGAGGGAGCGACGCGCAGCTGCTGGCGCTGCGTTACTACGGGTTCTGCTGGGCCGGGCTGAGCGCGAGAGCTGGCTGGGAACTGGGCCGGGGAGCTGGGCTTCGCAGGGAGAGATGGAAAGAGGAGCTGGGCTGGTTTGGTGTGGGTTTGGGTTTTTTTTTCTTCTTTTCTTTTCCTTTTCTAATTCTAATTCAAACCAAAATAAACTTAAAACTATTTGAATTCAAACTTGAATTTGAATTCAAACTTGAATTTGAATTCAACCCTAACACTCAAACAAATAAAATAATGCACCAGCATGAATGCAGCAACAAAATTTAACCTTAGACAAAATTTAATTACTTGAGGAACAAAAAATTAGATTAAATGCAAGCTAAACAATTTAAATCCTAGAAAATTAAATAAAGCCAATTAAATTTATTATAAATTGCTGAAATTTGAATTAAGGTGTTACAAATCCTACCCCCTTACAGGAATCTCGTCCCGAGATTCTGGGCTGGCTAGCAAAGAGATTAGGATACGTCTTCATCAACTCCTCTTCCTTCTTCTGGCAAGTCCTCCGGAAAGACATCCGGGAATTCAGACACCGCGCGAATACCATCCGTGGGTCTAGCCTCCATCTGATGAAGAAAACCAGAAGGCTCTGTAGCACTGACTGTCACCTCTTGGCCACCAGATGCTGACAAGTGAACTGTCCGCTGAGCACAAGCAATACGGACTCCCCATCTGGTAAGGGTCTCCATGCTCAAAATCACATCTATCTCTGAGGAATCAATGACGATCAAACCAGTGCGGAATTCTGCCCCCCTTATGACAATACTAACTCTGGAGCATATAGAGCATGTGTGTATCTGGCCCCCAGGTGAGGTAACTACCATAGCTGTCCTCAGACACGAAACTGGAATACGATGCTGCTCGGCAAATGACTTGGAAATGAAAGAATGAGTAGCACCGGTATCGAAAAGCACCGTAGCTGGATAAGAGTTGACCATGAATGTACCAATAACCACATTAGGAGCCTCATCGGCTGACTTGGCCGTCACGTGGTTCACCTTCCCCTGTCGTGGCGCCCTGGGTTGAGCTGGGCGTCCTTGCTGTCCTGCCTGCCGTGGATTCTGAGGTGCTGGACAACTTTTGACATAATGACCTTTTTGCCCGCATTTGTAGCACATGCGGTGGCGGTGAATGGGGCTACTTGGTTGACCTCCCTGTGAACTTATCATCACATCTTGCACTATCTCTGCTGCTTGCTCTTTGGACTCCTTGCGACCGTGTGGCTGAATCACATTCATAGTGATAGTCAACCCATCAACATAATCATAGAGTGCTTGGTTCTTGACCTGTGTATCTCTAGAGCATTCATGATCCTTTCTCTTCTAGATGGTCTGTAGCTCATCGACCGATGGATTATCGGGGAAAAGGGAATTCTCTACCAGCTGCTCTTGATGAGACCTCTTTCTCTTTGTACCGGAGGACAACCTCTGGTTCCTCGTAGTTGTAGCTTCATCTTCAGTTGCACGAACTTGACGACAAGGAACACCATAGAATTGGCAACACTGGCAAGTTTTCTCACCATCACCCATTGCACTGTCTCCAAGGTCTTTTTGTTCTGCCGACATCTGAGCTGGGTAAAGAGGAAAACACAGATTGGTAAGGTCAAGGAAGAGAGAAAAAACTCCATTATTTAGGGTTCTATCCTATTTAGACAACATTGCACAGGCATTACTGCTGAAAACTCCAGATAGGTGTTACATAAATCAGGGGACTAGGAACTAGAGCATAACTCTTCTGTTTCATCTGAGAGATTCTCAAATTCTCCAGTGCTATCTGTAGGCCGGGGTGTCACATCCCTACCCCCTTACAGAAACCGACGTCCTCGTCGGTGACGTTCCTGCCAGTGAATCACTGGAT